>NW_027272673.1:0-484339 GCF_040938485.1 Diadema antillarum
TGAAGACAACTCGCCATGACAAGGTCCTAGACGTTGTAACAAAGCGAAAGTCCTGAAAAACATCCGTCCATCTGGTTTTCATGACACTGAATTGAGTGTGAACACAGGGCGTTTTGGCTCTAAATCGATCCGACGAGTACAAACGTTTTCAGCTGGGGCTCTGTAGTAGAAGAATATTACGGTAAGTCCTTGACGTATGATTGACAGCTCAACTTGTTCGCCATACATCACTCCAGACGAATGGCATTTGATCTGTATCACATGCAGACAGCAATGAGCGCCCGTCTGAAGACAAGCATAGCTATATAGTTTGTTTATCGCACTGTTGGGGGGGGGGGGGGGGGGGAGTCCACGAAACCGACACCCACGAGTCATACGGCCCATGAGTTCGACACTTGACAAATAAGACCCAAGGGTTCGACACTAGATTAAAAACAACCCAAGAGTTCGACATTATAGCACACTGTGCCGGTCTCGCGAGCCTTGTTTGCGTAATGTCGAACTCATGGGCTGTATGACTTGTGAGCTGTATATCTATGGAGCTATTTATACTGTAGTATAGAGTCCACTGTATAACTCGTGGGCTGTATGACTCATGGGCTGTATGACTCGTGGGCTGTATGACTCATGGGCTGTGTATAACTCGTGAGTTGTGTGATCCGTGGGTGTCGAACTCGCGACGTGCACCCGTTTTAAGGTGCTGTGGTCGATGGGTTTTCCCTGTACGGCGAGACAAGACGAGGGAATGGGAAGAACCATTCAAACTTTGAATGCCGATGTTGATATCACACATTGCAACTTTTCCTATCGCAGTTTGACCTACACTGCGGCATGGCCATCTAACTTGTAGAGATAATGAGCAGTGATAATGGCAGATTACGTTGATTGTTATATGACATCATTCTCATCGACCGAGAGCGTATTGGTATAGATTCCGAGTCTGCTCTACTTGAAGGTCTTGCATAGTCATTATAGTGACCACTACTTCCAGATTGCCAGATTAAATCCCATTATTTTGATGGTCGAGATAAACATCATGCTTTATTAGCACAATGTCATGTAGCTCCATGATTAGCACATCCTGTACAAAAATGCACGCCTTCATAATATTATGTGCAAAGTATTCTCCGTGATCTTATAAATGCTTCCAGGAAACTTTTGACGGTGCTCGTCAAAGTTCGTCCCAGATTCAAGTCATCTATAGAGACCAAGGAGTCATCAACCTCCTTGTACTATGAGACCGAGGACATTCCGAGGAGTTATTTACCTCCCTGTCTAAATACTAACTGGACACAACAAAGACGAAGCCCAAGTTTCTGTAAGGATGCCATACGTGCTCGGGAATATACCAGTGTGGTGACTCGAAACAACGCGATGAGACCATGGAGCTACTTTAGAGTACAAGTCCTCCATGATGAGACACACGCCCCCATCTCAACAACGGTGTACAGGTCTAGAGGTGTGTTCTATGGGACACCCCTACTGTCCCGCCATTGTCCCGGTATTGTCTCGCCATTGTCCCGACATTGTCTCGCCATTGTCCCGATATTGTCCTTCAATGTCAAACCATTGACCCAACATTGTCCCGCTATTGTCCCGACTATCTCGCTATTGTCCCGCCTGTCTCGCCATTGTCCCGATATTGCATAACCATTGTCCCGGTATTGTCTCACCTTTGTCCCGATATTTTTTTTTCTCCGTTGTCCCTGTATTGTCTCGTCATTGTCCCGTTATTGTCCTTTATTGTCGCACCATTTAGCTACCATTGTCCCGCTATTGTCCCAATATTGTCTCGCCATTGTCCCAGCTTTCTCTTGCCTTCGCATGGTAATCACGAGTGTAGAAGTATGAACGAACTGCGCGAACTCTGAACTACCGGATAAAAGACACTTCAGCTGTTGTATTGAGGTCGAGTAAACGAGGTAAAACCTGCCCATGTTTGTAATCTCGCGCATTACAAGGCTGAAAAGAGAAAGGGAACTCAGAGGTCAGCACACTAATTGTCATGTATCTTCACTTTTTTTTTTTTTCAAAAAGGAAACTGATTCCCTTTTCCCCTTATACAGGCCCAAGAGAGTGTTTTCGGAAATCAGCTGGCGGGACGGAAATCGAGTATCAATGCCATTTTATCAAAATTACCTAAGCAGATTTGGTGTCAGCATTAAGATACCCACGACATTGCCACATTGCATTGTTTATCTTAAGAAATATGAAAATGAATAAACTAAACTGAAAAAGTTGAATGTTATGCAGACTTAGTCGTTCCCCAATTGTACGATCTTATTTGAAAAGAAGGAGGATAACAATGATTAATGCTGGCTTTGATGAACTCTGGAAAATGACAAAGTTACGTGTACTTTTCGTGAGATGAAAAAAAAAGAGAAGAGGAAAATAGCTCTTAACAGGGAGAATATCATCTGAACCATTGTCGACTGCTTGGTCGCTCGGTCGGTTCAAGGGCGACTCAGGTCGGGGCCCTCCGGGACTCCTTGCCGGTTGCCCGCTGGCACACGTAGCGGCACAGGTGAAGGTCACGGGCGTACGAAATGAGAAATTCTTTCCTATCTCAGTTGGTGCTCCAGTCCGATTCTTCATGATTTTACTCTTTCATATCATTTTTCATTCATTCTCTTTTCGCAGTACACATTAAATCAACATTCGGGCGGCTAATCAACGATGTTATCCAGTCATGGTCCACTCATTTTCTGCGCAGCATGCTCCCAAGGGAAAAATGTGATACGTACGTCTCTTTCAGATCTTTGCCAAGAATGAAGTTTAATTCACATACATATACCTTTCTTTTTTCTTGGTCAGATTTTGAAGGTTGCAGATGCGTAGCGTGCTCTTTACTTTGAGAGTTCATGGTGAAACATGTCCTCCCCCATCTTTACATGTTTGTTTAAAGTTCCTGTAAGACATAATACTCGATTCTCTATCAGTCCTTTCCTGCCTGCATGTTCAAAGTGCAGCGCGTTATTTGACTCAACGGAGGAAACAATGACATCCCGATAACCCGTGGACATAGGAGCCAGGAACCACACGAGTGAATCAGATGAAAAAGATAAACCGAAATTGAGAGATACAGTATATTAAAACACATTCCATGTAAAGACACAGTTAGCGACGACCCACACCGGCCACGAATGAATGAAAAACAGTATTATATGTATGATTTATGTTACACGCGGTTCCATGACATTTGCTCCTTCGACAATATTGCTCCCATTAGATATAAAATCCCAAGGAATGCAAACTTCTTCTCTCTTTTATAGCGTATAGACCCGTCTAAACAAATCACGTATGTTTAGCATATACCATTAGGGCTTTTATAACACTAAAACTTCGAAAAATAAAAACGCGTTGAAATTTCAGAGAAAGAAACCCTTCAGCCTTTATTCACTCCGCATCGTCATACACACACAACACATCGGTTTTTGGGGTGAAACGCAATGATTTTAGACGTTTTGAGTGTAAGGTTAGTTTACCAAAGATCGAAATGATTGATCTTTCCCTATGTCATACACGGGGAATTCTGTGATTTCTGTATTTTGTTGTTGTTGAAATAAGGTGCCCGTTGACAGTAGGCCTAATATTTGATTCCCTGTCTTCAATGGTCTTACTTTCAAATTATATTTCCAGTGTGATCTTCAGTAGACCGTAGCAGAAATCAAAACCGTGTTTATGTTCCCGTATTTTGGTTAAAGTTCAGGTCATAAAATACCTTATGGATGTTGAAGTGTTTTGGAATTTGGTCTATACCATAAAATGAATGGAGTCGTAATCGACCACTTTATCACATGTATTCGATGTGATTGAGTTTTTTTTAAATTTCCTTCAGCCCAAACAAATATCACACACGCACACACACACACACACACACACAAAACATACACACAAACGCATACGTAATATGATACACACATCAAGTGACACGCAGTCTTGAAGACTATCACATGGGCATTTTTGTCTGTTTGTTAGTTGTGTTTAATGTTTTCTTTTTAGCCTACAAACTTTTCAAACAGATATTTTTTATCTGTTGTGAGGTCATTATCTTTATCACATGTTAAGTTGCTTCTGACTGTGCTCTCTTGCATTTGATTCTGTGTTTGGAAGATAGAATGAATTCTTTGCCATGATGTTGTTCGTAGCTTAATCCACGTGAAGTTATCCGGCGAAGGTATGAACCATTTGTATGTGCTTGGTCAGGAAGGAAATTCGCTCAAAACAGATTGTCCACCATAACCAATTTCTTCAGAGGAAGGCGGTTTCATGATACGAGAGCAGCGAAATTCTATATCTTGTGTGCAGAGGCAAAAGGTTTAATACGTTTCGCCTCTTCGATATTGTTCACAAGTTGTTTACGGAGCTATATAGAAAAAAAAGCGAAATATAATATGACCGGCATGACTCGTGTAATGATGTCACAACAGTCCAGCGTAATGGAATCGCAGTTTGACATGTAGCTGCCTAATGGTGTTGTTTTTTTTTTAATCAGTTTTTTCTTTCTTCAAGTAATCAGTCTGACAACAGTGTATGCTCATTCATTTTCCCTAAGCCAGTATGTCTGTTATGACACGCACACACACATTTCATATTCAACTATGTTTCTATCTTACATATCCACACTATAGCATATGAACATGATTATGATATAACAATTTTGTAAAGTACAATTGTGCCTATAGACACTCCTATTGCACGTTACAAGGCTTTTCTTCTTGATTATAACGATCTGGTATCTCGAAAAGTGAACTCAGCGACTTCATGACTGAGGAATATCACCATTCCCACCGAGTTTACCCTTTACATTCTTTACTTAAAGAAAGAGAGCGAGAGAAGAAAATAGAAAATGAACTCGAAGGCGATCTGAAGGTATTGATGGAAAGGAACAATGCACCCAGCTTGCATCTCACGTTGCAGGGGGTCCAGGTTAATCCGACATGCGACCAGGGAGGTGGGAACCACCTTCCTGATTTTCGACACGCATTTTCTCTTGACGTCAACACCATTGTTATCTTCCCACTGGAAAATACTCAGTATAGGACTGTGATGGAATTATGAGGAGGGTTACTAAAGATGTTGATTATCTTAATGATAAATGGGTTTAGGCCCTATAAAGGTACCAGTTTATGCCATGTCATGCTTATTATAGGCCTATAGCTAGAAATGAGATCGGATAGTTATTAGATATTCGCATTATAGGTAATCTTGGCTTCACGCCATATTCGATAAACGCAAACAACAGGACAGTGAAATATCTATTAAAGGGGAATTTACCCTCGATATTATATTTTGGTCTAGTTACTGTAGAAATATAAGCATAGAAGATATCAGTAAAGTTTTAAGAATACAGATGTGCTTATAGCTCATATTTCCTTTAAAAGCAGACACAAACACACACACACGCGCGCGCACACACATACACACACACACACACACACAAATAGGAAGTTATGTAATTCTATATGCGCAGAACAATGCTACAGTTCCTTTGGATAATTATGCAAATTACATAAGGCGGAAGGTCATGGCCTCAAAAGTTTTCTCTTTTGCTTGCAGGCAACTGACCGCTAACTTCTCCAGTTTGTGATGATTTCAGTTGCGTCGAGTTATCCCGAGTGAAAGCATTGTATAACAAATGGGAATATTTGATGGAGGTGGTATAGTAGCAGCCCTCTTTTTGGAAAAAAAAAACAAGTAAGAGAAAGAAGCCATTAGATATAACTATTTGCACAAAGCCTTAGATAAGCTGTGACGAGATGTCCTTTGACTACGTTTCGCTATCATTCCTCGTCTTATATTAATTTGTTCAGTTTAATGACACATTTACTATTCTATTTTTTCGACTTTACTCTTTAACTAACTTTGATAATCTTTAATGGGGGGGGGGAGAGATAAATATCACAGAATGAAATAATCGCACTCCACACAAATTGCTCAGGTTACACGTTCATCCTGGTATACATATAACAGGGGCGGATCCAGGAATTCTGTAAGGGGGGGGGGGGAGCTAATATTTCTGGTGCCACTTCCGGGTTTCATTTCATTTTTTTTCTTTTTATTTCTTTTGTTTTTAACGAAAAAAAGGGGGGGGGGCGTGCGCCGGTTGCGCCCCCTCTGGATCCGCTACTGTATAATCACGGAGTTGGTGGAAAGACCTCTATATCTCACCTCCCTGTGTGTTAGGAGAATGGATTGTAAGAGCACAGAGGTGGCAACCGAAGAGCCTGAAATGTATAGGGTACAAGACGAAAGAGGTGATAAGCACTCAGTTCTAAGATAATGAGTGGTATCATGCCAATGTGGTTACAGCTTATATTATGTCTCTGAACCCTTTGCAACTGAGACGCTTGAAATAGGTATAAACTATAGTATACAGCTGAATAGAATAATAACACAGATTGCGAAAGATAGAAGTGACAATAGAACTGGGAAATGATGTTAATGAACAAATGTGTACAACCCATTAGCATAGTATATTGCCCTCAGGGGCCAATATTTCAAGTAGAAAAAAAACCCAACAAAAACCAAACGCACGCCTTTGTTTGCTATCACCTAGTTTTGTACGCACTCTGCCCAGGGTCAGACACCAACATTCATTATGTGATCACGATGTTTTGTTATCACAAGGATTGATTGTCGTTTGATGAAGTTCGACCTTTCAAGACGTACCCCCCCCCCCCCCGAAAGAAAGGGCCAGCTTAGTGTAGCCTTCAAACATCGATCACTGAGACATAATTATTACTCAGTTAACGATCTTTACAGAGCTAAAAAGGGCGATCATCATAGATCATGATTGCGATGCCATGTTTTCGGCCGACTGCGTGTAAATCTGCTCTGTCGGTTTGCCCCATTTCCATAGGATGAGGAAGTTCTTGGCATGAGTTGGGACCGGGGAAAAAGTGGGCTCGTCACAATGGTGGGCAAGGCTGGGGTGTTGTCCCCTCTTCGAAAGTGCAACGACCTTGTCCGCAACGTCACGTTTATCCTACCGCCACACCTAGTTCGCGCTGTGTGCACGTTAAATTCAACGTGGCAGCGGAAAAACAGATAACGCGAGATTAAATCCATGACAATGGTATCAAGGACGTGCGTACATGGACAGGTGTCCTCGCCGCCGCGGCGGGCCCTGCTCGGAAGTCGTGACAGGTCCTGGTGATTGCCATGTTGGACCGAAGAATTAATGTTCGCAAGGGAGGTGAAAGGAAGGTTAGGGTCACGTGACCAATAATCATTTCTAGGTGCGCAAAGCCCGGTTTCGCGATAGCTAACGTTGTCAACAAAAGTGCGTATGTAAAGTCATGTTTAAAGGTCTTCTTAAAGTGAAACAAAGCGAAACATTTTGAAAACAAACTTATAATCTCCGGAATATGACAGCTAAGCCGATTATGATAGCGCTTAGATAATTTCTTCGAACTATATAGCACTAACCGTCCCGTCATCCAACAGTCAACTCATTATTCTGACGGACACGATTGACTTAATTCATTAAACGTCGCGAGGAAGAAAATGTTTCATGTGTTTGTCACACATAGCAAAACGACTGATGTACTTAGGATAAAATAATACGGATAGACTTTGGGCATCCTCATGTCAAAGCTGATCCAGATTGAGGGCTCAAAGGCTGATGACGACACTTGACCATTTTGCTCAAACTTCCCTTTTCTGTTCATTGGTTGTCCCCTCAGGCGAAATGTCGCTCATTGGTAATTTTCACTTGTCTGTGTTGACGGATAGTTTTATCTATTTTTTTTTAATAAGGGTACATACTTTGTTATAAACTTTCCATTCCGTTCCATTCCATGTGATTTCATTTCATTCTTGTCCGTCATTCAAAATGTAACACATCATAAAAAGATTAACCTCGCACATGCTATGCGAAGGCAAACTTATGCCAGACGTTTTATACCGAAAGTATTTAAATCTAGCTTAAAACATACAGATAACCTATGGGTAGATAGGCGTAGACATAATACTGGTAAAAATGAAATGGATAAAGAGACTGTACGGGGGTCATTGACCTATCAAGGCTGCACATGACGCCGCTTTTTACATTTACAAATCATTGGCAGGTATATAGATAGACGGTAAACAACTACAGCGCCAAACTTTATATGAATAGAATTGTTTTGAACAAATAATTGAAAAATATGGTCATATGAACAGAGCACAGAAATTCTTCTGTGAAATCGGGGTAGAAGAGGAGGGGTTTTTTGAAGTTCATAATGTCACACATTTACACCAAACACTGATATCTATTATAACCACCTAGACAACCTTTGCAAATAAGATGAAAGGGTGATGATGATGATTTTGCGTTGCCACCCTCTAGTCCAGTAAGAATTGCCTCGTTACAAACTAATCACAAACTGATGATTTCCAGTCAGAGATTCTAATTTTCCATCTTTAAATCCATCTTGTGTAAATTTGCAAAGAGACTGATGATACGGGCGATATGACTGCATCATCTCATCTATAATGCGCATGCATGCTTACAACCGATGTCCCTGTTTCGCGAAGACATAGTTATCGTTCTAAATAGCCCTATTTCAGAATATTCCTAAATTTTGCCTGCATTCATCAAAACCTTCATTGTCCTTGTCCCTTTGTACTCTGTGCATATAGTTTCGACTTTGAGCTTGGAGTAAGGTTTCTCCTCACCTTTCATCTCGAGGGCACTTTGTTGTTACTTAATGAACAAGAGCGCCGCTGGGAGTCGATACATAGCATTGCAATGAATGCTGTATATACGTTGAATACATGATTAATGGGTATGGTAAAGAGCAGCTGAGCGTAGCCCTCATCAACAAGGATGCACTATAGTATTACTCCAGTGCGAGGAGGAGGCCTACACGTAGATCATTCTACACGGTAGCTGTATACAATGACTTCGTTATTCACATGACACAGATGATGCCGTCATATCGCTATGATTATTCTATGTCACATAATGAACAAGGCCGCCGCTGGGGGTCGATAGCATTGCAATGAATGCTATGTGATGCGTTGAAAAGATGATTAGTGAGTATGGTAAAGAGCAGCTGAGCGTGATCCTTATCAACAAAGATGCACTAGTATTATCAAAGTGGGAGGAGGAAACCAACACGTAGATCTACACAGTAGCTGTATACAATGACCTCGTTATTCACATGCTCCATTATGGTCAAACACTTCCATTCTGATGTTCAGTAATTTTATTGCTGGTTATGAAACATTGCAATTCAGAAGACGCGTAATAATAAATTTATGCGTTTAAACCCACGTAGGCCGGATACATGATGGCAGGTATATATACTACTTAAAGGGATGATATATTTTTCGTTGAGATGGGGATTCAGGTTTTAAATTTTTTTGTGCGTGTTTGATAATAGAAACCACGTACTAGTATATGAAATATTAAAGAGAATACGATTCTTAGATGATTCAAATGTTTTATTTGATGAAAGTCTGGTGAGAAATGGCTGAGATATAAGTAAAACAAAGTGATTCTAATAACAGGTGGGTCCAACCTATTATTAGGACCGCTTTGTTTTACTTTGCTTTTGTATATCTCAGCCATTTCCGAACCGATTTTCATCAAATAAACTTTAAATTCCTCTTAGAATTGCATGCTCTTTGATATAACATACAAGTGGTTTCTGATTAAAGACTAGTAGATGAAAACCTGGTGTGCGTGAGTGTGTGTGTGTGTGTGTGTGTGTGCGTGTGTATTGTTTTACCGTACACATTGGGAATAAGTTGTTCTTTATCGTTTGTTCAAGTTCTGCACTCGAATCGAACCAGCGCTTCATGTAAGTTTGCTCACCCCATTCCCTGTGGGACATTTCCCGTTATACCTGTATACAGAGTAGGCCTACCTATTTATATACACCTATTTTTGTAAGGAGGAGTAATTTTTGGAGGCCACAGGTATGCTAGCAACCACCCACTTCATGAAGGCGCCCGTGCGACTATTGTAGGTTGTAAATATTTCCCTGTCAGTAGCGACGAAGGCATCAAGCATTTCAGCAAAGTAGTACTTTACAGTCCTTTTTATATAATGGACTAAAAGAAATCAGTGCTCGGGTATGGTCATGATGAATTATTGTTTGAATGTTTTTGTTTCTTTGGTTTGTTTTTTTTTCTTATTAACCCAAAAAGAAAAATATTCCTTGCCTGACCAAGGAGAAATAATTAACTTATCCGAAGTGCTTAGGTGTTCACAGTTAGCATTTTATAAGTGTACAATGACATTTTCATTTCATAATAATTGTTTGAAAGCATGTATTAAGTTTGGAACTATTTTCGTTGTTGTCGAGATGTCGATGTCTACTCGTAAACCCCGATGCACTACTATTTAGGATCGATGTCACTGCACTTTTCAGTCACATTCGGAAATGCACAGTTTCTGTTTTGCTTTCTCTTGTTTTTATTTTGTTCTCCTTGTTTTCTTTTGACCTTTTGGATTTGTCTTGCTTTGTCTCATTTTGTTTACTGTTTCTATGTTTTGTTTTTGCTTTAGCTCATCGTATAAAGACAAAAGGCTGAAGTGATTGAGCTTTTAGCGATCGCTGATAATCGATATGCGCCGTGAGAAAAAACGTTTTATCATTTTCACGTTTTCATGAGAAGGACAAAGAACTTAGTCGTTGCATTTTAAGCTCACGTCTAGAGAGAGAGAGAGAGAGAGAGAGAGAGAGAGAGAGAGAAAAGCCTTATGAAGGCTTGATCCTTTTTCTGCAACCGGACGTTATGTCAAATAGATCATTGGATTAAAAAGTGAAATGAATAAAGAGGAAGAGTTGAAATAATTAAGCAGTGATTGATTGAGAACAGGAAAAAGTATAAGTAAATAAGATAAAACTTTCCTGACAAGCATTAAGTAAATAAGGAGAGATAAAATAGAAAACGAGTGAATATTAGAAAATAAATTATTTGAGATACATAGATACATACATATATACTATATACATATATACATACATACATTAATACCCTAAAATGAATGATTGAATCAAGTGATTTTACAAAAACTATCCTTTTCTAGATCGAAACATCACCAGATATACAGTTCATGGTTTAAATTCTTATGTCAAGTGCTTTTATGCACTTTGATTATGTCTGGCCGTGAAGTTGTCCATTCTTGCATGTAACTTCTGGGATTTTTACAATGTGAATGAGAAAAGTTATCTTTTCTTCTTCTTCTTCCGTTAAACTTAACAGGTGAATATGGAAGTGAATTAAACGTAGCGGATATCACCTATGGAGTGACAATGATACTAATCTCGAGCAGTTTATAAATGGGTAGATTTACTGGCAATAACGTCGGGAATCTAGCTGTAATAACATTATAGAGATTTTTCCCCCATGGATCTCGATGGAATCAGTAACAAGTACGTCATCATGGTCATGGCTGCTTATTATGTTCTCTGCATGCCACCACTGGATGGTAATAGAAACCCAACAAGACGAGGCTTTCATGAGTTGTCTGAGTATGGTCTCATTGGTTCTTGCGATTCATGCTTTCAAAAAGAAAACAAAAACAGATTTCATTTTTTTATGACAGTTGAAATGTGAGAGACAGGAAATGTGCCAGATGTCGTTACAAGGCATGATTATCTATTTTTGCTTCTGTGTGCATCGGAGTATCCGACAGGAACGTGCACATTTTGCTCTTAGGAGATTGCAGAAACCAACGAATGAAAGAAGAGCAGGTAACTTTTCACCGCAGCACGCCAACGAGATACGTGCACATCTTACCGTCATGCTCTGTGCTAACGCCATACTTTCTGCGGGTTTCTTGTCTTGTTTTGTTGGTTTACTGTAATTCTTCTTTGTTTGTCTTCTCAATATATTACAAACTGAAGGATAGCCTTGAAAGCCTTTAAACAGGTTTAAGTTAAATTGCAGAAATGGAAACTCAATGCATAATATTTGCTCAGTGTATCGCTTTTTGAATGTGCAGAAATGTCTTGTATATTGGTAACTCGTCTGCCATTATGTGTTACGTAATATCATAGGGCAATTAAGGATTTGTCGCTGTGCTGCATCGTTATGTCGACGGTCTGCGGTTTGATGAATAACTTTACTATCCACGTCCATATTTCTATATTGACTTTCATTCAGAATAATCTTGAGTAGCAGGTTTTATAATTATATGCCTCGAGGACGACCATGGTGGTCAGTTGTTGTTTCAAGTTTTGCAGTGAATCTTTAGCTTGGATAGGATATAGCAAACATGTTACTTAATTAAATTGATTACTGGCTGTTCAATGAAACTTAGACCCATCCCTTCCCCCCCCCCCCCATATCCTTAACTTCTGAGATATGATATCCTGGTGACGACTCTTTATTGCAGAATGAAATGACGAGTGTTCATCGCATCAGGGCGAGGTGATCACTTCTCTGATCACATGAAGAAGATTATGAGAACTTGGGTACGGGGTTGGGTCAGAGGTGACATGCTGGTGCAGAGTCCCTGTGCTTTCGCCTATGTTAATCATTGTGTGATCATGGAAAATTATTATCATTTTTTTTTTTTGTTTAATCTGTCGGCTCAAGCCGGCGGACACAACCGATAGTATGAGAAATTTAGGCAGTGCTTGATGAAGTGGCATGGGGGAAACGTTCGAGCAGGTAATCATTTTGCTCGGATTTTGTTCACTCATTGTCTATGCTATAAAGGAGGACAATGTACCAACTACGTGCAAAAAACTCGATCTGCACGACCAGTGGACACGTACGCTCTTCCTTCTCTATGATAGCCCAGAGAGATGGCGAGAGATGACTCCGCCTCTCGTGTTCGTGGAATCCCTGTTCGACGCAAACGAGCAGCTGCGGAAAAAGGGTCTGCGTTCAACGACTGCTTCATGTTTGTTCCAGAGTCAGTGAGCCGAGCCTCGTTAGATGATTGTATGCAAATTATATCTCTCAATGCCCGTTGCACCTCTCGACATTCAATAGCCACCGGGATTTTGACACACAATGCGAATCTACGTTTATACGTGCTGAAATCAAGCCACGCAGTCCATTTTGTCATCTGGTTTTGAATTTCTACGATTTTTATGTTTGTTTGTGTGTGTGGTTTTTTTTTTCCCTATGAGTATCAGCTGTGAATAATGGGATATGTGGCTCGTACGACATCACTCAGTGTCACCTTGACCCAGTTACTGTTATCTTGTCGTATGAAAGCCCGCCCGCACGACAGAAAAATACAGTAGGGGTGAGCGCGCCCTCTATAAATGGTGGGCGTGTTCTCTCGGAAGAGGGCCGCTACACAAATTCATCGAATATACTAGTATACAAACTAAAGAATGTCTATGTGAACGCCGTATAATACATGCTTGTATGAATAACATCAAAAGTTACCAACATACACGGTCTCTGATCTCTACGTCAGCTTCATATTCACTTGCATGACGTAGACATTTGCTTGTTTAATACTTTGTTGACTTTGTTTATTTGCATGCTGTCTTGCTGTATGAAGTCAAGAAGATTAGTGCGAGCGCTACGATTGCCTAGAGTATATCGCATCACACCGTTGTAAGCGTTGGCGCCCAAGATACGGATTATGACTTACATGGTGGTGGTGACTGATCCCAGAACCCCCATTTTTTTTTCAACCTGTCATTATAATTCCACAATCGGTACCGCGCCCTTCCTGTTAAAACATCAGGCAGTAATTCCGTTTATCGGTCGTCATAATAGGCCTAATTGTGTCAAAGTCGGACTGCTTTGTCAAAACGTAACACATCCAAATCCTTAGAGAAGTAACTTGGACGACTTTACTGGTTACCATGGTAATAGAAATCATCAACAAGATAAATTTCATACCTAAGTTTGTAATCATATTTCAGTCCGTGAATGGTATTTCTCAAACTGAAACTGCACACCCATCATTAGCATGCGTCAATACACGTTGACACTAAGTCTGGAGTAATTTATGAAAGGAAGGAAACATAATACCAAAAGATTTCATCACATGATTGTTGCCATGGTTGCAGGAACAGATTTACTTCCTGGTCGGAAATGATCACTTTTCTACCCCATCCCCATTGTCTGCAGAGTTTTCATCTCGGAATCTTAAAGAAAGAATCTGTCTTCCGCGAAGTCTTCGTACTCCTTAGGCAGAAAGCATAGCTCAATTAGCTAATTTGAGTTGAATGGACAAAACATATGAAAAAGTAGCTCAGTGCAGCAATTAAAGAGATCAAATACATTGTGATGATGTACTACTTGGTAACAAAATAAACGCAAACAGAAGAAAACTGACTAGAAATGAATATAATTTATTAGTGGAAAAATCTTCTTTGCTCATTTTCTTTGCTTATATCAACGCCAAATAGAATTAATACCTTTATCTTTGAATAATCAGTAGTCGTTAATTAGAATAAACACACAACAAAATGCAATCACAAAAACATGTAGACCAACCAAGCCGTGAGTGTTTGTTGTGTGAAAGATGTCGTAGAAATGTGTATATGATATGTCCATGGACATATTTAGGTTGAAAATACATTTTCTCAACCCTCGTACATAATTCTTGCATATTTCATAACCTTTGATGCTGCTGCTGTTTAATGCAACGTAAGTGAATTCCTCACGACCTAGTTTAAATTTTGCAACCTTTATCACATAATTGATAGACTATAGATATACATACAGATATAATTATTTGAAACAACCTGTATTCAGATAATCATATTATGTCTATGATTATCCATATTATTTGTTGTTGTTGTTGTTGGAAATGGAAAATAAAATGAAATGAAATGAAGGAAAGTCTACAAGCAAGGTTCTTTTCCCAGAGTATATATCTTGGGAACATTATTCATTCGCTATCAACTTTGGTCTTTTGTTCTTTCAAGATTGCGATACGCCAAGGTAAAGAGGCGTATTTCTTTATATTTTCGTTCCTTTTTTTTTTCTTTTAAAGTCCCAAGCCAGAGAGCACAGTGTTCAGTTTCAATGCATTTGAGATGTCGGCCTCATTCTATTACTCACGAGTAGAACTTTACATATTTTTCCTTCTTTTATGCTGTTGTTGTTGTAATCCGAATCACTGCTCTATGTAGTATGTTTGGCAAATGGGTAAATAAGCACTCGTGACCAAACTCGAATTACACTCTCGCATGTGCAAGCCAAAACGCACTCCTTTGTACAGCAACAATAGATCTGCCTATATAGTATTTGCAGAGTGTCTTGATGCTCTGGTCTTACAAGATAATACACCCCAAACTAGAATGAGTCGGCAAGATCACAACTGGTGAAGTAGGCAATTATCAACAGCATCGGTACTTACATTACTGTAATGCATAGATACGTATACAGAAATAATAACAGCGAATGAGACACGATGACTTAGCATTTATATCAAAGAATTTTCTTTGCTTTCATTATGTATACTGACAGACGCGCATACGTGCACAAAGTCATAAAAAGCAATAATGGCTTTATTATGAACATTGTTTCACTACATTTCGCACAACATTGTAAGATATTTGAATAGATCGAGAAAGTTCAATTCCCCCACAACTTGATGAAATAATTATGGTGAAATATTTACATTCGTCTGCTTGACTTTTGTGTGGGTGTGCATAAGAAATGATGCCTTCTGCTATAAGCATGATATTCAATCTTGGATGTAGACATTCACTGCTGGAAATTATGCGATGACATTAGTCGGTCGTGTTAGCGCGGCTTGATACAATGCCTTTCCTACTTCGGCTAATGCGCATGCTCGGGGAATCATGACGACATATGATTGGTGTGATTTTATGACGTTGCGATGAGGTCAAACTCCACCATTAGCTGATATATACTATTTCTGAAGAGCATTATCATTCCAACACTGTCAGATTTATACGCAGCCGCGGAAACAAGACAATAGTATGTCCAGGTAAACGACCATACATGAGATATTGACTTTAACTTTTGTGATACAAGTATTGTTATGGGGGGGGGGGGATTTCGTGAACGTTTTTGTCGGTATTTTCTCTGACAAGCTGTCATAAGCTACTGAAATCATTGACCCGAATTCACGAAGGTGGTACAATATTGAAACCATGGTTTAAACCATGGACAATTTGTATGGAGCGCCAAGTGTCGCATGGCCTATTTCTTTATGAAATCAGTCATTTCGTCGACGAAATGATCATTTCGTAACGAAATACTGCCCTCCCAAGGAAAAACGCAGTATCTGCTATGTATTATATATTGCAGATACTGCGTTTCTTGGCGCTCCATACAAATTGTCCATGGTTTAAACCATGGTTTCAATTGTACCACCTTCGTTAATTCGGGTCATTGCGTCAGGGGGGCGTTTCATGAAGGAACTTGTCGGATAAAATATCCGACAAGTCAGTTATATCCGACAAGTTCAGAGAAATCAGCCAATCAGACTAAAGAATTTCTCAAAACTTGTCAGATACAATTGACTTGTCAGATATTTTATCCGACAAGTTCCTTCATGAAATGCCCCCCCTGATTGGCTTAGAGCAAATTTGTCAGACAAATTTGTCAGACAAAACGCTTCATGAAATGCTCCCCAGATGTTTTCGTTTGTAATCCCCCCTCCTTTCTCTCCCTCCCTCTCTCGCTGATCTCCCGGAGAAACAGTTTTGTAGGCCTATATTGAAACCATCATTGGATTAGCACCCGTTGCTCTTAGTTTGCCTTCTTTTGTAGGTCGAAAATCATTTGATTTTCGAAATCAAACTCACTTTAGATATCGACAAATGCAGAGAAACATCCAGAAAATATCATGATATCGATATCAAAACAATCCATTTCGGGATGAGTCAAATATGACCAACATTGGCTGCAATCAAAATTATCTGCCACTGGTGCATTTCTGGGCAGTAATGTTCTCGAAGTGAAATATAAATATTGACATTTTCTATGTTTGGTATTAGAGACATTCAATGTCTAAACATCTGCTGATGAGCTGCTCACATCTCCTGGTGTTGGTGTTGGTGGTTTTTGTTTTGTTTGCTTATTTTCCCCCATTGTTTTCATTGAGTTATGAATAGCGCAAGTACGACGCAGCGACTTTGACTTTGCCAGGGTTAGCCTTTGTGAAGGAGATATGAACACAGGGACACAAAATGATATAATTTTCAGGTCATCGTAATGCGACGTGCCTCGACAGAGAGAGAGAGAAAAAAAAAATGATGTAATAATGATGAATGGGAGTTATTGCGATCTCATCAATTTAGAGTTTATAACCCCGTTCAGGGTTTGCACTGACAAGTGCACGGCCAGTGACAGTTCATCGGTGAGGGGTTTATATTAACCTCGGGGCTTGCACTTTTATCTGGGCTTTTTGTACCCATACTACGTTCCCGGTTGTGATGTTTGAAAACAAAAGTATTTTTGTCACAAACTGAATTATTATCTGCGTTGACAGAATTAATAGAAACCTTTGAGCTTCCTATGCCCTACACGCGACCGCAGAGTTATTGCTCCATGGGCTACTTCCGTTTGACATGTGTTAATGATATCCTGATAATAAACGTCTGAAACCGTAGAGACTAGCTAGGGTCAATAATATGTTTACCTGTCAACAAGCTCTGTCCCTGCACAAGTCACGGCTCGAGCGAACAGAATACCCGCTTGTTTTTCTTATGCTCTTTCCATTAATTGTAGATCTCACGTCCACTCGTGCTCCTTATCAATATTTAAAAAGAGGTCGGACACACAGTATTGATGAAGAGGATGAGGATCTTGAATTGACTTGATATGATGTAGGGCCTGCCTACTTTTCTTTGATAAGTATACGCAGTGATTGGACAAAAGAAATAACTTCGCAAAATATTAGCAGATGCATAACATAAGACATATCAGAATTAGTTCTTCTTGAACTGGCAAAAATAATTCAATGAATTATTATTGAGGGAAGCCGAAAAAAGGTAAGTACATTCTGCAGGACTTGAGTTTGCAGGGTTTGAGTTGGCACGTCCGTTGACTAGAGGGCTGGAATCATATTTTTTTTTTACCCGAAGAAACCCGGATGCCATATAGAGGGCGCGATTTCCATTGGAGAGGTCATGCTGCCTGTTTACGACGGTCAATCAGATTGCGCTAATTGCTCGTGAATTAATTGGTGGCGTATCCTGGCCTTGTAATACTCGCGTGTCGCATGCCCTTTACTCGTCGTGTCAGTTAATTCCCCATGTGTGCATCTAACCGGTGAAGTATGATGCACGTACATGCACTTCCAAGAAGTAAGGCCAATTCAACTAGGTTAAGGAGCAGAGAAGACGCTGATGCTATAAAGGAAGACGAGGAAGGGAGGTTTGCGGTAACAACATTGAATAAAGGACAGGAAAGGAAAATAAGCTGTTTATACGTCATTTGTGGGATAACATTCTGTCTAGGGCAATCCTCAGGCAAACAACTTGAATACATTCGATTACACCATTGTTTCTCGTTGATAAAATCTGACATGCATTAAACATACATTCCAGTTCTGTCAGTAAATGATCAGAGACTCCAACCCAAAGCACCTTCTGATCTGGAGATTCTCCCGCCTGAAACCCCTAGCAAACGGGAGACTCCAAGTTGATGTGTGCGAAGCGCGAAGTTCCTAGGGTTCTAGATGTTCTCTTGTGCTATCTAAGGCTTATTTTTTTCAACATACAATAGCAATAAGTAAGAAATCCTTTCCAACGGGAGACACAGAGCCAGGGCGGGAGAAATTAAATCTCAAGCGGGAGAACGGGAGATTTTGCAAAAATGGGTTTTCGGCGGGAGATCTCCCGTCGAAAACTGGAGAGTTGGAGTCTCTGAATGATTACAAATTGTTTTAACTGAGCCGTGATAATGTTGAACAGTGCCTGCTTATAATCAACATATAATATACACTGTCAGATACAACCTGTGACGTCAGAGGGAGAAAGCCTTAACCATGACCAATGCTGGCCTAGCCTTGTAGTTACGGTCGGCAAAACAAATTTCCTGAATACTTTGCTTTGTGTTCATAGAGATAATTGCCCGTAGGACTTTCGCTCAATGACATTTTCTTGTTCATGTTGATTGAACAACGCAAGAGGTGATTACAATGTACCTTGACCAAGCCGTGATTATAGTTTAATAGCTTTCCAACTCGCAACAATTTGATTTTCCCTCGTGGAGACGATATGAGCTCCCTCGTGGAGACTTGGTACATACATATATATTTGATAATCTTGTTTATATTTTTCTAAGATTTATAATGTCTGTTTTATGCTGTCTGGGGCAAATTATTTGTATAGGGCCCCATTTTTCTCTCTCTTCTTTCTTTCTATAAAACAACAATAACAACAATTTGATTTTTCTCTTTGTCAGTTTATTTGATCTTTTACATGTCTTTTTTTTTTTACATTAGTCCCGAAAAGTGTGTCCATGCGTTATCTATCTGTGGGGTAACATGTGGTACTTATTTTGATGTTGATGATTTTCCCCTTTTTGACATCTGGAAATTGAAGTCAATGCAATTGATAATCATTAACATATTAATACCCAAGAATACTCTGATGTTTATGCGGGAAGGAGGAGTCTTTCCACGTTACCGTGATTCTCACTCACAAATGGCTGAGATATCCAAAAACAAAGTAAAACAAAGCGGTCCTAATAAAAGGTGGATCCCACAATTTATAAGGACCTCTTTATCTTTGGATATCTCAGCCTTTTCAAAACCAATTTTCATCAAATAAATTTTGAGTTCCTCTAAGAATGCTCTCTAATATTTCATAAGTGATTTCTAATATATCGCAGAAAGGTGAAAATCTGAATCCCTTATCTCAACCAAAACTATACCATCCCTTTAAGATGTCTCCTTGAACCCTTTAAGCTATGTCATATTGACTGCTCGATCAAATTAGATAGGTATTAGAGAAAATGCTGTCGATGATGAATTGATAACTTCAAATTGACCGTGGAATTCTCCCATTATATCTTCTCTCTGCTTTGCAGCATGGATCGGAGCGGTCTGCGCGGGTCTCACTTTCTTCATGTCACCGTTCGCCAGCGTCATCACCGACAAGCTAGGCTGCCGCCCCGCCGGCGTCATCGGCGGCGCCTTGGCCCTGGCCGGCGTCCTCGCCAGCTCGTTCGCTACGCGCATCGAACACATGTACGTCACGTACGGTTTCGCCATGGGTCTGGGTTTCGCCATCGCCTACCAGCCGTCCCTCTACATTCTCGGTATCTACTTCCAGAAGAGGCTGGGCATAGCCAACGGCCTTGTCACCTTCGGTAGTGCCATCTTCACCATCGTCCTTCCCATCGCCATGCGTGAAGTACTGGACCGCTACGGGCTGGGACCCTGCCTCTGGCTCCAGAGCTCCATCATCTTTGTCATGCTGCTCGGCGGTCTGACCTACCGGCCTCGCCCCGAGGCCGTGCAGCGGCTGGACCTGAAGGAGGACTACACGCCGGTTGCCAGGGGCGAGGACGGCGCCGAGACCGACCTACGTGACGGCAGCGGCGGCTGCTGCGGGAAGCTAAGGAGGAGAAGGAGCTCGACGACGAAGAAGTGTTCCAACCCGTGTTCGGGCGTGATTGACACCAGCATCTGGAAAGAACGGAATTACAGAATATGGGCCATTGGAGTGCCACTCGGGATGTTCGGATACTTTGTGCCATTTTTCCATCTGGTGAGAAACAGGACGCGTTGCATGTGTATGATGTACCAAACCTAAAATGATACAGACATAAAAACCCCTCAAATCACTCTAATTAAAACATCTTTATATTTTGCAGGATATTGAATAGGAATGTGAATTCAGGAAAAGCGTAGACTAATGATGGTTAAACAATCACTTACAACTGATATGACATTAATTTTATATAATGATTGAATGCTACTCAAGCTACAAAGCTTGTGATAATGGTAATGTTAATGTTTGTAAATAATAACAATGATAGTGATGATTATGATATGAAAATGGTAAAAATTGCAATGGCCAATTTGATCTATCAGAATTATCGCAATGTTGCCTTGTTGCTATAAGTATCATTGTTATCCACTCGTGTTAAGTGGGACATGTGGTGTGTGTTAGAATATCCTGTCCAGGGATTGAAGTACGATCTCGAATCAAGAATCTTGATTTTAAGAATCCAAAGCGATGCAACCGCAATGCCACAGTGATTCCAGAGCGACAATATTCAAATTGTATACTTGCTCCCGCCATCTGCAGGTGAAACACGTCAACGACACACTGCCCAACGCTCGAGCGGAAGTCCTCATCATGTGTCTAGGGGCGACGTCGGGCTTGGGAAGACTGGTGTCTGGTGTCCTCAGCGACCACCCGAAGATCAACCCCATCTACATCCAGCAGGTAGGTCTGCGGTGAGAGGAGGATCATGAAAAAAAAAACAGACAGAGAGACAGATATACAGACAGATCGACAGTCAGACATATATTTTACAGATAGGGAGGTAGATAGGTAGAAGATCAACCCTATCTACATCCAGCAGGTAGGTTTGTGATGAGGGAATGACCATCAAAGACAGATAGACAGACAGACAGACAGGTGAGCAGACAGGCAGATCGACAGTCAGACAAATTTTACAGATAGATAGATAGATAGATAGATGGATGGATGGATAGATAGATAGAGATAGATAGATAAATAGATAGACAGATAGATAGATAGATAGATAGAAGGATAGATGGACAGATAGATGGATAGAAGATCAGCCCTTATCTACATCAAGCAGGTCAGTCTGGGTGAGAGGCGGATCATGAATGACAGACAGACAGACAGACGGATCGACAGACAGACAGGTAGACAGGCAGGCAGAGAGACAGATCGACAGCCAGACAAGTATACATAGGTAGATATATAGATAGGATAGATAGATAGATAGATAGATAGATAGATAGATAGATAGGTAGAGAGATAGATAGATCGGTAGGTAGTAGATAGATTGATCGATGGATAAATGAAGAGACATATGGATACATAGAGAGATTTTTAAGAGAGCGCAAGTTAGCTCCGAAGTTAAAGAAAGATAATACAGGAAGACAGAAAAATTGAAAGAAACAAAATATGAAATCAAAGTCAGAGAGAGACAGAAAGATTGATAGAGAGAGGGAGAGGGGCGAGAGACCAATAGAGCAAGCTTGAATGAGTCATAAATTGATGGATATTGAATGTGGATTGATGGATATCACGTCATGAGTGTCGACAGATTCAGAGGGACAAGGAGAGAGAAATTATTTTTGAGATGACAGCAAGACTTCTGGTAGACTTTCACCACCTGTTAACCCCATGACTGCAAAATGCGATGATTTTACAATCTACTGAATGTATGCCATATTCGGCTCCTGTACTCAAAGGGGTAATATAAACGAGAAATTTAAAGACCCGAGGATACCATGGAGTGAGAAGACTGGCCCGGCTCTGATATTATAATCGAGAATCCACGTAACAAATTGTGTACAGCTTTATCACTGATCTCTATGTAAGTACACACACAGCCGAAAAATCTCGACTGGAGTCGAGAGTCACCGATGAGCGTACTCATCGATATACATCTTCGCTGACACCTGACTGACGGGCGCTATTCGTGGTTTTCGAATGTACCCCCGGTGAGCAGTGAATAAAGAACGATTCAATCGGAACACCCATGAATCCCCCACGCCACCGGGTCTTTGATAAATCTTGCCTGATTAAAGAAAACAAAATGTTAATGCCAACAAAGTAACATTCATTTTTGTTGTAATGGACTATTTTGCCTTTCCCTCATTGAATCTTTCCAGGTCGCCTTCCTCATCATCGGCGTGTCCACGACCCTGATGCCCGTGGTGCGCAACTTCATCGCCCTGTGCGCACTCGTGCTCGTCATGGGCATCTTTGACGGTGCCTTCGTGTCCATGATGGGCCCCATTGCCTTCAACCTGGTCGGGCCGGCGAGGGCGTCCCAGGCCATCGGCTGCATTCTCGGCCTCATGTCCATGCCCATGATGATCGGGCCTCCCATAGCAGGTGAGCGCCCCCTATCGCCTAGCGCATATTCCATCCCACCCTATCAGTTTTGTTTTTATAGTACCCATCAATGAAGATATGATATCAGACTTTTTCACCAATTCATTTCCATAAATTGCAACATAGTAAATCTCGTTTCCCCCTTCCGCTTTTTAGTGTTGACTTTTGTTTTCATGCTTTCGTCTTTTTCTCTTGTATGACATATTAAAGTGGTGTGATATTGGTTTTTTTTCTCCTTTCTCTAGCTCCATTTCTTCTTCTTTGTGTGTAGAAACCATAAAAGTAAAGGTCAGTTGTAAATCTAAAAATAAACGTCGGCGATCGAAATTAACCCTGTTCTTCTTTTCTTGGTTTGTATCTTTAAGGTATCATTTATGATGTGATGAACTCCTATGACATCGCCTTCATCTGTTCCGGTGTTCCTCCGATCGTGGCGGCCTGCATCCTCTTTCTCATCCGGCCCAACCAGAGAGAGAACGTGAACCAGGACGAGAATGACTGCGAGAAGGAGGATACGAGAGACGATGCTGAGATGCATGCCCTCATGGTTCCCCGCGAAATAACCCCAGCCATGGCTGCGAAGGAGGCGCAGACGAACGGAAGCGCGTCTTACGAGAAGGGCAGCGACAGCAATGGGATGGAGAAAGGCGGGCTGAGAGGTGGGCGGGTGGAAGACAGGGGGAGGGATTTGCGCGGGGACGAAGTCTCCGCCCTCCAAGATGGGCATGGAAGGAGGCGGAGCTACAGACGCGATCGAATGGGGTCTGAGATCGACGCGCGTATCATCATGCAGACGGATTTACCACATGACATCAGCATCAAACCCCACCATCGTCGCTCCAACGGAGTGCATCCAGCAGAAAACAACAACATCACCAACGGGGAAATCGGTGGAAAGGGCGCGTACGGGCACGAGGGTAGCGCATCTCCGTACGCCCAGCGCAATCGTAATCACAGCAACCATTTGAATGGTCACGGCAGCCAGACGGGCAAGACGCAAGTGTATGAGATGAACGGTTTCATTCACAGTTCGGACGCGCGCCCTGACGAGGGTTTGACGGCGCTACACATACGGTATAGTCAAGAAACGACCGTGTAGATGAACACTCCCAGCTATTACTGGTGACTATCCCCTGGATGCATGTAACCACAAATTGTCTGACTTTAAGTCCTCTAGGAGGAAATGCATTGACACATGTATGCAATGTTTATGTGTGTGGACGCCTTTCATGACAAAGTGCCTTTTACCATTCCTTTTAACGACAAGGTGCGTACAATAGAGAGAATGTAAATTATACAAAAATTAATGTTTACCAAGATTATTATTCTTTTTACGTTGGGAATCTGTATTCCCGTTTATCTTAGCGTACTTGAAAAGTCACAATGAATTATGCGAAATACCACTTATTATGCATTTCATGAGAAATTTATATGCAAACTACAATAAGACCATTTCGTAATTAACTCATATGTACATTTTGGAGAATAACCTCTCTTTTTTTCTCAGTAGGTTAGGCACTTCACTCATTTTCAAAGCGTCAATGTATAGGCTTGCCCGATGTAGCAATGTATGGAATTCATGTTCAAACAAAGAATGAACTTGCGTAAATCAGCAGATGACCAGTGGGAAGCATCCATCTATATACTGTTTTGCAATGGATGCATGAACACAGAGTCCTTTTATCTTTATTGCCAAATGCTGGGCTTTAATAAGCACTTTGTTGCTGCAGGTGGATGTGTTGGCAAGCGCTATTTGTAATGATTACATGAAAACCGTTACATCCCAAATATTTATCTCAATTCATCACATTTATTTATCTCTGATTTCGAGAACCTGCATGTGACCCCTTTTCTGCTCATGCGCAAAAGCGGAACTACGAAGTGGCTTATTTTTGATATTGCAGCATGTGCCTTTAATAGGCGGTGTATTAGCCTGAGTCAAAATAAATGTCGAAACAACTCGTAATTTCTTTTTCTTTCTCCTTGGTGGTATGGCCTATTCATTGAAGAATGGTGTCTAAGTAGTCCTGGCGATTCTTTTTTTACGTTATGTTCACACTATGAATAGAATTATGCGGTACATTGTATGTCCGTATGCATTCCGTGCATTATAGGAGTAGACAAGGTCCGGAAGAGATTATGTGAATTTGAACGAAATTCCCTCCATTTAAATACACACACCACGCCCTTCACACCGTTGAGGTCACACTTGTCTCTATAACTTCAACCTGCAAGTCCTGAAGGGAAATTTGTTGCAGATATTATCATTTTGCCATCTTCAAAATGGCAACACCGAATTTCACCCCATATCTTAAGCCTACTTGAGAAAGATTAGATAGAGCTTATTCAATTCATTGAATATGTCTAGAATTAGAATGAAATATGCAAAGCCTTGCAAATTTAACACAGAAACAGAGACTTTATCTACCTTATTCAATAATAACACGAAAAGTCAAAGTTGTAATGAAAAGATGCATCACGAAAACACAGAAGTGGTATGTATGGGACTGACTTTTCCCGTTTTCATTATATACTGTGTGGAAATCAGTGTGCAGATTACGTCTGGTCAGTAGCCAATATTCTCTCAAAGTGAGTAAGAAAATATCCTCTTTCCTTTTTAGCTTTCTCCACAACGTTGAGATAGTGCTTCGACAGTGGTAAATGCGTCCCTGAAGTAAGCATTTTCTATCCTTTTCATTGGATTCTAAAAGTTGCCTCCCGATCCCAGGAAAAAAAAATAGTTCAGCATATTATGTTAATAATCTCTGGCCGTGACACACTTACTTCTTGTCGAGACTTTACATATAATGTGTTTGTGAGTGTGTTGTTTTGCTTTTTACTTTGTTGTGGTTGTTTTTTTTTTAATGATGGAAAACCGTTACCATATGATTAATTTATTGAAACAATGCAAGGTATGGTTGACATACAATTATATCTAGGAGAACCTTTTCCAGAGAGAGAGTGAGGCATGTTCAGCGGTGTTTTCGCAAAATCATGGGACTGTTGTCAAGCATAATCATTTAAATAAGCACTGACTTGGTGTCCGTGTCCGAGACTGAAATGTCCAAAGGCACACGAAATTTACGTAGGTCCCTGTCGTGTGAATTTTTCGTAACACATCACTTTCAGGACGTCGGTGTATACCATGCATTAAAAACCAAGAGTTCAGGTAACGGTGGTAAAAAAGGGGTCAAGAAAATTTACTTCGTTGAGTTCAATGACACAGTGGACAGGGCTCCGCTCTGAATGTGTGAACTGAAGGCTTGGGATTCGAATCCTGCCTAGTGCGTTCATTCTTGAACGAGATGCTTTCCCGATAGTGTCCCTCTTTACATATACCTACAGAGGAATCTCGTTGTAACGATCAGGACCTAAAAGACCATGAATATTACCTTCTTGTACCAGGTTTTTTTGAATATCAGGGTATAAAAACAAATAGTCATCAAGAGCCAGGACTTCATGCAAAATTGCCTTGTTATAAGACGGTATTGTCATGTCCGACATCTTTATAACGAGGTTCCACTGCGAATGTCAACAGGGCCTACGGTGGATTTGCAGGGTATGCTGTTATGACATTAAACTCAAAAGAGGAGTGTTAATACTGAAGATACTGCCTGGAATTGACAACACCATCAGCCTAAGTTACATTGTAAATAACTGCTCACTTGGAAAAGCTAACACAATACGACGACAGCAAATAACACCAGCAACATTATTTCATAACAGTGTAATGAGATTTACAAGCTCTTGATAGACAACTCTCTCATTTTGAATTATGTTCTCTTTTGTCGCACTGTGCCTTGAATAGCAGCGAGAAATTTGTGAAGAAGAGGGAAGATGTACCTTTGTTGGGATTGATTTGATTAGATAACGATTATATGGGGTATTTTTTTTTTATTAAAAGGTGTTACCGTTTTGGTGACATGTCTGTATTGGGAGCACGGTGTGTCGCTCAGGCTGCACGACTGGTATCAGGATTGAATGACTTAAAATGCTGCAGCAGTTACGCAACTCAAGGAATGTGTGTGGTCATATTCTGTATAATTAAAAACATCCGATTGCCTACTCTTCCGTAATCCTCAGTACTTCACTATAATACTACATGTATAACGTAATGTATAGCGGCCTGGCCGTCAACCAATGTTATACAAATAACACCTTAACTTAAAGATTGTGCTCTCTTTCTTAAAATAGATAATCAGTCTTCCAGATGAGCAACATCGCTTATTGCCTTCCTGAAAAGATGAAAACTATAATCATTTAGCTTGTATGTGTGATCGCAAAGTGGAGGGCACTTAGTTGATTATATTGTATGATATGCGTACAAGAAGCAATGTTACTGTCAAGAAATATGTTGAATGAAAGATATATTTGTATCATTACTTTCCCTCCTCCGACTCACACACACGTGGCTTGTTTCATACTGTATCGATTCAGTTGTTTACAAATAATGGTTTTCTCATATTCTAATGGTAGTAATGATGCTACATTACGATGTGCAATAAAGATTCAGTCGAGAAAGCATTCAGTTAGTTTTCCTGTTTGATTTTTGTGTGGAACGTACTGTATTTTTCGATCTGATTGACTGTTCCTCCCCTCTTCAGAATGTACCTAACGATACAGGTTGCAGCTCGGATTGTGCATAAATATCCGTAATCTATGCAGAGAGAATGGCGAGTTGACAATTGCCCTGTTTTATAATACAGTATAGACAACACATTTAAAGGGACACCAGTAGACGTCGCTGTAATGCATACATATTATTCATACACATAATTATACATATGAAGAGTTTGATAGCAAAACCAGTTAACTCCATTCTTGTCATTTCGACATAACTACATTTATTCGCGATTAAAGCTGATAAAAACACATAAATTAATAGAAATTATGGTATATCTTCAATTATAGATTTTAGAATATTACCTATTTGATGTATATATATATATATACACACATACGGCATCTGTAGATCCAACAAGAAGGTTTTTATTCACAAAATTTTCAAACCGCCTCGGGCCTTCGTCAGTTTAATGTATACACATTATAACATTCGAAGTCCAACACGTGGAAAATTCCAAGATGAATATTATATATATATATATATATATATATATTCATATGTATATGTATATATGTATAATTATGTATGTATATATATATATATATATATATATGTATATATATATATATACATATATATATATATATTTATATATATACATGCATACATACATTGTATATGACAGAGTCTTATCAAATGAAAGAGAGATAGAGAAAGGTCGGACAAAGTGTAGCCATTATATTCTTTTCAGTCAATCGGTCGGTATTGTTTGAACTGCTATGCTGCCATCATAAGAGCGCGTAGAGACAGTTTGAACGTTAGGTCAAACCTGGAATAATAGGTCTCACACTTTTTTTCCCCTGACAAACTGTTATAAGTTACTGAAATCCTTACATCTAATTGGCTGAAAGCATTTTTTTTTTCAGAAAAAAAATATCAAACAAATACCCTCTGTATCTATTCTGCATATACATTGTACGCGTTGAAAATAAAATAGACGCGCGTCTTGAAAAAAGAAATGAATTAATCGGTCGAACAAAATGCGTGAAAGATTCTGTGTCTTTCGTTTTTCGTATCTATTAGAATAGACCAACTTATTTCATTCCAGCCGAGAAATTTACGAGGAGTGTTTATGCTCAAACTCCTTTCAATGGGCCTGAAAGATAGAATATAGTTTAAACACTCAAAAAAAGACACGTATATTCTTAATTGACGTAAACAAAGCACATTGTAGTCCCACCATCTTATTTTGAAAGAAAGCGTGTCCAGCCGATAAATAAGATGTATTTTATAGCGGGATTCATCCTAATCAACCACATCTAATTAGTTTTCAGCTTGCTTAATTGCATGGCTTATTTACATTTGTTTTCCAGATTGCTTTTTGTATTGCAAAAACAATTACTCGTTTTTTAACAAGCAATTCCTCTACATTATCTAAATGACGTTAACTATAACATGCATGCGTATGTCTGTATACATGTATATGATTTTTTTCCCTCTACAGAGGTACTTATTCATTCATTTCCAAAGCTTTACATCGAGCGATTTCTTGTTTTAAACTATGAATGGGCACATACTAAAAAAATACAGATTCTTCATTGGTTACTAAGTAAATGATTTCATCATGTTTGATAAAATCTCGGAAACATCATCTGACAGTATTTCATTTCTAAAACTAATCCATAATCGCTATTGTATGAATGCCCTTGAAATAGATGCATCATGTATTGTTTATAAATTGCATACTGCGCATATATCAATATTTTATTTATATTTGTTACATTTGGACTCTTTGATTACACTCCAATAATCAATAATTTCTCGTTCAGTAAAATTGTTTAATTTAAAAACTGAATAAACTCAGTGATCTTTTTCCAAAACATAGACACTTTAGGACACTCCAGGAGAACATGACTAAAGGTTTCTGTTTCAGAACAAAATGTAGACAAATTGTCACTTACAATTTTCCATTTGAAAAGGCTATATCTATAAGGTAAAATACGATGTAATGTCTTGAAGTAGCATTGCCTAACTCTGTTGTTCCTTAGTTTTCGAAATTTTTGTTTCAAAACAGTATTCCAATAAAAATCAGTACTCAAATCAAATCTGTCTTTCCAATATAGCAGTATAGTTAGCTCACTTTTCTTACTCTCACATAACAAATTATGAAATTGTTTCGATGTTGTTCTAGATAATCTGATATAATCATTGTCCTTTATTGCATATAAATCAATA
Source organism: Diadema antillarum (assembly GCF_040938485.1). Lineage (NCBI taxonomy): Eukaryota > Metazoa > Echinodermata > Echinoidea > Diadematoida > Diadematidae > Diadema > Diadema antillarum. The sequence continues at coordinate 29,752 of NW_027272673.1, forward strand.
CCACAATCATTGCGAGCGTTTTCACATTTATCTACTTCTGATATACGTTCTACCCATATCTTTGGAATTGCCTTTTTAAGTTTCGAATACTTAAAGTCCACTAATAAATTATCAGAATTGAGAGCACAACAAATTGACTCACGAGATTTAAAACATCCATTTTCAACTACATCATTAAAGGGACATTCCAGGCGATTTTCATAATTTACCATCATGTAGTACATAAATCGACAACTCCATGTATAGATTTGTGGAATTTATTGTGGTTCTTGAGCAGAGAAACAATACTTTGAAAAATCTTAAACAAATTACACTGAACAAGGATGATGACATAGGAGGTTCACATATTTCAGAAATGTAGCAGTGTAATTCCATTACAATACAGCTTGCTTGCGAGTTTACCTGTGTATAATCTATGCATGGCTTCTTCTTTTGTCCTGCTTCCTTGAGCCCCAACTCATGCATTCTTATGGTGACTCTGCCATGTCATCATCCTTGTTCATTGCGATTTGTTCTAAATTTTGAAAATATTCTTACTCTTCATCCCAATAATCACAAATTCTGAAACTCTGTCCTCAGTATAACCAATTTATAGTTGTTCAAATGTAAAAATCTGAAAATCATCCGGAGGTCTCCTTTAAGTGTCAAGATACCTTTCTTGTGCCATTCTTCGAAAAACAAAGTTTTTCCATTAAACATACATTACTGTTATACCACCATACTTCATCTAGTATGTTGTTCACATGAAGAAAATCAGTATATCTTAATTCGCACCACGAAAGTAAACAATGAGTGTAGAAACGAGGTAGTCTATGCTTCTTGCATAGTGGTAACATATCTTTACATTAACAGTTTGTTTTCATTATCAGTGGACTTGGACCGATTTTCTCTTCCCAAAATTTGAACATAAACTTCCATGGCGAGTCTGGATGACAATTTTGATAATTTGCAAACCACGACAAATACAACGATTGAAATCGAGCATGTAAATCAAACATTCAAACCGACTTTTCAATAGGATTTAGTAAAATAGATCGTTTCACCTTTTCTCTCTTAGAATTCCAAAGAAAAATATAAGTCAATTCATTCAATTCCATAATAAACTTCTCTGGAAATGGTAATACTGAAGCTGCATACACAAATTGTGAAATTATCAATGATTTGATAATTACCACTTTACCATACAAGGTTAAATTTCTCATTCTCCAGAACTTTAAGATAGCTTTGACCTTTTCTAATCTTAAAAACCAATTCAATTGCTCAGATTCATTTCTGTTCTTTGTTAAAAATACTACATGTACATGAATAATATCGATTACAATGTTATATTATGTGAAAATATGCAGAGGAATAATTGCTTGTTTAAAACAGTGGATTGTTATGTGTCCTAGTTTAGTAACGAGAAATGAAAATTATTTTTTGTTTCTTGGGACTATGTGATGCATACTCCAAAGGGTTTCTGTACAGCAAATGCTGAAAATATGACAAAGAATGACATAAATCCGTTTCTACTGCTTTCATCGAGCCCGTATTTTATGCGAATGATGCAATCACGCACCTGTATTCGATGATGAAATGAGGAAATGATGAAAATACTTATAGAAATTGGCTTGTTCAGCGCCATTAAGGAATGTAATATGGGGTTAAAGAGTCATTAATGTAACCAATTTCTCCTTTCTTACACGGTATCAGGAGATTCGATATACCATTTTCTTCACGGAAGGAGCTAAGATGTCATTTCCGTCCAGACGAGTTTCAGTTGTAGTGTGTATTGTTATTTCGACTATGGAAACGGCCAAAGAATTATCGAGGGCAGAGCAGTCCTCTTATTTCCGCGACCACAACAACTCGTGTTCTTGAACTTAGTTTCACCTACAGGCTCTATTTTCATAAATTCTAACTTTACATCTATGATATCTCTTATTTCTAAACTATACAGCTCAAGCAATAAAAGCAGAGAATCTCTGAGGAATGTATAAACTTATGTGTATAATAGGTACGGATACAGTATGTATGTGTATAGTTATGTACGCGTGTGGTGGCGTCCGTATACTCATTACGTATTAATATATATTATTATACTTTTTACTGTACTACCACACGCATGCACCTAATATCAGCTGTCAATTCAATACCCCGGCTGCAAGTGATGAACCTATGATATATAAACAACGATAGTAACAACAACAGCAGATCCACATAGTAGGTCAGAGCAGTGACCGTTGAATGTCTGTTGGATCTTACTGGTACTTCCGACGGAAAGCGACGGTCAAGGTCATGTGTAGTTAGGTGACCCACTTACCGCCTGACCGAGTGTCATCATTTATGTTCCTGTATGACGTTTATAGCGTTTATAGAGTTTTCAGGCATCTTAAGCCCGCCGCACACTATACGACTCACGACCTTACGATTTTAATAGACTTTGGATCCGAAATTAATCACAATAGCCTCAGAATGAACACGCTTGTTTATTTCAGATCCAAAGTCTGTCAGTCGTATTCATCGTGAGTCTCGTATGTTGTGCGGAGGGCTTACATGATGCAAAATATACCATACAACATACCGTGGGCTTTTATGTATAAACAGAGGCAGGATATAATACACAATATAAACAATTAGCATAGGGCTGAGTTGGAGTACTTCCTACCCTGAAAGACATACCTCCAACCAGTATGCCATCCCCCTTTTTCTTCTGAATTCAACATATCTCTCTTTAAAAAAAAAATCTGTGCTCATATTGAAGAAAATCACACATTGTCTTTCTATATGCATACCATTTTGTGCCCCAAAGCGATATTATACATGGACTACTTTAATGTTCTTCTTTTTCTAAAATCTTTCTTCTTCGTTTGATCTGTACAGTCCACGTCATGAAGAGTTACGTCATAGTGTGTAAATACTATTTTATGAAGAGGCACATTTTAATATGCCCGTTGGAAATAGGGTACTTGACCCCTTACTGTATATACAGTAATGGATATAAAGGCCTCACGCTCCTTTTCCGGGCTCCCATAGAAACCTGTGTTAAATGCAGCATATTTCATATATCATAAAAGATCAATCGAGTCATAGATTTTTTTTTTTTTTTAATTGAAGCAGATGAAGGGAAATATTCTCCGCTTTCAAGCAAACAACATATTTTGGGATATTTTACAGCTCTAAAAAAGTTAAGAGCCCCCATACGAGACTAGTCATCCAGTCACTCTCAAAAACAATAGAAATAGCAAATTACCTCATAATATATCAATAAAAATTCATAAAAACACAAAACCCCTGATTCATTCAACTTCTTCATAGCCTGCAGAAGCTCCTATCCTCAAGCAATGTCAAACACCACCGAAGGTGGCAATTTTCCACTTGACTGATTTTAAATGATTTTTGTTTTTTTAGGGGGAAATAATAACATTACTGCCTTCCATGTAGGCAATGCGCGAGTTGAATTAGGAGCGTGGCGCCTATAGAAACTGATGTACAGTGTATTACATTCCAAGACAGAAAGGTAAGAGTCATGGTAATCGATAGGACATGCAGTCATTCTGCCTCATTTAATGACCGTTACCGTAATTAATGGGCTAATAAACTTGAAAGCGAGAGGAGACCGTCACGTAATGGAGGGAAGTGGTCACCTCTTTCCCACCTCAATGGTCTGTGCGTGCTCCGTGAGTTATGCTCTTGGGTTTCGGACGACATGGCGAGCTCGGAATGGAAGTTGCAAGGACTGGAGGAGACCAACACGAAAGACTGGCAGTGGGACTGAAGACAGTGGGACGGATTCAGAGAAGAGAAGTCTGAAGAGAGGAATATGATGCCAGATTTTCGGAGGAATTGTCACGTCACGAATGAATAACAAAGAAATATAACAGTATGCCAGACTTTCAACTTGACTTTCCCATTTCTTTAAGAATACTGGAGTGTCATCGAAGATTGAGGGATAGGGGTGGCCTATACAGTGGACTCCCGTTATAACGAAGTCCTCGGGACCGGCAGTTTTCTTTTGTTATACCTTTATAACGAACAAATAAGCAATAGAAAACGTAGAGTGGACAATGTTGCGGTCTGAATTTTTCCGTCGTTGTAACCGGAATTTTGTTATAACCGAGTTCGTTATAACTGGAGTGCACTGTATGACATTCAATGTGGGTTTTTCGTCATTTTTTTTTTTTACTTCTTATAAGTCAAACGAGGAACAACAAATGAAAAATCTTCATTATCTATTTCTGATATTTGATAAATTCTGTATATAATCACGTAGTAGTATGCTGAACAAAACACAGAATTACGACTTCATATTAGTTTTTGATTTTGAGAAACAAGTTCGCTATAATTATGTAAAACCAAACAAAATAGAAATAAGTAGTTTGCGGTTGCTTTCATTTTGGAAAGTCTGAGCTGCATAATCATAATATTTCTGATAAAGTCTCTCTGGAATTCCGCGTCATGAAGGTACTCAGGTGCAAAAAGAGAGGGGGGAAAACAGATTGTGTTTAAGATGCTTTAAAAAAGGTTAAAAAGCTGTCAGATGTGACAGGATTTATAGTAATAATCTTCATTGTTATCATTACAATTGACCAGCCGTCTGTCATCTGACCAAATGTTCGTCATTCCGAAGGTTCGTTAATCCAACAATGAAAACAAAACAGTGCTCACTATACCTTGGTTCATTATCGGATTGACGACCCTTTGGAATAACGAACCTTCGTAATATCGAGCCGTATTTCAGATTCGGAATTATACCAGCCTTAGGAATAACGAACCCTCGGAATAACAACTGTAACCCAATAATTAATCTTGACAGCATTATCAGAATCATTTTGGTCATTGTTCTACAGTCGGTATTATATTCCTACAATAGCACATTATGAACGAAAATTGTTGGTGGTATGAATATTTTGATTCATGCTCCCTCCTATTCTGCTTAGCAAATTGCTGTAGATCAGCGTTTACTGGTAAAGTTTGTATTTTTACAGTTTCTTTCGTATTTCGTACATTTTTATTTCTTGTCTATTGAAATGAAATTTTTGACATAAGTGCTCTACCTAAAAACCAGGCACACTGTTTCTTGTCTTTCTTATTCTCAACCATTGTCATCTATCTTTTAAAAAATCTTATATGAGTGCTTGTCTCGTAATCGTATTGTTTTTACCATTTTGTGCATGTTGTGCATATAGCTCGCTGCATGTTCGTTACAATGCTTGTATTATATTTCACAAGATGAAAAACGAAAATACACCAAACAAATATATAATTAATCTATAAAAAAGACATTAATAAACAATTAACAAGGAACAGAGTAATTCAAACCATACGAGGCGTCAGCAACACGTAGGCCTACATGTATATACATACATGTACATGTTGCTGACGCCACGTACGTGCCTGTCTTATCGTATGTAAAACTCAATCACTGTCAATGGCTCAAGTAGGCTATTGTACTCTTGTGATGAAAAGCTCTTTAAAACTCTTCTGCCACTGGCGATGAATACGTATTGTCTAGTTTGGCATATTATTTTCTTTGTTAAATGTACTTAATTATACTTTCGATCTGCCTTTGTGTCCAAACTAATATACCATAAACTATGCAACCATAGTTATTGATATATAAGTAGGCATCTTGTGATTTTTGGTCTCGTATATCGTTTGGTTTTCTCCGAGCGATACGATGATCCTTACTCCACATCTACACCTACAGCTACAATTTTTTTGCATGATTGTTGTGTGGTTGATTCGTGATTGGTCAAAAGGCTCTGTGTTTGTGAGTGTGTGTGTGTTTGTGTGTGTGTGTGTGCGTGTATGGGCTTATGTGCTTGTGTCTGTGCTTGAATGGGGTAGGGCCTATGCCTGCATGGGGTGTGGCTAGAGTGGGAATGTTGATTCATGAGCTAGGTGATTCAGGTGAGCGACGGAGGGGTTCTATATTCTATATAGGTATGGATTATGTACATTTTGTATGGCTTTTGCATGTGTGTACATATAGGCTTTTTGTTGACCCCTTATCAGTAACCGTTTATAAATGCAGTTAATAGGTATCATATTTTTGTAACGTATATTGCACACAGACACACAGACACACTCACACACACACACACACACACACACACACACACACACACACACACATCTATACAGTGCGTATAAAAAAAAGGTAATCCAAATTTGGAGGGCTACTATTTTATAGTCGTAAGCTACGGAGAGCCCAATGTTGCTTGTGGAGAAAGGGAAACTCTTCCTCTTTCCATTGATATTTATTTATGTTGACAAACGTCATGCATGACTGATCACATGATTTTTAAAGACAACAATGACTAATTGCATCTTTTCCAAGTTTGCGTGTTTTTGTGAAGGAACAACGTATATGTCTCACTGCATGAATGAGATCTGTCAATGAAAGTGGTCAAATCGTCAGCCCAGCCTGCACGACTGCACGTTCGAGTTTAGAGTTTCTTCTAAATTTTTATGGTTCATAATCTTCAAAATGGTCACGTTGTCAATAACATGGTGCTTCCCATAAAGGCTAAACCATTACCCATTTTTCTCTCTTCTTCAAGACATGGTTTGTCGCTGCGAGCTATGTGTTGAATATAAACAGAGAAAAATGGACTGTGTGGGTTGGCCTCTGTGGGCAATGGTGGGAGTGACCATGATATAATTATCGGACAGGTGGCCATGTCAATTCAAGGTTATGGACCACAAAATGTAAGGAGAAACTCTAAACATAAACCCTAAATACAAACCTGCATTTGTACAGGCTGGCCCATTTGGACACTTTCATTGACAGATCTCATCCACGCCATGAAACATGCATTGTTCCTTCACAATAACTTGGAAAAAGTGCAATTTGTCATTGTTATCTTTAAAGTTTATGTGCTCAGTCACGCATAGCATTTGTCAACATAATTAGGTACCAATGGAAAGAAGAAGAGTTCTTCTTTTCCTCACATTAACATTGTGCTGTCCATAGCTGACAATTATGAAATAGTAGCCCTCCACGGTTGGATTACTTTTTTTTTTGGATACGCACTGTGTATAATGTAATGTAGGTTTTAGAGACTCATTATCAATAATTAATTTCATTTTCTAATAATTATTGCGGGGATGAGTATATGAATGCAATTGCTGTAAATTGTTCTTGTGGCGTATAGTGATTACAAATTTGGCGCAATGACAGGCCCAAGAATTATTTTGTCATATTTTGTAATATGTTTGAAATGTCACGCAGCCAGCAAACAACAACCGAATGTTCAATGTAATCAAGGATGGATGATTGAATCGAAATAAGATATTGTTTGAAACAACGACAAAAAAGTGATAAACATATCGATCATCCAGAAAGTCATTCATGGAACAATCACTACAGTAGATGTGGTTGCACGACGCAGTCCCGCAACAATGAAGCAATCGAAACCACCTCTACAAAGTGAACTTAGATTCCCGTACAATGTGGCTGAAAAGAAGTCTCATTTCAAAATATAAACACAAATTGTCTCACTGAGTGTCGGCTCTATAGGAATGAAACAAATAATAATACAATCCAATACATTGCAATACAATACAATAAAATACAATATGATACGATGATATGATACAATACAATACAATACAATACGATATGATACAATACAACAAAATGAATGCCAATATGGTCTAGATGATTAGTCAAGAAAGGATGATTTTTGTTTACAAAGTAGTCGAGAAATTATTCAACTTGCTGCCGTCTTTAATACGGTTTTGCGAACTAGCCAAGTAAGCTAATATTTGTTTCACTGCCCCTTTAGCTATAGGCTGCCGCATCTGACTCAAGAGAAAATATTTTGACAATATTATTGACAATATTGCCTTATTATGGCATTTATAGTGTTTATAACTGTCGTATATGTGTATATACCCTGCTGGAATGAACACAGTGTCCCACAATGTGAAACACAGTGTGAACACAGTGTGAACACATTGTGAATACAGTGTGAAATCTCTTCACACTGTTGAATTCAATTCACAGTGTGAACCAGGATATCATCATGTGAATACCCTGTCAACATCCACATCACAGTGTGAAATAATCTTCACACTGTTAAATTCGAGAATTTTCACATAGTCGACTATGTGACACAGTGTGAACACACTGTGGGACACTGTGTTCTCTCCAGCCTGCCAGCAGGAAAACCTGCTCATGGAATGAGATGAGTTAGAAATTATCGCATTTTTATGTTTCAATTCACTTGACAGCTACCATATTCCGCCGCCTCCCTCACTCACGAAATTAACATGAAATGTAAGATGTTGAGAGGTAAAGAAAATGCACGAATGATGATTCACCTCCTCCGCCTTCAGATTTTGCAAACGATGTCTCTATAAAGACCAAGACATTATCGTCTTGACCTTGGCAGTTCGCAGTAAACTGGGTTTATACGTTTGTCTGTGTATTTGTGTGGAGAGGGTGTGATGGTGGGGGCGAGGGGGGGGGGCGGGGGGGCTGAGTATTAAAAGGATTAAGAAAAAAAAACCACCTCCCTGGTTCCTGACTGCCTTCTTTCAAGAGGAAGTACAAAATATTAAATTCCCATGGTGAAGCATACCACCATTTGAGTGTTCATTTTGAGCCGAAGTTCATTTGCCTTTAAAAGTGCAATTCCAAGACTATGATCAAGTTGGTTTCCATAAATCTGACAATCTGAATGGTTTCATTAAAAGCAAACATAGAATGAGATTGTTTTGGATTTTTAAAAGTTTTACCTGTTTCCATGCAGTTAGACCAATCGCAAGCATAGGCGTATATGCCATAAAAGACTCCCATCGACCTTTACACAATCTTCACCAAATTCCATTATTGTTTAGGTATACATGATATTACACTTACAAAGAATAAGCAGGTTATCAGATTGTAACAATTTAATTTGGTCTAGAAGGCCTATAGAGCAAAAAAAAAATCACTCATAGTGAAATTTGTATACGATAGCCATCGGGAGATTTTGAAGCTGAGATCAATTTTCGGTGAAAACATGTTCAACTCCGTAAATAACCCTAACTTTCTGATTTTAAATCCGATTTTCATGAAACACCTGTCATGTTTGTTTGTCTGATTATACCCTGTTTATTGAAGTCGACTTAAACATCGTGTGCACTCAAACTTGAAAGACTTTGCAGGCCTCTAAACAGATCACCAGAGAAAGATGCAGATCCTTGAGGAATTTTATATATTCTAATAAATATGCGACACATTTTGGCTTTGTCACGTTCATATGCCAGCAATTCCCATTTATCGTCATGAAACTGAGTTTGGAAAGAAGACTTTACGATGTCGTGCAGGCGTGGATTATTATTGCAGTGGCGGGTGCCGCCAGAATATCATGATATCTCTATCATAGTTCAAGGTTGATGAGGCGGGAACGTGATCACTGCCCAACCAGCTATATAGGCCTTCAATATATCACCTGACCACGTTGCTAGAAACTCAATTTACGATAAAACTCAATCTGAGATCAAACGCAAGTTTCGCAAGGTGCGTTTACTGTTTGAGTTCGAAATCATAGGCAAGTCCTTTCAACACTTTTCACACTTGCGTTTAATCGCAAAGTTGGGGTGATTTTGAGGTCTTGAACGCAAAGTTTCTAAAACAACGGGACCCTGATGTGGTGCCAGGACAAGAATGCCTCGTTTTGTATGAAGGGGGGGGGGGGTGGGAGACTATCCTCTTCGTACAACTTTTTTTGTTTGTTTGTTTGCTCGTGTAATTATTATCTATCTCATTACGAGGATTTTCAAATTTTATTGCATGAGCTGCAGAAATTTGCATACACTACATTTTGGTTTATGTCCTTATTTTGCTAGAATTGTTATTTGTATTGTTTTTAGATACCGACTCTTTTTTTTTTCATTGAAAGTAATCGCATTGCGTGTTGACGTTTTCTGATGTAGTGTAATTTTTCTCTAGATTTATGATCTAGATCTATTTAGAACAACATTCTCTTCATTTAAGAAAATATAAGAAAATATAAAACAATTGCATGATTCCTGTGGCAACTGTGGCAACAGAATTACACAATGATACTGAATATGACGAGCTTGCTTCCAAAAGGCGCTAAATCCGTCATTTTTCAATGGATTTAGCGCCTTTTGGTTCCAAGCTCTTCATATGTAGATTTGTTCTTATGACAGAAAAATAGGAAAATAATAGGATAGAAATGTAGGGAAAACATTTATCATCACTCGCTTATGCATTGTGCAATAAGCTATTGCTAAGGATGTTGTATATAGGTAAGAGAGCTTGATTTTAGTGTGAAAACCCAAACCTGGAGAAAGCACTAATTATGAATAAAGATTTTACTATATTCTTTAGTGTTAGTGATTATGATTATGATAACTATAGAGAAATCGTGCAGGAAAAGCAAGTGTAAGGATTATCGGACATGGGATATGTAAGAAATTGATAGAATAACATGAATATGATACTCGAATGAATATTCGGCGTCAATACCGTAAAATAGATAAAAAGTGCAAAGTGATTCAAATTTCAAATTATACATATTTATTCAGGAGCATTTCTTTGACTTCCTTATCCTTGAAATCTAAAACGGAGTCATGTTTTTAAGATTGGGTTACTTATCCCTATTAATATCTGAACCATGGCATGGCGTTTTAGTTTTATGTGCTAAAAGTAATTCAGGCTTAGTTAAGTGTATGTTGCTACAAGAAGGTGCTTGAAAAAAAGCTTCCGCATTTACTTAAAACAAGATAGTCATCAAAAGTACTTTCTTAAAATGTTCAAACATGAACATAACTGCTTGTAGAGAGTGAATGTAAAAAAATAAAGACTTAAATGTGATGGAACAGGTTGTGTTTGAGAGCAAAATACATGCTGAATGTGTACAAATTCTGTTAAACTCTTTATCTGGTAAGCATTTACTTAAAACAAGATAGTCATCTAGAAGTACTTTCTCAAAGAAGTGTGTAAACATGAATATAACTAGAGTATGAATATCAAAAGCTTTAAGGGTTTAAATGTGATGGAACAGATTGTGTGTGTGAGCTAATGTGCACAAATTCTGTTTTTCTGTTTAAACACAATATTTATTCAAGTGACTTTGACTGCAATCACCCATTAAGACATGACAATAAAATATGTAAGGTAGTATGAGAGGTCTATAACATCTAGAAAGGGGATTGTAGGAGTAAATTGTTAATATTCAAAAGTACACCTGTTCCTTTGATTTCGTGGGTCGATATTCAAGAAATGTATTGGTTTCACGTTACGCCTTTATCAGTAATAACATCAATAAATTTAGTATGCAGTTTATTCTTTAATGATTAATTTTCAATCATACTATCACATTAGTGTTGAATGTCATCACGCAAGGCAGAAAACTCTTAATATATATATATATATATATATATATATATATATATATATGTATACTATTAAATGTCTTTTGACAATTAATAACATTCAAACCAGTTTACTTTTTAACCTAATTCTATATCATCAGTATCAGAGTGGTCTTTCAAATTTCTACACGATATACGATATTTTCATCTTTGGCAAAAATTTGAAAAGAAAGAAGTGAATGAATTTATTGTGTCATTAATATGAAATAATGAATAATAGCAAAACCTTGACTTATATTCATATGAGCGGTATGATAATAACATGTTCTTTACTGGCTAACGAATGAAAAAAAGATATCAAGAAATTCTATAATAGCAGACTCTGTTCAATACGTTTTCCTAAAAATGAAATGGGTGCACAAGAATATATGATTGAGCAATAAAAACGAGACTGGTATATCAGACTCTTTTTAAAAATCCTCTGATAAAATTGACAATAAAAAATGGACGGTAAATAGTTATAGGGTGATGGTGTCATCTCTTTAATAAATGTTAATCACCTTTGCCATTTTTAGTAAATCAGGAAAATTTCCACTTGTTTAAGACAACCTGAATAATACAATATAGATTGAATATAAATTGATATCATATATTCTGGGTAAGAGACAATATAATGAATTATTAGTTTTAAACATTCCATGCTTATTCCATCATAGGCCGCTGATTCTCAAGGTTCAAACGTATCACTAATTCTTATCATCTAATTTTGCTTTGTGGGTTGGTTGGGTTAAAAACCTAGTATTTTGCAGGGCTCACATAATACCTAACGAATCGCCATTTTTCGTAATCCGTTCCAGATGCTAGATTTTGTCCCATGTGTATAAAAACGTGTAAATTTATCCACATTATTTTTAATCTACAATTTCAAGTCAATCAATATTATTTTATCTTTTGATGATGATGATGATGGCAAACATTATTATACATACATATATACCGCCATTTGTCTGTAAATTAAATTCAATCAATCAATTCTCGGATAAATTTGAAAGCTAACACTATATTCCCTAGTCCTTTTTAAGTTCGTTAGAGTAATACATTTTCCTCCTAATACGAATTACGTTTGTTGATCTATCGCGATATTGCTTACATAATTTGATATTTGTGTCACTAGGTTTCTGAACGTAATTGAATAATCTTTATCACTTATTCTGAACAGTTATTCGAATAACTACCTAATAAGTACCTGCTGTTGTTTCCTACATCATTTCTAAGGCACTTTATATCTAATTGCTGATACATGTTTATGATGATTATATATCAATTTGCTTACAAATTTTTCATATACTTTGTTTACATCTACGAACTTTGTTTATTTTCTCAGACTTAAATCTAATTTGGGAAGAAACAAGCAAAATGGATAGGTGTTGAAAGCATAATGAAATATACCATTATTGTGTTTTTTTAAATCTAAAACATTACTGAATATTTTGATAAGGATGGGAGATAACTCTTGTATATTTGTCTATACCAGGGTGCAAAATTGTATGACAGCTATAAATTCAATAAATCATTACGTACTTTCATTTACATTATAATTGCTATAATTTCTTGAACAATAAATAAATGAAATGAATGAATGAAATGTAAAGTATGAGGAGGACATCAAATCAATGTTGCAATCCCTCAAGAAATAAAGGGGTTTGTGTTATCTTGTATTTTTTGGGATTCGAAAATATTCCAAAAAGTATATTAACAATGTTATTCAGGGTGCATGTAATATCAGTCAGACCGCAGCACCCGATAATTCGCTGGTATTTATTCAACTCGTATGCAAACCCGCTCGAAGCTTGCATACGTAATGAGCTGCGTAAGGGGATTTTGTCCTTGGGCTTTCGGCAACAAAAATACACTTTATATTCACAAATTTGGTATCAAATTCAAGGAAAATATGTAAGCTATCGTCACATGTTACTCAAATTATTGTAAATGAAAAATATCATAGCGTAATTTGAGCTTGAAAAATGATGAAAGAAGTAATTCGTGTAGTACACGTTCAAGACGTCAAAAGAATACCAAATTCACCTTGCGTCTCAATGAAAATGCATTATTTGGTAGTCCATCTCTATAATATATTTGTATCCATGTAAATATCTTGACAATTTGTAGCTTAATCCGGTCAGGAACCAGCAAAATATATACATCGATGTCAGTGCTGGTCAGCTTGAAACCGTGCAATCTCAAGGATATCAAAGGTCGTATGAGTGTACGATCTTTGATGGTATCCACAAAAGCAAAAAAGAAAAACAAAATTTACGTACCCCCTAGGCAATTACCCCTATGATTAGTGTCTACGCGGGAATTATTCAATGCAAGGGTTGAATGCAAATGTCTACTGCACCAGTATTCGGCCACCAACGAGCGCCGCAACGTCCCCGGTGCAATTTTGCACCAACAGTGTAGAGCGCGATGCATTTTCAGCGGCCTTGCACACGCATTGACATTGAGCACGCATATCGTGCAGTGTGACTGCGACCGAGCAAAATGCTCCTCCAACGAAAAAAACAATCAATGTTAATTTGAAAAATCATCAAATATCAAAGGTCGTATGAGTGTACGATCTTTGATGGTATCCACAAAAGCAAAAAAGAAAAACAAAATTTACGTACCCCCTAGGCAATTACCCCTATGATTAGTGTCTACGGGAATTATTCAATGCAAGGGTTGAATGCAAATGTCTACTGCACCAGTATTCGGCCACCAACGAGCGCCGCAACGTCCCCGGTGCAATTTTGCACAAACAGTGTAGAGCGCGATGCATTTTCAGCGGCCTTGCACACGCATTGACATTGAGCACGCATATCGTGCAGTGTGACTGCGACCGAGCAAAATGCTCCTCCAACGAAAAAAACAATCAATGTTAATTTGAAAAATCATCAAAATACGGGCCAGTTTGTGATGACGGAGAACGAACTTTCATAAATCTAGAAGGACATAGTCCCTCAAATAGGCCTAAACGTAAATTTCGGAATTCTTACGAACATTTGAGCAGCGAAGTCGGATCGTTGGGGAGTTTATGTCTTCGTATGGTAGCGGAAAATCGCAAAGTGAGAAACGGGAAATTTTCGGAATGGTCACTATACCATGGGGTCAAAACTTCAAGGTCACACAGAATTTGCAAGGGTCAACCGATTATCACCAAAATCTAATCGATTCTTTCCTGTCATTATCCAAACATTCCCTGAAATAAGCTCTCTCATTGGACAGCGCTTGCATTCAGCGCTTGCATTACGTCATTACGCTGCTACGGTTTCATGCCACGTGCGTGCATAGCGCATGCTAGCATAGGCACGCGTGTAGATTTCTGTGCTTCGGACAGAAGCTAGAATGCTTGGTACAGCGCACGCTGAATGCAAGCACTGTCCAATGAGAGAGCTCTTTCGCGCCACTGTACACTTTGTGTGGAGCATACTTCCGGCTTAGGAGTGAATTTTACAGACATTTCAAAACGGAAAAACTAGTGTAAATCATGCTTGCGTCTCCTTGACTCCAATATATGATGAGCATCTAAGTTTCCTTTCTACGAAAAAGCCAAAATCAGAAACAACAGTTTTTTAATCCGGTCAGGAACCAAAAACGAACTTTAGACGACAAAATCTTCCGTGAAAAGCAGGTAAAATTTACGCAAACTGATTATATCGTCATGATAAGAACCGATATTATACGCAAATTTGGTATCAAAATAAAGATCAAAGTCTGGAGAACAATTTATCGTGACTTGTAGCCATGATTAATGTATGTACAAGTCGCTAAACTGTGAAAACCATAGCCCTGTCACACTCTCGCAAAATCTGGCACATACGAGGCACCTTTCGAATGCAAAGATCGTCAACGAGAGTGCTGAATAAATCTTGCCGGATCGGCTCATTAGCATACGTGCTGCGGTCTGACTGATATAACCTCCCTTGCATTTACCCACTTTTGCCTTTTGTTTTCAATTACTACATAAAAATTGTCTATAGCTTGAACATCAATATGAATTCTTACTTTGTATTTCAAAGTTGAGTGAATACACATCAAAAACCTTAACCCCAAACGATCTCTGCTAAACACCCTGTTCTCCATGGATCGTATTACAATCTAGAATCTTGAAAGTGTCTGGAAAATTTATATTCAATTATGGTTGTTTTGATTATATCCGCTGAGTAACGGTACGCCTCTCTCTCTCTCTCTCTCTCTCTCTCTCTCTCTATGTATATATATATATATATATATGTATATATGTATACAAAGATATACATATATATATACATTGTATGTATGTATATAAAGAATCTAAATCTTTTTCTGACATATTAACCAGACGTATTCTCCCGTTAATTGTTCAATTTGCTTAGTTTGGAATGTTTAATTGCAACATCCCTTAGACTCAGTTAAGGTCGTCATCTTTTTTTAAGGGAGGTGGGCGGCGCATTATTAGCTGATTGAAATCAATAAGCAAATAGGTTGGGGAACATTGCGGATCGAGGCCATGATTTCTGTCCAGCTTTTCATATTTCGGTGCTAAGGTCTCCTTGGGCCGCGAGTGGCGCATGTCTATGTTCGGTCTTTCCTACATTCCAGATCCTTATCCCGTCCACAGCCGATAGAAAGGTAAACAACAATCCAAAGAACTCAGCGTTTGCATACCATCGCTAAATTCTCAAAGAAAGAAAGAAAGAAAGAAAGAAAGGAGGAAAGAAAGAAAGAAAGAAAGAAAGAAATAGAGACGTCTGGAATTTCCCTGAAAAAGGAGTAGGATGCACAGGCAGCTAGGTTTTGAAGTGTCAAATTGACGATCGAGTTCTCATCTTCTGTGTGAACATGAATGTAGCCAAGAAAGGAGCCAGTGGAGAGCTCCTGACGGAGAATCAACATTAAGTATCCGGGATACCGTGATATCATCATCATGACTGGATGGTAAAAAGAAACAAGGAGGGTGGGAAGGGGGGGGGGGGGGGGGTGGGGGTGACGCAGATGATGGTGATATAAGAACATTTTAGTAGGAGTAATATCAAGAAGCTTGAGTGGGTTGCCATTTTTTCCTTCTTCTTTCCTTTTATATTTTGCTACTTCATAATGGGGATCTATCAAGTCCGTTGTTGGAGAGCACAGCATCCCGTAAAATGAGACGATTTCATTAAAAGTATGCGCATCCGCCTCTGGATGTTAGTCTGGGGTCTTCCCCCCGGATCGGCACCCAAACATAGGAATGACATTCCTATGTTTAGGGGTTGAAATCATGTTATGGTCAAAGGAGCACGCGGTCCACCTACACTTGGGGGAATCCCCGGCTACAAGCCAAGACTATAATTATTACCACAACACAGTGCACATGCCAATGATTCGTATACATAAGACCCGCACGTGGTATGGATATTCTTGGCAGACGCTGAACCAGGAAGGAATTTCAAGACAAGGGGGACGGAATGGGGAGGTGGAGGATTTATGCATGGCGTAGTGTGCGTAGTGTGAATTGTCCATGGAAGGCATACCGCTGAGGTGTGTTTGTGTGTTTGTGTGTGTGTGTGTGTGTGTTATCATCATTCCTTGAACACTTTACGGTCAATCACCATTCAGGCATATACATCATCTAATAACAAGAGTCCATGATAATAGATAACATCCTTTTGTATGTTTGCCTTTTCATAAAATGTGGAAAGGGTGGACTGTCCGTTATCATTACGTAATAGACCCCATTTACATTGTTTTCACTTTTCAACTCTTATGCACAACACTGTGGCAAAGCTTGTTCCTTTAACCATAAAGGTTGCTGGAAACTTATTTGTCATATAAACATGCAAACTGGGTCCCACGACCTAGTCATAAAGTGCATTGGTAAAAAGTAACCGAAAAGAGGTCCTCGGTGAAAAATATAGGTATTGTACCCCCAACTCTCTCCCACCCCACATCTGGACCCCATGGAAGACCAGCTTAGTGTCTCTATTCTTTAACTCTCCTTCTTTTTTCAGTTCCCCTTTCGTCATGACCAGCCATGATCGGTTGTTTATGCACGTATGCAGGTTTTACTCAATGGCGCACTCTCACTCTTTCTTCCTCTTTCCCTGACGGATTTGTCTTTCGCTTTATTCTCCCGCCCTCACATTATGATAACATTTTTTTCTTTTCTTAGAAATGATATTGATATTGGCAATAGAGTTAACGTTATTACAACGCATATTTGTTATCTTCATTTTAATACTTATGATATTATTGTTATGGAATTTTACATTGATATACTGTGTCAGCATACTTATATACTATATCATAGTACTTACAACATTATGTATGTTTGTATTTCATTTGCTCTACTTACATGACTCACCTCATGCAATATTTATTAATACCGCGATAAAATGGACATAGGAGTTGATGTATTTTTGTGTTATAACCACAAACAGGAATTTGCAAATTAGTTAGCTTTTACATGTGAATATATGGTAATTTCTGATTTTATCTCTCGCCTTCCTGTCTTATTCCTCTCACACTTACATTCTCTGTTAATTTTCTGTCCATTTATCGTTTTCATGTTTCTCGATATTTCCTTGTTGTTACACAACAGGCCTTCTGTAATGCAGAATAGCAAGTATCAGGATCAAGTTGGTTTTTTAAAAATCTTTTGGTCCATAGATTATGATAATGAGAATGAATGTTTTCTGCTGTTGCTATACATCAAACGGAAGCTAGAAACCAGATTCACTTTCCACTTTCATATATATCTTCATATCATTTTTTACATAATTAAAATTTCAGTTTGTACATACGGATGTCTCCATATCTATACCAATTATTTCATATCTACTCTCAGATTTTTCACAATCCAGTGTAATTTTAAGTCATTGTGAAATATAAATATAAATGCAGCCTGTTGGCTGCTATGTTTCACTGTATTTTTTTTCTCAATAAACCACTTCAATTCAATTGTTATGACTACACTATGATACAATATAGGTACTTACAGAGCGCCGACATCACCTCACAAAATGACATAAAACTTTATACCTTACGAGGGATAGGGATAATAAAAAAGAATAAAGTACAATATATGTAATCTTGATTAATCAATACCTTAGTAAAGCATTTTATAATATCATGATTATGTGTACGTGTAGTATCGAAGGTAGCAATCAAAAGACTTTCAATAACATCTAATTACTTCATAGGGTAGTTGAGTGCAACTGCCGTCATAGTTGTTAACCTCCCGACTGTTTTTCAATGATTTGACGAGGCTTTTCTAAAGTTTGTGTCACCCAGGGTATATTGTAAGGTTGGGCAACCTCTCTGAAAACTTGCTCCCTTGCTTTAGATAAGGCCTTGTTTAAAGGAAGTGTGCAGAAATCTGCGATATGAAACTGGTGCACTAGCTTATCCACGAAAAACATTAGCATTTAGCTGTTATGTTTTTGTCCCCGTTTTTCCTCCCACCATTGACCCCGGAATGAACTGAAAGTATCTGAGCAATTCTTGGCCGTGCCAATGAAAACGTGTAGCCTTTTCAACAGACATTCAAGGATAAGTTCGGTTTTTGGGGCTTTCTTCTTCTTCAATTTCATTTTGCCTCCCAGGATCCTGTGTAATATGATGTATTTCCTTGGCACGTTGCATTAAAGAAACCAAAGCCCAAATATAAACGTGGATTGTGTGTAATCAGCGATTGCAGTAGAACACAACAGTGAAAATTTTAGGAAAATTAGACTATCGATTCAAAAGTTATGGATAAAGGTGCCGCCAGCACTAGATAAGGAGACTACTACACTTCATGACGTCACTATGGACAACAACATAGAGAAAATTCAACATATTTTCACTTTGCTAGGATAATGAAAGAGCATTTCACTTACCCCTTTCAGAAAGTATGGGGAATAGTAATACCCTTAACGTGTAACAAGTTGATGAATTGTGTACATTTTATTAAAAATCAAATTTCATGGAATTATCCTTATATTTCTATATATTCTTGTTCATAATGACTTCTACAACTGTAGTAGTTTTATCCAGCACTGACAGCAACAAGACTTAAAAAAAAATCATAACTTTTAAATCGACTGCCAGGTTTTCCTAAAACGTTTACTGATGTGTTCTATTGATATTGCTGCTTTCATTCAATCCACGCTTTTGTTTGAACTTTGGTTTCCTTTAAAGATGATGAGAGAATAAAAGGAGTGTGTCTGAATCGCCGTTCCGAATTTGTCCATCAACGATTTGGATTACTTCTTCATGAAATACATACGCGTTTAGATAGTTAACTCGCTATGGGTAAAATGCACAAAGACGCTGTGTCAAAAGCACATTCGTTGTGCAGCGCCGCTAACGCTTTGATACTCTTCCCATATAAAGGGATGGTATAGCTGTGGTTGAGATGGGGCTTCAGGTTTCCAATTTTTCTTTTTTGAAGATAATGAGATACCTCTCATGGAATCTGAATATACAATTTTAAGAAGAATTCAAAGTTAATGTAGTGAAAATGGGCATTGAAATGGATATCTAAAAACAAAGAAGTCCTAATAAGTCCCATCTCCTTTTATTACTCTACCACTTTTTTTTTCTTTTGTTAAAGAGAAACTTCTCATGAACTATGAAAGAGCATATCCTAAGAAGAAGTCAAAGTTTATTTGATGAAAATTGGCTTTGAAATGGCTAAGGTATCCAAAAACAAAGAGGTCCTGGTAAAAGGTGGCACCCACCCTTTACTACTACCACTTTGCTTTTATTTGTTGTGGTGGTATCTCAGCCATTTTAAAACCGATTTTCATCAAATAAACTTTGAATTTCTCATGTAACTGTGTATGCTCTTTAATATTTTATTTAAATGGTTTCTAATGACTGAATATCTCGCAAAAAGTTGAGATCTGATTCATCCATCTCAACCAAAGCTATACTATCACTTCAACGTTGGTGGATATTTCCACGCCTTGTTCCAAATAGCCATGGCTCCAGTATATAGACTTAGCAATTTCAGACAAATGCAAAATAAGGAAGTGATGGAATGCTCTACATTTTGCACGGATTAACAAAACAACGCTGTTCACCACAACCGCTAGTAATAATGCTTTAAACAGTACGTAATTTTCACTTGATTTCCTTCCTTTAGAAGAGATCAGAAAAGGATAATTAAAGCTATACTATCACTTCAACGTTGGTGGATATTTCCACGCCTTGTTCCAAATAGAATGGCTCCAGTATATAGACTTAGCAATTTCAGACAAATGCGAAATAAGGAAGTGATGGAATGCTCTACATTTTGCACGGATTAACAAAACAACGCTGTTCACCACAACCGCTAGTAATAATGCTTTAAACAGTACGTAATTTTCACTTGATTTCCTTCCTTTAGAAGAGATCAGAAAAGGATAATTTGTATTACTCACTTAAAAATATTGCAGCTTTGCCGCACAAAGAAACCTTGCAACCATAACTTTTATAATAAAGGTTAAGGGGTCAAGGTTGCTAAATCATATACCAGAAATGTGATGTTAAAGCTGTTTCTATTCGAAACCAAAGTGAAAGTTGTGGTTACAACCAAATGTATAACGAAACTTTGCAATTACTTATACTTCTTATTTCATGTCCGGTTTCACACTGAAACTTCTACATTCTTGTGTTTTTTTTTTCATCTGCTTCTAATTTATTCATTGAAGTTGGCCCATCCCGTACATCCACGTCATAAGATATTGCAAAACAGCTTTCACAGCGTGTGTAATGCTGCTAGTAAAACTAGCAAAATATTTTAATACAATATGGTCAGTGTTGGTGTTAACTCCTGGGGTACCAAATGAAACGAGAAATGTGATGGGTTCTATTTTGTCATAGAGATAGATGTGATTATGCCACGGAGATTTGATAGATAAGTAATGACTAAACAACAAATAACAAGGAAAGTGGAATAACAAAAATTTGAAGATGACTACTACTTCTACTACTACAATTGTACTATACTAGTACTGCTATTACAAGTAGGCCTATATAGAAAATGCCAAGAACAATTATCATGATAGCAATAATAGTAATTGTAGTTATAAAGGCGATGATGATAATAGTGATAATGATTATTGTTATTGCTATTAGTGTAATAATTGATGTTATCATCACGATTTTATCATTCGTTTTTATTTCTATCATTGTAACTATTGACATGATTATACGCATAGATTGATAAGGTATCAGAAATCTAATCAATTCTATTCTATTTTTTTAGTCTGATTTTCAAATACTACATGTGTATATAAAAAAATTGGAATTGCAGACGATTGCACATTTTGATAATTGCTGAGTTGGCGCCAACTGACCAGGACAGATACTGCTGGACATGAGGTTGCCAAGATGTAACCAGAGGAGAGGTTGGAAAAGCATTACAGTTCCTCGCAATCCTGGTTGGATTTTTCTTTTCATGTTCTCTTTGAAAAAGAAACAAAATGAACCTTATTTGTTGTTCGAAATAGGACCTCTAGAGAAAGCAAGAGATATGCCTATGAATACTCTGAAGGACCAGCCTGTGAAGGCAGACAAGAGACCAAGAGAACACCTTAATTGCCGGACATTTTTTTTTTGTTTTGTTTTGAGCCCTTGTTATCTAAACATGAGCTAGTTTTCGTCAACCCCCGTTAGAATATACACAGTTCCATTGGCAGGTTGATGATTATGTAGGGGAAGAGCAGGTTGCTGAATACTCATGCATAACAAGTCCTGTGACCGTAAGAATGAGTTTAGAAAAGGAAGTAACTCCAGGTACTGAAGATGGCAAGCTGTAGTGTGTTATTTGTTATTACAGTCCACTTATGAGACAGAGTGTGCAAGGACATGATGTAAAGTAACGATTGCAATCTATACAGTGAGTGCTGCGTCGACTGTTATGGATTCCCCAACTATTTCCTTGCGCTGTGAAAGTAGTCGTGCTGCATAAACAATAACGTGAGCAACTCAGGAGAAGGATCTAAACAAGCTTGGAACAGAGAACATAGCCAGCATTTTATGTATTCTTCTCATAGCCGCACAATCTATATATGTCTTTCTTGTCTATTTGATTCATCATTAAGCATTCGTTAACATAAAGACCAAATTAGCTTCCGGGATACATTCTCTATTGAAGAGACATTGAGACTTGGGGGGGGGGGGGGTGGCTTTCTTATTTTGATGCCAGCTGATCTCATTGCTTCGGAAAATAGATTTTGACTGTGCACACATGCTGTAACACTCCCCTTTTAACATGGTGATGATTTCATTTTTCCCAAACATCTCACACTTGCCTTATCAGGAGCATCAAACTGGTGACCTTAAACACGATGACAAGGTTTCCTGATTTATCCAAAGTTTCCTCTTTTATCCATCTCTGGTTTTTAAGAACATAATGTCGAAGATGAGAAAATAACAATATCTTAACACACTCTAGATTAACAGTTGTGGTAGTAAAATTAGATTAGAGGAAAAATAACATGAAAGGTACTGCCACATAATGTTATCATGTATTTAGCTGTACCCATTCCAGTTTTACAAGAAGGTTCCAGTAAACTGGTCATACATATATATATATATATATATATATATATCACTATATATATATATATATATATATATATATATATACATATATATATATATATATATCTCACACACTATACACACACACATACACACACACATATATATATATATATATATATATATATATATATATATATGTATGTATATATATATGTATATATAAAACTGATACCAAGTTCACGCTCTATTCACCAACAGTTTATTTCGGCACACAAATATTCGAGCGATTCGCTCTTTCTCAAGTGTTGATACTGAGAGAACAATAACAATTACGTCATAGCAAAATAAGAATATCTCAACACACACTCTCTCTCTCCCTCTATTATACATATACACTGACTATATATGTGTGCTTATACATGTATATATATATATATATATATATATATATATATATATATACCAGGGCTCGACACTAACGGTGGCCCGGTGGCCCGGGGCCACCAAAATTGAAAGTCGGGCCACCAAATTTCAAAAAAGGGCAAATTTGGTGGCCCGCCTCGGGCCACCAAAATTTTTTGAAAAGTACGTCAATTAATTCGTAACTTTTTGCGCCGGAAATTAGCAGTTATATTTGTTTAAAGGATGGATGAAAAGGATTGAATGAGTGCCTGAGAGTGAGTGTTGCGAGTTTGTTGAGGTTTATTTATGAGTAGATGTATGTCCAACTTCCAGTTCTTACTATGACTGGATAAAACTTAGATATTTGACTCATTTAAAAAAAACAGGAGTTTTAATGTTTTTTTTCCGGGGCCACCGAATTTTTCTCTCGGGCCACCAAAAATTTGAAATTGAGGATTTTGGTGGCCCCATCGGGCCACCAAACAAAAAAGTTAGTGTCGAGCCCTGTATATACATAATAGACGGGAGAGACAGAGAGAGAGAGGGGGGGGGGGGGAGAAATAGTCATAAATGTAGATAGCCGATACATATCAGGTGATCGACACCTTCAAGTTTGTTATTACATTGCCCTGCTTGTTTTCGTTCCGTTTGTTGCGTGTGCTTGTTATAATTATGTTTAGTGCCTTCCATCCAGCAAATTACCGCGTACCTGACATTATGCATAATTGTATCTGTATGTTGCACTGTCATTTTAAAAAAATGCGTTGGGTGACGAACGCACTCCGAGTGCATGCATCACGCTGATAAATTCCAGTTACTGCCATCTTGACAACCACATGAGCATTAAGAAGAGTTTATGAAAATGAGTAAAATGAGTCCGTTTGCACCTTTAAGAACATCACCTATGTATGTACTCCGCGTCAGAAATAACTCTCGCAGGTTGGGCTCGTTTCCGTCTCTGCGGTATTTTTCGCAAACTTGAAGGAACAGGTTGGCAGAAATCTATTTTCCGGTGGAGTGAAGTTTTCCGGGATGAGAGGTGTTGACTCACCAAGGACACTCCAGATTTGTTTCATGATTCTCAGATCGGGTTGATCTCCCCGATTTGACACCCAGGAAGTGTTTGGGTAGATAATATGAAACTACGAGATCATTTCTTGATGTTCGGTCTGATTGATTATATTAATGAGACACTTGCATAACTGGCTATTAAACATACCAAGCTGCACTTATCCATGACCCATAAAATTAGCAAGGAGATACGCTGTAATTTATGCAGATCGTTCACGAATAACATATAGAGAATCTACTTCATAAAGCAAAACTGTTTATAACCACACTATTACGTTGTTACGTCAGAGCAAGCTCACGCATTTACTTTCAGAACAAGTGAAGTGCCTAGCCAACTGAGAAGAAAGAAAGGTCATTTGTACTAATATTATACACATGAGCTAACTATGAACTGTCTTATTGGAGGACCCGAGTTCAATTCCCGCCCAGTGTTTACGTCCTTGGACAAGATGTTTTTACCCACCATGTCCCTCTCCACCCAGGTTAATAAATGGATACCTGGCAACGCTAGGGTAATAATAATATGGCAGGGCTCTCTAGTAGAGCAGTGCCAACACTGGAGAGGCTACCCTGGATAAATAAGACCTTTATTATCACTATTATAATTTTCGTTATGAGCAGCCATCCCGCCTGAGTACGTGAGCCGGAAACCTTTTGGATCACACACTGTATAATAAAGATGTTATAGGAGAAGGCGGGGTATCTCTATAATACCTATTTATTTTTTCTTCCAGGTGAATTGATGACAAAAGTTTGAATTGATTACTCTAAATTGCAATGATAACAATGTCGTCTGGCATTTACAAGCGAAAACAACAACTTCACCCCCCAAAAAAATCCAAAAGAAAACAAAAGCCCGAATAGGCACAAAATGATAATAACAACAACAAAAATGATTTCTAAGAGTCTTTGTGGATCGTTGATCGAGAGCCTCTGTTTGGCTTTTTTTTTTACAAGTATTTCTTTTTTTGTGTGAATCTAATTGCCGGCTTGCGAAAAGCTACCCGTGTGTAAAACTAGGCACGGGGCTTTGGCTGAGTACGTACCATATGCCTATTTTGTCACACCAACCCTGCGCATACATAGCATGTGGAAGGGTATAAAGGCCTCGATCGCGTAATCGGAATTCCCTACCTAACACGAAAGACTAAGCGTGGGATTAAGAGTCATGCATTGAATGTGACTCGTCAAATTACGAATATGTCAAGGAGGTCTGCATTAGACGCATAGTCTTCAATATACAGGAGTTTGCTAGCCATCGACTCTGATCATAACAAAACGTTGATTCCACGGAGTGTTCGCATGCCAAATTTCAAATAATGAATATGTAACGCAGTGAAGCCTCCACCAAATCTGATGTAACAGGAAATTTCAGAAGCGTTACTTGCCTACGACATTTATGTGATAAGTATTCGTTGGATGATACTGTTGAAAGATAAAAATTTAATACTGATCTATATGTCACATTCAGTGTCATATTACATCATACAAAATCACAGAGAAGGATATTACTGTGTTTAGATATGAGACGTAGTGTCCAAGCACAGGTTTGGACGAGACGACACGTAAACATTACTCATTCGTAAGGAGATATCTCCGAATACAAGTATCTCCAATTTGACTTACATAGAATCTCCGACAGAATCACGATGTGGGAGCCTACATAGAATTTCCGACATAGATACATGACTGACAGCAATATTCATGAGTGAATACATTCATGATCAGTTCCCTATTTTGTTTAAAGATACATTTATCTTAAAGGACAGGTTCACCTTGATAAACATAAGGATTGAGAAAATGCAGCAATATAAGTAGAACACATCAGTGAAAGTTTGAGGAAAATTGGACAATCGATGCAAAAGTTATGAATTTTTAAAATTTTAATGTTGGAACCGCTGGATGAGGAGACTACTGCAGCTTGTGAGTCATATGCGTACAACAGTATAAAGTAAATGTAAAGAAAATTGAACATATTTTCACTTTTTTCGCATAATAAAAGACCACTTGACTTGTCTCTTTCTAAAGGCAGGGGGAATAATATTACCATAACATATGTCGGTAACGAGTCAAGGGAATGTGTACTTTTTTTCAAAAGATGAAATTTTGTGAAATTCTCTTTATATTTTCCTTATATTGTTGTACGCATGTGACATCTGAGTTATTTAATACACTGCAGTAGTCTTCTCATCCAGCGGTTACTGCACAAAACTTCAAAAATTCATGACTTTTGAACGGACTGTCCGATTTTCCTCAAACTTTCAATGATGTGTTCTACTAATATTGCTACAATCGCTCAATCCTTATGTTTATGAAGGTGAACTTGTCCTTTAAACTGTATACATTCACTCATAACCTGCCATCAGTCATCCAAAAGACCATCATTTAGAAAATTCAGGGCAAAGAAGGCACCATCGACCTGATGTTTGGAATTCATTGTCTGACGTTCGTATAGGGGGCTTTGCAAGAAAGTTGCAATCATCTGCAAATTGCAATCAAGTGCAATTTGCATTTGATTGTAAGCTCGCAATTGATTGCAAGCTCCCTTCCAGCAACAGAAACTTGAGACTGATTGCAAGTTTCAATTGATCTCTTTCAAATGCAAAGTTTGCAAAAGATATTTGCAAATCGATTGCAACTGGACTTTCTTCCAACGCCCCATGAGACTCAGTTCTTCTGTATCATGGTGAAAATCATTCTTAAAAATCATTCTTATTTCTCGCAATGTGTCACTCGATTAAGATGTTTTGCTCACCGATTAATTATTTGTTTACTGTAAAATTCTCAGATTTTTAACACTAATTCTCAAGTAAAGTTATTATTTTTTCGTGTATGTGCCTCCAAAATTCTAAACAGAGAGTACAGAGCCTACTTCTCTACTCTCAACTTTTCATATTCAGGTATCCCCTTCTTTGTCCATTAGACACGTTTTTGTCTTCTTATGTTCCCCTTGGGTGTGTCCTCCTCGGTCAAATTTTAATGATATTGAAAATATACAAGGAAGTTAACGGTCTTTTTTTTGTCTGTGTGTATTATGTTTTGTTCCTTCAGATAAGAAACCATATTGCTCAGAGACCGTTATTTCAGTCAAGTCAACTGCTTATCGGTATGAAAGGGTCCCCTCTTGCACGTGTTACCTTAAGATACGATGAAATGTATGTACGTAATACGCATAATTATATCCAGACCTTTTTCAGCACTTTTATTAATATACTTTAAAATGAAAATTACTGATTTTGTCATTTTGTCATTTCATTTGCATAAGTGGAGAAATAAAACAAACTCGAAGCGAACTGAAACTGAAACAGAAACCAAAACGCAAAACACAGATTAGTTTAGGGGACAAAAAACCCCACAAAACAAAAACAGACAAACAAATACACAACATGCAGGTTTTTTTTTCCCTGAAAAAAAGTCACTGACCTAGATGTAAAGCTATTAAGATCAGGAAGGAAAACAGAAAATAGTCCAATAAAAACAAATTTCACATTTGGCGAGTTGGTTTTTCTTTTTTCTTCCTGTTGTGGTTACTGGAATAAAGCCATATTTACCTCAGCCAAGGAAGGAGGTTATATTTGTTTTCGTTACCGTTGGTTGGTTTGTTTGTCCGTGTACAAAATAACTAAAAAAGTAGTCAACGAATTTGAATGAAACTTACAGGAAAGATTGAGAATGACACAAGTAACACATGATTAAATTTTGGTAGTGATCCGAGAGTTTTTTTTTTTGGAATTTATGAAAGATTTTTGATATTTTGACAGGTAGGGTCAATGAACTTGGGAGTTCAAGCTGCGCATTTTTGAGGCTTTCAAAAGCGCACTAAAGTGCTTGCTCTACTTTCTGACTGCTAGGCAAAGATGCTATAAGGGCGAGGAGCGCCGCGCAGCTGAGGGTTTATGACGTACAAAGGCTTCTATGTTGGGAAATCGGGCGATTTTTCAGCATGTGTACCTATGGATGGAAACCACTGATCTCTATGGAAGAGATCAGAAGAGCCCAAAGAGCTTTTCCCCAGTGGTGGAGAGGAGAAAAATCTCTTTGGGAAGAGCAAGATCATCGGTGGAAAGTAGCTGCTTGGCGGAGGTCTGCGCTCTCAGAGTGCTTTTCTAGTTGATAATGGATTCAAATACTCGTAGTGACTTGATGTCGCACAATCGCAGCACATTGTACACATTGCATGAGAAAAAGAAGAAGGAAGGAGAAGAATAAGAAGATGATGATGAGGATGATAGTGACGATGAGGCATGTATGCTGACAAAATGATGAAAATCCGTCACATATTTTGGTGCTACGAAAGCGACAACAAACGAAAAAGGAGGGAAAAAGAGGAAAAAAAAACCCTTTTAAAATTATTCATTGAACAGCTCGCAATGACAAAGAGAGAATAAGATAGGGGCTACCAGTAGCTTGTACTTATCAGTAAAACGCGACATGTGCAGAAGGAGGAGAGAGAGAGAGAGAAAAAAAAAGGGCAGAAAAAACAAGTCAGGTATGGGTTAGAAATAGGAAGGCCTGCATGTACTATACCAATTATCCTAACGGCATGGGCCTGACGTTGCTCTCGTTGTGTTTACAAATCATGGCACACGGACAAGACAGAAAATGATACGGTTTGGTAAAAGTCAATGGGAACCGCTCTCATCAAAGTAATACTCATCATCCATTTGGGCCCATGCTATTTTCGCTTTCAAATTGATTGCTCTGCCTGATCGGTTCTTTGCCAAGTCCTGGCGGATAGATGTGCAGTGTACGTCAGATCCTTTTGAAGCTATACCTACTGCTTCGAAAAAACAATTCTTAAATACAGTGTTTATACACACACACACACACACACACACACACACGCACACACATACACACACACACACACACACACATATATATATATATATATATAATATGAGTGATGTGTGTGTGTGTGTGTGTGTGTGTGTGTGTGTGTGTGTCTTTGTGTTATCAAATATTCCTTCCCTCTTTTCTACTCGGATTCAAAATAGCAAGACTCGCAGTTTTTTTAATGCATTATTCACTTTATGACATGTAAAATCCAGCTGTCGCAGCGTAGTCGTTAATCTAGTGCAATCTCAGA
The DNA here is from genome assembly GCF_040938485.1 of Diadema antillarum. Lineage (NCBI taxonomy): Eukaryota > Metazoa > Echinodermata > Echinoidea > Diadematoida > Diadematidae > Diadema > Diadema antillarum. The sequence continues at coordinate 59,147 of NW_027272673.1, forward strand.
TAATTTCAAACTACCTCATATTTCTGCAACAACAAACAACAAACATACACAAACTATTCCTTCGTTTCTTGTCAGCTTAAAGCTTCATACGGGTCTCATAGGTCCCAATTAAGCAAAACTGACATTCTATGAACATCGTTCACTTGATGTTAACACACAGTGGAGGGACAGGGAAGATATGAAGTGTCGTCACAAATAAGATTGGTCATTGCAAAGGTTCGTTATTCCGAAACATATGAATTTCGTAAACCTAGCTTATCGTTAATCCGAAAATTATATAGGGTTCTTAGATCCGAATTATTGTGGCGTCATTCCCACAGTTTACTATTCCGGACGTTGTGCTGGTCCGAAAATAAAGTAGAAGTTTCATTATTCCGAAGGTTCCTTAATCCGAAGTGAAATACGGCTCGTTAACCCGAAATTGAAAAAAAACCAACAACAAACAAACAAAACACCAAAACAAACAAACAAACAACCAAACAAACAAACAAACTGCGTATTATCGAACTTTCGAAATTACGAATTTTCGGAATAACGAATCTTCTGAGTGACGAACCTTTGAAATAATGAACTGTAACTGGCACAGGGGCAGTGTCTCTACCCACAAAGGGGGAGATCATCGATTCGAATCAAGCTCGGTGAGTACAACACCGGACAAGTCGATTTAACCACTATAGGTGGGGTACCTGGCCGCATGAGGTAGTAATCTGCGAAAAACGATGGCTACAGTGAAGAGGATATTTGGGTGAATATGGTAGAATTAGTACTTTATCATGATGGTGATGATGTTTATCATTATCATTATTATCATCATTCTCACCGCTAGTTTAGTCATCATCTTATCATTATTATTGTCATCATAATTATCATTATCATCTCTATCAATGATAGACAACAGAGCAAATAAAAAAGAAGAAGAAAGAAAAGAGGACATACCAATGCGAGACATTTTCCATTTTGCTGCCGTTGGTATTTTGTCGGCAAATTTGAAGGAGAAGGAACTCGTCAGACGGAGCTTCCGTTTAAGCAGCTGAGGAGGTGCAGGGAGAAAACCATGTCTACGGCTGATGGCCCCAATCACGATGGGGGTATGCGTCACTCCAAAAATGATCAGAGACATGGTATTGCATGCGATGGATTGGTGGGCAAGCCCACGGTCAGTCAAATTTAGCGCTCGTGGAAAAGCTTTTTTTTTTTTTTTAACGAACCAAGACAAGCCTTTCATGGCTATCTTTTATGATACACGTCGCAAGTAAAACCAATGCAGGGCAAGGCCATTATGCCTTTCTGAAATCATGCATGGGGACTCAGTGTATTCTTAGGGAAGATGATTTATTTAGTGCAAGCCTCTTCGCACAATGGGACATAAAATCAAAGAGATAATTTACAGATAATCTTCAATTCAATTCAATTTCATTTTTCGACAAAACATATAAGTTACACTTCTTTTGACAACAGAAAATAAGGTAAACAAAACATTATGTATCGAAAAGAATGTAAAACAATGGAGGAGGACCTTATAGTAATTATACATTGTACATGTAGTAAAAAAAAAAAACAGAAGTGATCGAAATAAAGTACATGTATAACTTTGCTTAAAGTGCGAAAAATGGAGAGACCCACTAAAAAGACAGAGCTTGTAGAATGTGGGCCCCTCTGGAATAATAACATCAATGGAAAGATTAATTGAAGCATCATAAATACAAAAGGAGAGGGAAAAAAAAGAGGAAGAAGTCTGGAAGCCCACTGAGAACTAGATTCACAGATAAATACACTTACTATTATAGACGTGAACAACATAGGACATCACTAGACAACAAAACAACTGCTGGAGAAAAGGCTGGACCCTACTTAGTGTGCTTTTATAGTTAGTTGTTCAAAATCCGATGTGTTTCATTATTCCGATAATCGATGTCACCAGGAACAAAGAATAGCCTATGATTTTGGCTCATGCATACTAATGGAATATCCATAATAGTCAATTCATCTGGCGACAACAGCTTACACAGTCTTATATGCCATCAATTTCGTGCCAACATTTGGTTTGATTTGATTTGATCTGATTTATTGGTTCCTGCATTATTATTGTTCATGCACATACATGTACATGTGAACACATATTGTTGGTACCATAGTATACATAAATCGTTTACAAAGTAGTTTTGCCTCCACTTGTTTTGCAATGTGTAACAAAGCATATCAGCGATACAATGATTAATACAGGAGGGCTATAAGGGCGAACCATTTTGCTTGTAGCTCGTATACATAATATATGGATATGGCGTATCATGTATAGATTGGTTTGAAATGCACCATATAAGTGATGACATTAACAATTGATAAGGATGCAAACACGAATGGTCTACGTCATAACTTTATCTCCCATTCAATCTTTTCTCCTCGTTTTATTGAACAAACAATAGTGACAGCACGGAGTATGCTCCTCCTATGGTATACTTTGAATAATGGGCAACCAATGAGAATGGGGTACATGATGGAGAGACACGCCCATATTAAGATATTAACAACGCCCTCTTCATCCAATCATTCTAAAAGGTTATAAGATGAGAAGAATTATTTTACTTTTTCTGCAATGATTTAAAGAAGACGTAGTCATCGAATGCTAAACTGTCATCAAACTAAAAAAGAGGGGATGTTCGTGTGCATTCAAATTTCGCGAAGAGCCAAGATTTGCGAAATTGAAATGCGCGTGAAAGTCCTTGTCTACACTGTATGCATTGAATACCAGTGAAAAAGGTCGTCGGCTACAATTCGCGAAAATTTGATGCCGCGAAAATATATTGCTTTGCAGTGTAAAAAAACACCACTGAACACGCAGACGAATGGCTTTACTGATTACATTCACTGCTCTTTTGAAAGAATCTCGCCCCCTATTTCCGGACTGACAAAATATCTGAATCTCCTATTTCTTGGGCTTTTGGCAGACTTTTCTTGCCATAGAGCCCCCCCCCCCCCCCCCGCGAAAACAAAAACAAAAACACAAAAACACACACACACAAAACAAAAACAACAAACAACAAACAAACAAACAAACAAACAAACAAAAAAAAAACCTTCAAAAATATTGCTCAATACGCCCCCGATGTCAGGTGAGCTCTCATTCCAACCCCCTACTTCAAGACAGAAACCTCCCTCTCGTCTCATGTATATAATTATGAAGATCGATGTGACGAAAAAAATGCTCAGAAATCCCCTAAAACAACAACAACAACAGCAGCAGCAGCAACAACAACAACAACAAAAACAACAACAAAAACCGTGTCTATACGTTTTACGGTATATGTCCGACTATCGAATCGAGAGGAAATGGGGACCAATGTGTCTTGTTTTCAACATAATGTTAGATGTTGAATGTAAATGTTATTATAATCGTGAATGAGGAATGAGCTTTCAAAACTAGCAGATATTTGAAACCGGGATTTGGTCAGTTTTTCGTATAACCGCCGATACATATTTCTCAGGAGTCCAAAGAGAAAGAGAGAGAGAGAGAGGGAGGGAGAGAAAGAAAAAAGTACATATTTTTGAAAAAAGATATGTGCGGTTGAAAAGCCGAACACAGCGCTTGTCTTTTATTATCATTGTTATTATTTTTCTTTCTACAATTCTTTGGTCTAATTACGTCTTGCCAAAGATGCCCCTTTTATGGGAATGGGGAACATGCATGCGGCTTAGTCGACACCTGGAGTTTGGGGGGGGGGGGGAGGAACATTGATTGTAAGGGGTAACGTAGCCGTCAAATTCAATGGAAGTGGAGAAAGGTTATCTCGACTCCTCTCGACTCAACATTTTGACTCAAAACAAGAAATATCACAACATTTTAATTCACTTTGAAACATGTGGTAGGAAGGTAATAAAAAGGTGTGCATTATTTTCGTAAATGCCAATGCAGGTTATTTTTTTAATGGAAAATCAGGCTCCGGTTGACATTCATGAAACTGTTTAGACGTGACGAGTGTGTTCCGCTAGCCCGGGTGAGCCGAGGTACGCTGGGCGCGCGACAACTAGGCTGTGACGTGTCCGGTTTCACGGTCTCTGCTTCCATAGGAGCGAACTCTGGCCTATACCATCATGCATAATGCAATTTCTCTTTCAGGAAGTACCAACTTAATTGAAAGTACATGAATGACTGCAATAGCAACGAGTGCATAGACATTGGTCTGTTGTTCTATACAATGTAGTGCAGGACATGATGTTGTTTCGTGTCAACAAGAAAATAAACATAACAGCTTTAAGCAAAGATGGGAGAGAATTCCACTTTAACAGTTAGACTTCGCGATATACAGAATTTGAGACATGATAAACTCGTATCTACGCCGAAAAAAAAAACCCAGCCATAATTGTTTTCATAACCTCGCCGCTCTCACTCTTACTCATAATGGCCAATTAAACGCAATGATTCCCTTTTTTTCATTTTCATTCATTTATTTTTCCATTTCCAAAAGAAACATATGAATATTTTACCAAAATTGAACCCATAAGTTACATCACAATACATAATAGAAGATAAGTTTACAGAATATTTTAAGTTTGTCGATGAATACTGCTTTCCGAGCGGATGTGTTTGGATAATGAATGCATGTTGGTTTTTTTTTTTTTAAATCTGTTAAGGAAACATGATTGATTGTTATTACTATCACCGCTCCGAGTACTAGTGCTCCCAATCGTCTATCATAAGCGGTCAATTAGTTATTAGACCCACAGATGGTCGATGAATACCGCTTTCCGTCCGATCGGATGTGTTTTCATAGGCCATTACATGTTCGTGAGTGTGCAGTACACAAATTTTTTTTTTTAATCAATCATCGAAATATGAATTATTCTCATTTCCCTCACCTCTCCATTCACATCAATTGTCATTTTCTTTTAAATTTTTGTTATAAGACGAGCATATTGTCGATAGATACTACTCTCCGATCGGATCTGTGGTTGTGAAAGTCGTTGCATGCTGGCGAAGGTAAAGTATAGAACTTCTTTCAACTAGACAGCTAGACTCGGGCGTCCAGTGATTGAAGTCCGCATCTAATGAAGTGTTATCACATGGTTATACTCCATCAGAAAGAATCTGCGTCATGATGCCTCTACGGAATATCTATATTATGAAGGCTCGCCAACTCACTGCGGATGATATTACCGGAATAGAAGATTGCTTTGCTTGAGTAAGGAACGTGCGCACGCGCGAGCAATATTTGAGGTAAGTCTGAAGCTTCTTGAAAAGAGTGTGCGTGCCAGTGTATGAATCAAGGCAAGTCATTCACACGGCTGTTGCTGCTTCACTCCAGAAGGTGATAAATAACACTGTGTCATTGTCTCTATTTATACCATGCATGACGACAAAGCGTTACCTTGATTGGATACACCACTCTTTATAGAAAACAGTCCAGGGATGTTCCTGCGCAAGCGCGGGAGTTTGACGGTGACCGCTCCGGCTCAGATCTTGTACTGCAGTGCTCATCCGAATGTTGTAGTTGGTATAACAGTGCAAGGCAACACATCGTGGTGGAAGTAGCCACTGGAATAACTCACTGCGTTCATATTATACATGCTGTGGATCGATTAACACTTGACTCTGCCTATGACCTGCTTTTATTAGGGGAACACACCCAGTGACTCTGTGGAGAGATGGATATGTGACGTTCATACAGGTATATTGTTTGCAATTGTATGCCTGTCACTTCAGATGACTGGATCTTATTGTTTTCATGGTTGCACATTATTAGTCATGCGGAAATCTTTACAAGTTTAGAAACTGACTCGGTGGTGCACTGGAAGAATATGTTGAGTTCAGCTGATTCATCGTACTAAACAAAGCCACGAAGTTTTGTATAGGCAACAGCTGCTAAGCATGGGACCAACTCTTTGAATTTGAGGCAAAATGTGCTACTTTTATAAATACTTCTTAGCAAACACGCGATGTTACAGTGAAACAGTGTCAGTTTGGCATACAGTCATCTATAGTAAGCCTACCTGATCTCGACAAGACAACGAGGCTTACATACATGAGCTGCGAATCTATAATTATTGCACTTCAATAAATGAACTGACCTGATCTGCCAATTAGTGACGGATACTTGCGGCTTGTAACTTTTTCGTTTTGTATTGTCGCGTGCCCCTGATAAATTTAGATCGCGCCGACCGGTGAGTCAGTGAGGCTGTCGTTCTCGACTACGTATTCGAAGCTCCTACCGCAAGTTGCCATAGACACGGATTCAGTGACGCCGCAAACTTTTGACTCCATTTATGGAGGGGTGCACGAGGCGAGGAAAAGGGTTACACAATCTCATGAACTGTACGAGAAAACATTGCTACCTTCAAGAGACGAGGGGGAATATCCGCTAAGGATTTTCACGGAGCTACAATGAACTGAAATACAGCTGCTCAAGCTTCAAGTCTCAACGTAGAAAAGTATGTATTGTACAACACGCACATTATTTATACGGTTCCAGGACAATAACCCCCTGGACAATAATATTACCCCTGACCTTGACCGTGACCGTGACCCTATCTAATGCTAATCCTGAACCTAATCCTAAACGTAACCCAAATTCTAACCCCATACCTAACCCTAAGCTCTAATTCTATCACTAACCAGTAAATAAGGCCAAGTAAAAAAAGCAAGTAGGTTCTCGTCCGGGTTTTTTGAGCAAGGCGATGAGGGAGGTCCTTACTATTTGATATCTTACTATTTTTTCGAGGATTGTCAAAATGAAAGTAATACAGTATTCATCGCATAATCGGGCATCTGATAATCGGGATCCTCGCTTAAATGATATACGCTTCCCAGAAACATTTCCAACGCACGTTATTTTCACTGGATAATCGGGCGGGGACCTCTGATAAACGGGACAATTTTTCTTCAAGCGATCTTTGATTTTGTTAATATTTTACACAAAAAATCTACCAAAATACCACAACAATATTTCAAAGATTCTGTATCAGTTGTCGTTTACAACAAACTTACAAAGCAAGCTTCGGATTGGTGTGTTTTGACCTCCGTCCATCCAGTACATGTACATGCATAACCACGAAAGCGCCGTGTATAAGTATCCATGCCATTGCAAAGCACATGCCTTCGCGAACATTCTTCTCCCCTACATAAGCAAAGCCATGTGCTCGCTTGCAATTCCTACTCGACTCACATCCAATAAAAAACATGCCTCGCTCATACAGCCCAGGCTGTGTGCGTTGTTTAATCTCAGTCATACACTCTGAGGGCAAAGTCCATTGTTATCGCGCGCCTTCGTATCTTGTTATCTACTGTCTTTGGTTTCAACTTTCAATACAGCTGTACACTGTGATCTGTGTGTACGTCACAATCTTCCTCAGTTGTGACTGGGCAAAAGTTACGTGATTGAAATGAGGGCTATGAACAGTTACGTATTCAGTGAGATGGGGGAGAGAGTGGGAGGGAGAGCGTGAAAGATGAGAAGGGTTCAATGTATGTGCGAATACGTAACGTTTTATGAATCTAGACTATGAGCTGACATTGATTACGTGTACACGCGTGTTTGACAGAAGAATCGAACCCGGTTGCGATTACTCTACATCATTGCGAGAATGCAGGGAGAGCTGGAGGGTCGCGCCGAGGGGTAGCGTGTTGTGTATTCATGTACATGTACAGTACGTCAGTATGCATGTGTGTGTGTACAGTGTGTGTGTGTGTGTGTGTGTGTGTGTGCACTACATGTACATGTCGTATGCCGTTAGTGTATGGTGAGTACTCATCGCGAAATCGGGCACCTCGCTTAAAGGGGCCGTGTTTGCTACTCCCAACCTGTCCCGATTATGCGATGAATACTGTATGCGTTTCTCGTCCGGTAATTCTGAGAAAGGTAACGAGAGAGGGCTTTACTATTTCTGTATCGAATCTATGAAATGAAATATCACTCTGGTAGCTGTGTTATGAGAGACCAGGTCCCAAGTGTATGTCTTGTCTGCACTCTGTGCATTTTCAAACAAATAGATATATGTACCATACTTGAAACGAAACTTCATGCATGCAGAAATACATTTGCTTTTTCTTTCCACTACAGATGTCAAGGGAAAAATGACCATCTTAATACTGGTGTTTAGTGTTGTAATGGCATTTCTGATACCAGTGTACTTGCAATTCTGATGTATTGTGCTATTAATTGAAACAGGTATAAAACGTGCATGTCTTTCAACAAATGTACGACTGAAATTAATTCCATGATATTAAAAACGCTGCTTTATTTATCATTTGTGTTTGTGACTTTTTGAGTCCACACAGCTGGTATGTATCTGCATTTCTTCATAGCACATTCAACTGGAAACTGGCTTGTTCAATTGCAGATGGATGTCAAAATGATACTGATATGGCATTATAACATTAAACATTTAAAGATGTTTCTTCATGTTCTAAAAAGACATTTGATAATCACTCATCATTTGGATGATGAATGATTGTATACCAAAACTACATAATTATGTAGTAAAACATGTACCTGTGCTGGTAAGTCACATTCTCCCTTCATTTCTTCCATGGCCATCATTACAGTGCTACCAAGAAGCAGCAGTGATATAAACAGCAAAATACAACGTGTAATGACAATTTCAGTTCACGCTCATCAAAACTGCCTATTACTTTTCAAAGTTTTGGCTATCAACATTCGTTCGTGTGTGTATTTTGTTTGTTCGTTTGTTTTGTGTGTTTTTCCCTCGTGAAAGACGTAATGATTTCTTCGTATCGAACGTAAACTGCATGTTTACCGTAAACAAGCCATTCAGCTCAGCTCTGATGGCGCATTCGATTCATCGAACTTGCAGTAACCTCTCATAGGCAGGAGCACATGGCACATCGGCGCTTCCACACACAGCGCGGCATTTTGCGATCATCGTTATAGCAGACTTTCCGATTCCAGTCAGGGGAAAACTTCGGAAAATACTGATGTTTAAAATCCAATAAAATGAAAAAGCCTGAAAACAACGCATGATTATGTTTTCATAGTAAACGATAATTGGAAACACGGAACAGACTATTGCATCCGCTCACAAAGAAGCTCTCTTGAGAAGATAAAAGCATTCCCCGTCCCCTGCTAGATAGTGGAAGCTTCCATAATCAGCCCAGCAAGTTTTTGGAGGTACATGTACATACTTGCACTTGTACACATTCATTGCGAGAAAACAATCCATCAACGCTGAACATTGCGTAGTTTGGCATCTTTATCGTGCTGGTGACAAGCTCGATGCTTCGGCATGTGTCATAACGTTATGTTTAGAGCCTGTAGGCCTCAAAAGTCGACGAGTTTAATTCAAAATAGCAAAAAGAGGGAGATTGAAAAAATAAGAATTCGGTAGAAAAATACGAATTTTGGAGCTGCTGAGTACTAATTTGTGCTTCCAAAGGTTGGCAGCTCTGGTATTTAAAGCCGTTCGCTGTGCACACGTGCGCTTGAGATCGGTTCTCTCCATCACTGCACTCCACGATTTTTTTTTTCCAGCTCCAGAACGCGCATGCTATGCTGGCTGGCTGGTCTCCTCTATTATGTGGTTACATTGCGCAATCAATCTAGCAGCTCATGAAGCGGGCAGCGAGCAACAGCACAAGAAAAATGTACAGAAGGTGCTCAACGTCCTGTCTACATCACGACGTACCGAGTGCGCTGTAGGCCGCGCCCGCCCGCGCCCATCCAACTACTACAGTTCAACTGCTTTGTACGTGGGTAATTCCTTCTAGCCGAGCTCGCAGTGTGAAATGCATGCGTTATTACATACGCACTACAGAAGCTACAACTGTACTACAGCTAAGTAGAGGACGCAAGGCGTAATTAGAAATGAGACATCACGATTGGTAGGTGAATTGTCGGTTTTTTTTTTTTTCGGCGGCCGAAAGAATAGTAAAATATCAAATGGGTCGATGCGGCAACTGAAAATCGATGCGGGCGGGGAGCGGGCTGGGACGAGAATTATGAATTTCTTGGTATTTTCAGCGCCATTTTGAAAATAGTAAATAGTAAAAAAATCGATGCGGCGGCCAAAATCGATGCGCGCGAGGACGAGAAACTGGTTTCTTTTTTTACTTGGCCTAACCGTTGGGTGATTGTCCTCGAGGGGTAGGCCTACTTTTCCTGATACGTATTTATACAAAGGGATCGTATAGTTTTGGTTGAGACCTAATTTCAGGTTTCTAACATATTTTTTTGGTGAGATAATGAGAAACCTCTTATGAAAATCTAATATGAAAGAGCATGTAATTCTATGAGGAATTCAACGTTTATTTGATGAAAATTGGTTTTGAAATGGCTGAGATATCCAAAAATGACGATTCTAATAAATAGTGTGGGACCCACACTTTATTACGATCGCTTTGTTATACTTTGTTTTTGGATGCTTCAGTCATTCCAAACCCGATTTTCTTCAAATAAACTTTGAATTCCTCTTAAAATGGTATGCTCTTTACTATATCATGTGTTTTTTTTTTGTATATCGCAAAAAGTTAAAAGTCAAATTCTTATCTCCTCCAATACTGTACCATCCCTGTAACACTAATTGCCTTAGTCCCATTCGTTTTGGCTTATGCGCAATGTCACTAACACTCATTCACGGCAGTTTGTTAGCCCCCCTTCCCCCCTAACTTGTGTTGTAGTTGCTGTCGGCGAACTCACTGTAGACATGGTAGAGCGCTAAGAAAGCTGATGATTGAGCTCGACGTGTTGGTGAGTCAATACTGGACTGAGTTCCCCATCAGCATGGTGTGAACACGGCTTACTGCCACTATGTCCGCCTAATACGATGCGAGATAATGACCACGTGTTTCTCTTTTCTACTTTTATGAACAGTAGGGAAAGCATTATAAAATTTGAACCGAAAAATACTGATAGAATGATCATGCAATATGAATTCCTCCACGCACAAACTTCAAGTGCGACTGGCGGGATATTCGTTCCGGATGTGTCTATTATCATTGCACGGAGCAACTTCCGTCTCCTTAGAGGTTCGACTGATTTGGACTCGGGTGGGAACTTTGATGACCGCTTCGAAAGGATCTAAATTAATTACGCTTTCCTTCAAATGATTTAAGAAAAAACAACGTTAGGAGGACACGCAGTACAGATCTCGATATCATCCGACGAGTAGAGGATTTCTTCTGCTACGTAGCATAAGATGTGACAGGAGATTCATGTTGTAGATTCATGTCTTCCATTTTCCGACTCTTTCCCCGTGTCAATGGAAGCCGGAATGTTTTAAACCCTAAAATTATGTCGCATTCACATTATCACTCCCATGTCAAAGTTGCTATTAGAGCGACTGCTTGTGCGCAGCATGTGGTTACTTGTTCTCATTTAATCATACACATAAAATTACGTGAGAAGAATCTTCTGTACCCCCGAGTAATCCTTTAGTCTGGTCTTTAGTTGTACCCGTGCTCCTCATCCTGTTCTCCACACCAGACTTTTGTTGGGACCTACACTCAACAAGCTTTGCTTTTTAGTAGGTTCCACTGTATTTCTCTTTGTATTCTTTTACTTTGATTGAAAATGACACATCGACCGCCGCTATGTACTATGTTTGTATTTCTATTTCTTTTTGTATATATCCAAGCTGGACATTCTGTATAATCATATCTTGATATATTTAATGTATTTTCCATCGAGAAATATGAAAATGAAATTGAAAAAAAAATTTTTTTCACATTCTATGCATGCTTCATCTTACAGGGACCAGCTTGTTTCCCGATATGGAGACCGAACCGATGGAGTATAATGCCACTGACTACACGACTGGTCTGGTGACTCCTCTCTACTTGGCCCTCATTTTCACCTTTCACATACCTCTGTGGATTCTCAACGTGGGCGGGAACTCACTGGTAATCTTTGCCGTCTGGCGGGAAAGGAGCCTCCGCCTGCCGACGTACAAGCTGGTTTTCGCCCTCGCCGTAGCGGACATCGCTCTTCCGTTGTTCGCGTACCCTCTCTCCATCTACGCCGTGGTCGTGGAAAACCAGTACACGTGTTCGAACGGCACCAGGAGCTATTTCTTTTTCCTGACTTACATTTGCGCGGCGGCGTCGTTCTTCCACATCATGGCGATTACGTTTGAGAGATACATCGGAGTCACAAGTCCTCTGAGCTATTACAAGACAGTCACCCATCGGCGAATTGTTTTCACCGTCGCTTTCATCTGGGTGTTGAGTTTTTGCCTGGGGATCTTGTCGTTGCCGATCGGGCGCGACGATCCCCTGAAACCCGTGTGTCGGTCGCCCGGACAATCGTCTCGCTTCACGTTCCTGGTCGTCATCCTTTGCATGATAGGAATGGTTGTCATCACCTTCGTCTATCTGAAAATCTATCTCATTGCCAAGAAACACTGGAAAGTCATGCTCATCGAGCGCGAGAAAGCGGTCACGCTCAGCAGCGCTAAGAAGGCCGAGGCGGACGAAAACGGCAACGACGACGACGCCCAGCTAAAGGCGACGAAGACCATCGGCATCATCGTCGTCTTCTTCGCCTGTTGCTGGTTGCCAATGGCAGCGAGATACCTGTGTGAGGGCGTCCGTGACTCCATCGAGCTCAGTACCACCTCGTGGATTATCATCAAGCGCACCTCGGAAACGTTTGGACTTCTCAACGGTGCCATCAATCCTATCGTGTACGCGCATCAGAACCCGCACTTCAGGCGCGCGTTCAAGGCGGCGTTCAAGACAATGTTTGCGCGCCTCGTATGTTTCAGAGCCAAAAACTGGCGGAAAGGCTCGCTAGCATATCTCAAGGACCAACCAGCTGCCTCTGTTATGCGCGAAACTGTTTCAGCCTCAGAAGGATTATCGCCATGTAAATTCCATGTACTCACCGAGGATACTTACGTATAAGTACATTATTTTGCGACGGTGCAAACGAAGTGTTTACTGTTCCGATTGCGTTTATTGTAATCAATTTCACTATTCCGAAATCGCAACTGACTTTTATACATTCCAAACGTAAGATGATATTTTCAATGGATGTTTTGCCCATGTCAAAGACTGCTAGCCCTTGTTTTTAAGAGAGATAAATAAGGTAGTATCTCCTCAGCGCGTTTGCGTGTTAATTCGGGTTTTTCCATTGTTGTTCATCTTCTGACGTACCGAAGAATACGGTGGTTACGACATAGAAGACATCGCGTCGACGTGCTTGAAATATAACATGTGACCATTTGACTATACTTGTCAAGAGCATGCATGGAATTAAATATAATAATAATGATATTAAAATAACGTTATATCCTAGTTTTATCAAATGTTTAATTTCGATGCTACTATTAATGTGGAGCATTTCTACCCCGCGCTCTGAAATATACCGTGATATTTCGTTCCTCCAAGACACACACAATAAACAAGGCCTAATGACATGTGTGCTATATCTGAACGATCTTACAAGCAAATGACGCCTGCCACATCAAATTATACACTGACTAACTGAGTGTTGTCGGAGGAAGGGCGTCACTAATTAGGAAAGGAACAGTTGAAGGGGGGGGGGGGGGGTATACGGACAGCACCAAATTAGATTCCTTGCGGTATATCATGTCGGGCACAATTTGCAAAATACGTCCGTGCGACAAATTATGCTTTCACAAATGGGGATGATTACATTTTTTAATACAGCAACACAGTATTCAAAGTTGGGCATACTATTAATACGAAAATTTTATACATTATGACCGGGAGAATCGGGGCAAACACCGAGAAGCCGCACTATATACTCCTATTTCGGATTTATTATTTCTTTCTTTCTTTCTTTCTTTCTTTCTTTCTTTCTTTCTTTCTTTCTTTATTTATTCATCTATTCATTTATTCATTCATTCATTTTTTGGAGGGGTGGGGTTGAAAGTAAACCTATTCTGGACCCTGTTTCAGGACTGTTAGGAAAAAATTTGAAACTATAATATTCGCGGAAAGTACTAAAAGACCCCTATTTCAATGATTTTCGGGATTTTTACCCTGACATTAGCCCGTAATATATGCTCTTTTCCCGAAAGATGGGAAAAATCGGGGACCACCTGTTTGTTTGTTTGTTTGTTTGTTTGTTTTTTGGGAGGGGCGGAGTGGTGGCGGGATTGCCACCACTCCGCCCACTTAGCCCGTAAGATATGCTCTTTCCCCCTACAAATCGGGGTAAATCGGGGACCACCTGTTTGTTAGCTGTTTGTTTGTTTGTTTGTTCGTTTGTTCGTTTGTTTGTTTGTTTGAGGGAGGGAGCTGAGTAGTGGCGGGGTTTCCCTTGCATACGTGGAGGAAGTAAAATCTTATAATAGAGATTAATAGAAATTGAACTGGACATATTTTCACGTGCAATTTACACATCATTTGAATGAACTTGAGCGTTTATGAATGAAAGTGAAAGGTTATCCCGAGTGTATACTGTCTGCATGCGATCGGATGCCTTCTTTTTCACTGCAGGAAAAGGTACAATTTTTTTCGCATATACTCTCAAGTTTCTGGTGGGTTTGGACTGAAGTAAAGTATTGCAATACGTGCGTGGTCTTTACCATGATATGATACCTATAATCATGTTACCTCATCCTGTATAAGATACGTGAAGTGAATGAGACAGAAACCCAACACACTGCGAATAGAAACTAAAATTCATTTTCAAATCAAGCAGATAGCAACCGCTGAAATAGACAAGAATTTTTGTGTATTGCAATACATTTTGCTGTCTGTAGATATAAAACCTGCATGCCAAAAAGGTTTCCCCAAAGTACATGACGAAATTTGATTCGAAAAGATTCCAGCGTTTCCATATTCCTCGAATTGGTGTAGACAAGATTTGGAAGCACCATCTGGATCGTCAGAAAAAGCCGGTGTCAACATTCATATTTGACTTGATGCCACATTATTATACATCCGTTTTAATTTTATTTTTATTTTTTTTTTCATGTCTGCCTCAATACTAAGTTTGTATCAGCTGACTGAAGTATCAGTTTCTCCTTCATCTGGATTTTTTTTTTCAATAGCTGAAGAGTCAGAATAGAATAATGAGCGATTTATTTCCTTACGTCTTATCTAATTCAGCTCGCATTTTCATTCTTCAATTCTTCGTCTTGTTATCTCTATCATCATATTATTGTTGTTATGATGATGATGATGATGATGATTATCAGTATCGTTATCATTATCATCATCCTTTTCATCATCTTCATCATTCTAAAAACTAGTATACTTGTTTACGTGATATCAACTTCGTAGTGACAATTAACTCTGTTGTCCCTAACGTGATTAAGGGGTATACGATATTACTATGAGTTCTATCCTCATGTGTATACCAGCATATCATTTTGTCAGTTGCACCCGAAATGCTTCCATACTCCTTCTCCCTATAACCTTGTTGAGTAACTATGAATAACTATGTTGAGAAAATGCCGGAGAAATGTACTGTAAGTCAAGTGAATGTGAATACATCAGAGATGCGTTTGATATTATCATGGCTCTGTTATCTTTATGTGTGTGACTTAAGCTTTATTTTTAATCAGGATGCTATGAAGAATATAACCTTATCCACTCCATCATGTATCCAATGTGCGTGACTGCAAAAATTATTCCAGGGGATGGGAGGTGTATATACTAAAAACAGACAAGCCTCATCGGAAGCAGCTCCTTCTCGTTTTGCTTTTGATGAACAATTATTACTATATATAGGACCATTTCATGCGAAAACAGTTTGTGATTATCAACACACGAGACTGAATATTGTATCATGTTTACCTGTACCATGCAGTTGGAGAACATTTTTTTCTTCCGAGAACAGTAATACTAAAATTAATGACAAAACGGCGAAATTTACAGCGAGATCGATAAAATTGATTTTCCTCTTCTATTCAATGCGTCAATACCAGATGACAAACAACGTGCGTCACAAAAATGTAAATTTGACTACATGAAGCTGCTTAATAGAGCTTCGAAGTGTCTTTGACGTGCCGGAAAAATGAAATCGCTACGTCAGGATATTCAAGCAAAAATTTTTCCTTACAAGGTATATGCTTGCAGAGAGACTCATCCATAATCATCAACAGGGTTACGAGATTACGAGTTTTGCTGTCAGGAATATCCCGGATGCTCTCCGTTCCTTGTCAAGCCATCATTCTGTACAGTATGGATTGTTATATAATCTGATAATAGGGGCACTGCATGGTTATGGTACAGTGTATAGTGGATACGAGTCTTCGCTTGATCATACGGAGGCCCCGAGTTCGAATCTTGCCACGTTCTTGTACGTCCGTGGATGAGACGTGTTAACCCATCTTCGTTTGTTTGTTTGTTTGTTTGTTTTTACCCAGGTGTATAAATGGTTACCTGGCAATGCTGGGGGCAATGATAAAGTCAGGACCCAGTGCTAACACTAAGTTGCAAAGGCGGCTAACTTTGGTATAAATAAGACGTTATTATTATTATCATTATTATTATCATCATCATCATCATTATTATGAGTATGATTAGACGCTGCAATCTTGATTTATATCATGACTCCTGTAAAAGCTTGTAGTCGCCCGTAACGCTGCAGTATGCAGTAGGTAATAATGATATGGTTGTCAAAACTTGCCTTCGTTGGTCCTGGTTAATAGCCTATAGACCGTTTCGAAAAGCATCTTATAGTAGGGTTGCTGTTAATTAAATTTTGCATTTTTCTCCCCGACCACAGGGAATTAGGGCGCTGTCTGATTGCAAGATGCGCGGTGGGCCAGAATAATGGGCCAAAACATGTGTTAATCACCAATTGCGGGAATAGAAATTACGTATATATGATGCGCATGCACGTGTGTATGATATCAATGTACAACAAGCCGGTTTACTCATGTATTCAAATTTGTGACTTTCGTTTTTTCTTACCCAGATTGAGAACCTTGTAAAAAGCTCTTTAATGCACATACTCGATGCATTTCAATGCTTGTAACAATGCTTGCATGCAATATCTCGTATAATATCCGTGTACACGCGTATAAAAGGTTTGTAAGTGAGAGTACCAACCTGTGTCGTTTTAAATTAGCACTCCGGCTGAATCTTTATTATCATTTTTTTTTTTGGTTTCAAATTGCAAACTTCTGTTGTTGTTGTTTTTTTCTTCCCAAAACCTAAACAAGACCAATTGCATTATTGTCATAAGCTACCCCTCTTGATTGTAAAAGGGCATTATACATATGTGTTATTAGCAGTGAAATCGTTGAATATGAATATTCTAAAAGAAACTGCGTAACATGAATATTCAGAAAAATATTTGCGTCACACGATAACGGAACGAAGAAACCTTTGTCGCTGACGCCCGGTGTGAAGGAATAAAGTGTGTGCAGATTATATACCCCCATTGAGTGTTCTTATTAGTTTTGTGTGTTTTTTTCTCACTTTGCCCGCAGTTCTAGATCTACCATCCCTATATGGTACAGTCCCACATTGAGCTGGAGTTTTCGTATAAAGCATGGTGGAACAACATGACCAGTCAAGTGCTAGTCAAGAGGTTCACTGGAAACCGGACTTGAGAATGTAATATGAACCTCATCGAATGATAATGTTTTCAATCAGCACGACACCACATAGTGGGCGTATAAACGGAGGTGATGCTGCTGTCAGCCTATAACAACCCCCATTAAAATTGTTTGTGCACCAAATTAATGAGTGTTTGGGGGTACATTCGGTAAGATAGCTATGCTGATGTCTCTATACCCCTAAAGTACACAATGCCTGGGGTATTCCAACACAACAATTCCAACAAAATCATGAAAATGACGCGAAGAATATTTTTTTTTTCCTATATGATTATTCCCCCTATGATTTAATGTCAAGAAAGGTAACATCAATGAAGGTAATAGGCCTACGTGTAAAGGCTACATGGGAGTACCTGCCAGGAAAATTTACAACCCATCATCTGATTTGCATGTAATATGTATCTAATATACTTATTATTTTAACGGTTTCATGGAGTTTTTGCTAGGTGGCCATATAGTGTCTAGTCAATAGTAAAAAATAACGGCCGGTTATTTGAGAGTGGCCCCTGCTTGTTGGATAGAATAATGAATAACATCACCTGGCAAAAATTGGCTTTTCATTCGATCAGTTTTCGAGTGTCACAAACACCATGGGCAGTGATGGGAACAAATGAATTTAACATTATCATCTGATCTATATTCCAGAATCTCGCGATTATTGACGAAATTATCACATTACCTGTATGGTAATGTGTCGGGGACATCATTTATATTTTGTACAGTATTCGAATACGTGACGGAATATGATTTAATCTAAATTGGTCTACTTTGATGTGACTTGAGAATAAGTGAATGAGAAGTTGAACTCATCATTAAAGGCAGCCCTACGCGGACATGACAAGTATATCTTCATTTAAGTTACCTGTGACTCTCAAATTTTGTGACAGGATTATTTGGGTCTTTAATGACCTAAAACCGTTCGCAAAGATGACAATGCCGGGTGAATCCGCTTTCCGGGACAAAGTATTCGCGGGAATTTTAGGGGGTTCACGTCATGTTTAGCGTCCGTGTAAAAGTTCACTGCCCTCTTGTGGAACTGTTCAAAGGAATTCCCGCCATAGCTACCCGGTTCTTAAATCATCTTAATAAATGCTCGTATGTACAAAAAAAAAAATGAAAACGGTTGGTTCTACTTCTAAACAACGATGGTGTCGCGGTTGTGTTGGCCGGCGAATTGTGTGTGTCGTGGTCACTGTACGTGGGTGTCTGTGTTCTTTCTATGTGTGTGTTTGTGCGTGTTTTAAAGGAAATTCCGTGTATGTGTATGTTTTGATACAGGATATTCCTTATGCGTTCAAGTGTGAGCTTTCACTAAGAAGGGAAAAGTCGTATTACAGCCTTTTAACATAGCAGCAGAATGGGAAAGTTACGGGATTTTCGAGTCTATACCGTCCTTAAAAACAGTGACGTCGGTGTCATGATCATTTGTGATAGAAATTGGAGGTGATGACGTCACCAATTCGTCTCTACAATTAGACATATCACGCTCGTTGTTCTTTACCTTCCCCGCTGCAAAGAACAAAGCCTCCCACAGTGTGTTCACGACGTGTTTACGTAGTCAGCTTAATGCTCGAATCAAAGATGAAGATGATTTCACACTGTGGTGTAGTTTTTCACAGAGTCTTCAAACAGTAATGTTATGATTCACAGTGTGTGAACACAATGTTTTTTTAAGCGCTGGAATTTAACGATGTAAAGAGATTTCACACGGTGTACTCCATATTGTGTTTCACACGGTGAGGCATTGCGCTCTTTCCAACAGGGGTAATCCAGCTTAATTCACAAAACCAACATTTCGACTTCGTTAACAACAACAACAACAACAACAACAACAACAACAACAACAACAACAACAACAACAACAAACCATAGAAAAGTTTTCTCCTTAGTACATTGCTACTCTTTAACCCATTAAGTCCTGGGGGTGTTTCATAAAGCTGTTCGTAAAGTTACGAACAACTTACGAGCGACTGGTTATCAGTTCTTGTGCTGAAATATGGAAACTCTGGTAAGTATAGCACATCAGAATTGATCACCAGTCGCTCGTAAGTTGTTCGTAACTTTACGAACAGCTTTATGAAACAGGGCCCAGGAAGAATTTGCCTTAGTATTTATCACTTTGTCATCAAAACTTCACAACCTGGATTTCACTGCTATTATATCATACTGAAAAAAAAAATATAGGAAATTGTTTAATTCATTCCGTATGCACAAATTAGAAAGAAAGCGACATATATTTGCCAATTTCCAGGAGAAAAACTAATCTTCTAAATAGGTTGCGAACATAAGGATTCGTTATTTACAATGTACTTAGGCAATTGGATGGCTCTTTGACAACGTTCATCGGAAACAAATTATTGTTAATGAATGTAAGAAAAAAAAAACCCACACATTCAAATGATAGAGAATGACAGAGAATAGTAAAAATCATTACAAAAATATACGAAAATACAAACACTCGCTTATTACGAAACTTACTATAACAGAGTCGCGTGACAATTCACGATGCTCTGAATCACGACATCATTATGTCTCAATCTTTCATTAGATTCGCATAATCTTCAGACATAATTGAAGAACATCACGTATAGACGGATGATCTTGCGTAGGAGGGAACATGCCGAGTGACGCATCCGGAGGAATGGAAAATGCCATTGAAGGAGTTACATAAGTCCAGAGACGAAGTTGTGCCAAACAATATTACCTCCTCGAAATAGCATTTCAAATCCTGGGCTTGATAGCAGATTCCCCGAAGACATAAGTCATGCAATACGAGTTGGAACATTGCAGTCTCTTCCGGTATGACGAAACAATCACATTTGCCAGCTAACATGTGGTTATGTGTTGTATTGATTCATCATACCATCATACTCCGACTTGAAACTTTCCCCCTGCAATATCGTTATTTCCGGTTAATAATGAAATCAATATTTCGACCAATCAGGCGAAGAGACTTAAAACGTTCCATCAAGACTGTTTCAGTTATATTAAGTTTCTTTATCATGTTAATTGAAGAGTTTGATGGCAAAAATCTTAAGAGCCATTCTTAAACATTTCAAACTAAGTCCATCATCAGATAGAGCAAACTAAAACTTTTGCAATGATACCTCACTTGTTGCATAGCAATGAATATTCTTGAAGTTATGATTGAAAATATCCTAGTATTTTTTTTCTTATAATTGTCGTTGATTTTAGTAGGTTTAATCGCAAAAAAAAAAACCACATTAGTAAGAATGGAGTTAACTCATTTTGCGATAAAAATCTTCAATTTTTCTGATGCAGCTTATAGAGTGTAGACTGTGACTTTGTCGTATTCTATTTTATTACTATACTTTCCTTTGTGAGCTATAGTCCTTATTCATTGTCAATCTTTTCGAATCTCTTCCTATCTTCGATCTTGCATGTACAAAACACACACACACACACACACACACACACACACACACACACACACACACACACACACACACACACACACACACACACGAATGAACAAGACTTAGCGTAACAAATCAGCGATCAGCCTGAACACATTTCCCAACAAGCAGGACTTGGTTGCAGTCGTGTTTTAACTTCTCTATTCTCGGTATTCCCCAATGACTCCACAAGAGGGCATTATCCTAGTAATGAGAAGAAGACACCGTTAACATGGTGAAGAAAAATCTTCTTGACTGTATAATTAGTAGGCCTGAGGAGGAAGTGGAACTTATAGAAACCAAACCGTCCAGTCGTGAACACATTATCCCTGTCGCTAGTTATTTGCGGACAACCGACACCAGCATAAGTGTTCTCCATTCTCGTCCATCTGTTTGTCTTTCGGCTCGATTTTCAGGGGAACTCGATTTTCGCGCGCAATACATCCCTCGAGTGTGAGGCCAAAACAAAATATTTTTGATCATATTGGCTCGGCGAAATCGAGACAAGAGTGGTATCTTCCTACACAACCCCTCTCTGTTTTCCACCATTTGCTCTCTTTGCTTTTCTCTCCCTCTCTTTCTCTTTGCTTTATCATCATATCATCGTCTAGACATCCCTGTTAATTAACCGCAAATTCTGTGTTTCGGTTCATCTGTGCTCAAATCAATAGTGTAAATTACTCTAGTGTCCGATTGACGAAATCAGATATACGTGTGGTTTTTTTTTTCACGAGTAGAATGCCTGAACGCTTGCATGTGTATATAAATGTATGTACATAAAAAGATATTAGTGGAAAATATTGAGCAAAGAAAAATGGGATTCCCAATGGAATCCCAATCCCATTTTCTTTGCTCAATTTTCCACTAATAAATAATATTCATTTTTGGTCAGTTTTTCTGTTTTCGTTTGTTTTATAGATATATGATTACATATACATATACACATACATATACATAAATCTTTCTATTCACCTCTCTCTCTCTCTCTCTCTCTCTCTCTCTATATATATATATATATATATATATATATATATATATATATAAATATATATATGTATATGATATATCATAAATATTATATAGGCCTATATATAAATATAATCGTATGAATGTACGCATGTGTACTCGGGTACATGTGTGCATATAACCAACCTTACGCTACACACCAACACGAAATTAGTAGGCCCTATAATGAGAGTACGGGGCTTCGAACTGTGACAATTGAATGGTCTTGATCGAAGTACATGCCAAAGAAAGAAACCATTCCTGTCAAGCGAGGGAAAATTGAAAAAGAAAAAAAAGGAAAAAGTGAAGACAAATTTGAGCGTTTGACCTTGACCTTTGACCTTTGATAGTTGATAGGTACAACTTCGCCCACTCTACAATACATATATACGTGCCAAGTTTCAGTAGGATACCCCAGACATTTTTTTAGTTACGCTGTCCACAAAATCTATTACGGACGAAAGGACGGACGGACAGACGGACGGACAACCCGAAGACATTAGGAAAAAAAAACAAGGAGGGGAAGATATCTTGGAAGAAGTCATCAATAATGCTGTAGTGCACCGTCAATATGTCACAAATTGAATCCTATGCAGAATTCATGCATTTCTTTTTTGAATGAGTGCATGTGTACTTCATTATGGCACAGTTCCTAGATGAATTTGAGACTTTCTCCAGGGCTTGGCTGACACCGCATTCACTATAGCTAATGCGAACTAGCTGGATTCAGCAATCAAGATGCCGTCTATAGTGGAGGAACAGGCGTGTTAAATAGATCGCTATACCGGGGCATTAGAAAAGAGCGTCCATAATTGAATGTGCATCCATTACTAAGCTGTCTAAAGCTGTATAGGTGAGGATCGATATGCTTCTCTTCCCTTATAACAGTAAAACTTGGCACAAACGTTTGACGGCACAAAATTAACAGAGATACAGCCAAGAAGATAATGAATTTCTACGTCATTGATCCGCATTTAGCGTCATTCATGACTCACTTGGCAGAAATTCAAGTTGAGACAACGCTAAACCCGGAGAATTCTGTTGAAATGGATAATTGGAAATTTGTAATTACCTAAGATAATATGTAAAATTGGCACAAGTCTTTCTATATAAAAAAAAATGATTCGACAAAGGAAAAAAGAAGCAAGATACACCATCTCCGTTATTTCATATATACATAAAGTAGTACGTGAGAGAGGCGACTGTAAGTTGCTGTGTGTCAACCTTACCAGTACATACAAACATACATGCACAAAATGAAAGCGACCAGAAGCCCTGAAGCACTTATTACTGGACTCCAAAGGAGCCCCAGAGGAGAGGATCCCCCCCCCCCATTATGCATTCCTTTCCTACAAATGTTGTTAACTCTCCCAAGATTCTTATGTTTTACACTTAGCTGAAGTTACTTCTGACAATAAAAGAGACTGTAACTTGAGTGACATGGTCTCACGGCTCTACTCACACTATTGCAATTGCTTCAATCAATTGCTTAAAGGCCCGGTCACACCGCCCGAATAACTTTGTTGGAGCGTTCCTTGAACGGTAGGGAGAGGGGGTCGAATTTCGACAACGCTCGTCACCGCGCACAAAATGGGGAAAAAAAATCGAAAACGCGGGCGTTGCCTTAGCGGTGCACCGCTGAAGCCGGCGTTGCTTTAGCGTTGGTTTAACGGTAGCGAGCGGTAGCGAGCGTTGGTTTAGCGGTGACGCGAGCGTTGATAGAGCGGCGTTCTGCGCATGCGGGCGTTGGCTCGGCGGGGGTTTAAAGTTGGTTTCGCGGCATACCGCTTTTGACTACGGAGCTGAACGGATCGCTTTGATAGAAGTTCTGATAGATTTTTGACAGAAGTCGATAACTGAAGTTCATCATGCCACGTGGACAAAAGAAGAGGAAGGCTGGGGAAGGAAAGGCAGCAGCCTCCAAGAAGATCATTAGGGCCTACTGAGCAGGCAGCTGAATCAATGGAGTCAGGTAAATATATGTGGCCTACTGGTTGTGTCAAGAAATATTCAACAACTGTGAAAAAATACTGTTATGTATTTTACTTCAACATTTGAGCAAATTCGATATAAATGAGGTCTGCACTCAACGGCAGCTCAATTCCAAATGGGCTCTTGGTCCATTTCTCCCCGTATTTATAGCCAAATTCTGGTCCCGCTCCGACACCTCCATACCAACGCCAAACCAAAGTTCATCACCGCAATGGATCGCTGCTTCAACGCCCGACACCGTTCCAGCAATCCCGTGTCCGCTCGTAAAACGCTTACAACCGCTCCACCAAAGTTTGTGCAACGCTTAATCACCGCCCGGGCAAAGCTGGCGAAGCAGCGGTGGTCAAGCGTTCAAGATTTCTGCGTTGGCCTAGCGGACCCAAGCGTCCACGAACTTGCGTCTAGCGGTGCCAAACTTTGGCTGGGCGTTGTTGGAGCAGTGGTGAACTTTGCCGGAGCGGAAAATTGCCCGCTCCTCACCGCTCGCAATATTTTGTGCAGCTCAAAACTTTGGGAGCGGTAGGAGGGACCATCAGCGGTGGCCGAGCGTATACGGCGTTGCCTTAACTGCGGCCAAATTCTGTTAAACGGTGGTGAACGGTTACGAGCGGTGATGATTTTTTTTTTTTCACCGCTCCAGGAACGCTCCAGCAAAGTTCTGGCGGTGTGACCGGGCCTGGAGGAATATCGTGGGACATACATAGGTGGGGATTGCAGAATCATTGATTTATATTCTTTTCCTCTCTGTTTTTCTTCTTTTTGATGCAGCAAGCACATAAAGGAAAAAAAAGAAAGAAAGAAAGGCACTGATTCACATTTGACCAACATTTTGTAAGAATCTACAATTCAAGATAGCCTGCCGTCTTCTACAGTATGCGTCCAGATTAGATCATACTCTCAATTTTCTGTCCTTTCATTTTGCCGTAGTTTCTTTCTATCCATTCATCATGTAACTATAATTTCATCTTCCTGTCGGAGTCAAGCTCATAGTGTTTGTCCATCACTGTACGTTGTAGTTACCTTTTTTTTTGTCTGTGGTTGATTTTCCATGTGATTGCAAACGTTTTCTTATGCTCTTCATTAAATTTTGTCCTTTGAAATTTGGTGACAAGGATTAAAGCAAAATGCTATCGTTGATAATAGTACCGTTTAGAAGCAGGAGACAAACACAATTAAAGGAGACCTCCGAATGATTTTCAGCTTTTTACATTTGAACAGCTATAAATTATTCATACTGATGTCAGAGTTTCAGAATTTATGATAATTGCGATGAAGAATAAGAATATTTTCGAAATTCAAAACAAATTGCAATGAACATCATGGATGATGACATGGCAGGGTCACCATAAGAATGCATGAGTTAGGGCTCAAGGAAGCAGAGCAAAAGAAGAAGACATGCATAGATTATACACAGGTGAACTCGCAAGCAAGCAGTGTGGTAATAGAATTACACTGCTACATTTCTGAAATATATGAGCATCCTATATGTCATCATCCTTGTTCAGTGCAATTTGTTGAAGATTTTTCAGAGTATTGTTTCTCTGCTCAAGAACCACAATAAATTCCACAAATCTGTACATGGAGCTATTGATTTATGTACACATGATTTGGAATGATGAAAATCGTCTGGAATGCCCCTTTAAGTTAAACAACAACAACTTTGATATTAATTTCATTTAACTTCATTTTTTTCTCCATCGCAACATAATCAATAACATATGATACGTGAAAGTAAAAAAAAATCAACATAAGTAGTCAATAAAAATGGGAATGCATAATACTTTTAAGGGGGGTCATACAAAAATAATAAGAAGGCCTAGTATAACGATAAATCAATTCGTCTCTAGGCCCTTGAAGCGATGAGCCTGCGATGGGCATGGACCCTACCCGGCTCATAGATTGATTTGTCCGTTATTTAGGCCCTCTCCACCGCGACTGATAAATTTGGCGCCTTGCAATGCTGGGTCTAGTTTTAATGGTAAAAGTGATGCCTTTTTAGAGAACCGTGGCCAACACGCGGTCTTGAAGAGGTAATTATTGGTACGATTATGACACAAGTAGTCAGTAGAGGGCGATATTGCTAGTATCGTGTGAGAAGATCACGATCAGGTCCTGGAGATGTGTGATTTTGCTTTGACTGTCCTACCTGTGCGGGTTAGTACCAGATAGGAGGGTATCATTTCTCCACGCTTTCCGGACCAGTACTACTGCCCAAACAAAGATGCCGAACGATTATCGACCCTGCTTTGCGCCAAAGAAAGCGGACGGATAATGGCGCCGAAACTCGGACTGCAAAACAAATAGACATGTGAATCACTAAACGGACTCACTGCATTGTGACTTGATGACGTAATAACAGTTGATCTCCCTTGCAAATCTCGAGCTGGGAAGAGAATGGACGTGTTGCCCCTGTTTCAGTATAATATGTTAGTTCAGAACTACCTTAGTTTGAGGATGAAGACCAGAATTATAAAGGTTACTTTTCATAGCATAGACAAGACTGTCCCATCACACTGTGCTATGTAAAATTGTTTTGATTTTTCTTCTAGTATGGCCATCTTTAATTGTATGTCTACCATGGACCAAATAATAACATTTATATGACTTCCCATAATGTGACACCGACAACGCAGGTAGCCCTTTTAGAGTCCACACAAATTCAATATACTTTACGATTGCAATGCCCATTTGAATCCTGTATTGGTGCAAACAGCTGGTACAATCATGGAAGTACATACCTCCTTGGTACGATAAGGACCTCCTTGTGGACATACACGGTACGTGATGGGCTGCCTACAAGGGATCTGCATGTATGTCCTTGCAGAGGATGTACATCAGCTTTAACCTAGATAATATGTTTTTGGGTCATTCTTCGCTAAGTGTATCGTATTATTTTCGGCATTACAAATTTCTGAAAGAAAAAGTGTCTCAGAAATTGAAAATCTTTCATAAAGTGGGGAAATAACGATGAATGTTGACTTCATTTGATACGGGCGCAATCTTTATGGGGTGTTTCCTCATTTAAAATAACTTTCAATTTTTAGTGCTGCAGTAGTAAATACATGCAAAATGTAACGTGTTCCTAATCATGTGTACTGGTAGAGGGTATGATCTTCTCTCCTGTTATGCCAGTAAATTATGTATTGATTTGATTTGATATGTAATCTTAAGCGTTCGGAGATGACGTTGAATAAAAGAATGACCTGGCTTTTGTCACAAATTTCTAAAAAATTATAACTTTCTTGATTAAAATAGGGGAAGACTAGGCGAGTTCTTCAACTTCAGCATGTAACTGTCATGTAGCACTAATTTTTCGTTAATGGCGTCCTAAATGTTCGTGATGGAGATGACGCAAAATGGCGGGACACACAATTTTGAATTATTTATTTCATTTTTTCTTAAATCGTTTGATATTGGTGTGTCTTAAGCTAATATTTTGATAGTACGCTCTGAAATGAAATAGAAAAGAATTTAAAAACAATTGAACATGCTTCCATCTTGAAATGCGACATAAGGATATCTATTCGTAGTATCAATGGGACATGGGGTCTTATCGATCAGTGGTGCGGATGCGGGAAAATTAAAATAATAGGTGAGGATGAATAATTCATCCCTCTTTCTTTGTATGTTATCTTAATTACATGAATGTAAGTCAGTGTAATCAGAACAGAAAGTAATGAAATGACCTTTTATTTTTGTACAAATTACCTTTTAAACTGGTGGGACTAATGGTGGGACACAGAAATATACACTTAGCGAAGAATGACCCTTTGACTAGCTGGCTTGTTTGTATTTACAGTCTCTTTGCACCCTGCATACAAGTTTGTAGATAATGTGACTTGAAAGTAAAAACAACATCCGTCCAACAAAGTAGACATTGCAAAGCAGACGTTTCAGACAACTCTGTCGAAATTGGTGTCAATAAACTGAAACGAAGCTGCTGTTTGTGATCGGTATTTTGTATATGATTTAAATAGTCACATGAGTTAAAAAAGAGAAAAAAATATATCAAATAAGTGAAAGATTCAGTGTCTTTGAAGTCTCTTTTAAAAGCATACCAACTTGTTTCACTGCTGTCCCAAGGTTGTGTGTGTGTGTGGGGGGGGGGGATGGGGTCAGTTATCACTCAGAGACCCTTACAAAAGACTACAGTTTCATCACTCAAAAGTTTCATATAATTTTCTTTATCTACTCCAAAATAAAGCTTGTAAAAAGTGTAAATGACGCGTATTTTGAAGAGGGATTCACTCTTATAACCACGCCTTAAGTCTTAACAGGAGGATATCTAAATCGACTTATTTGTCATTATTATTTCAGGTCTATCTTATGTCTTTAGTTCGACAAAATAGTGGGGCTTGGGCTTAATCCATTTACATCACACGCGCGTACTTCATTGTACTTGAGAGGGTACGGGGATAGAAAAGGCATAGGGGCAGTCAGTACATCCATTTACGTTATAGAAAAAAATAGTGATTGTACAGTACTGATAATCCCATCCGCGACATTGTTAGTTAGAAAAGCAACCCTAATTTTACCGCACGGCTATTAATTTTCTCACTAACCTCACTCTACTACTAACTATGCAACGGAACGGAAGGCTGTAAAGCGATCTCCAATCCCTTTCACATTCAAGCTTTTGCCAGCTTGAATGGGACGCAATCTATTCGCTGAAGTAATGAGTTTCCCCTCGAAAATTTAACTCAATCATTCACCTTCTCAATGCGCTGTTCTTCCAAATCCATCGCAAAACTGATCTACGAGGACGTTTCCAAAGTATAAGTGCTTCACTTGCTAGGCGTAATTGTAATGATTCATCAGCTTTTCTTTTTATTCAATTCGTCCGTCCACAAAGTTTTTTTTTTTTCGTTTTTTCCTCATTGGTCAAGCTAGTCGTCAGAAATGTTGATGTTGATGTTGATGTTGTTGCTGTTGTTGTTGTTTTGCTTACGGCCACCCATCGCAGTGTATAGATCGCAGTCAGATGAATCTGACAACAGGTGTTGGTCGACTATCAAGTCAGACATCGGCGTGATCCGATGAGCCAAAATCTTGCAGTGAGGATCACGCTTGACATGCCTGACATTGACGTAATAGTCGACTGACACTACGCGTTCATCAGACTGCGATGCTAGACACTTCGATGGGTGGACGGAAGCAACAAACCTTGCCACCGACGAGTGACCGATGAGAAAAAAGAAAGTCCGTGGGATCGGGGTAGGATGTCTCGCTTTCATTCCATAATTCATTTCACATCTATTTCCACTTTAACTTTTCACAAAATGAACACATCGGAGTCTGCATGGAAAGGGACTAGTGATCATCAGCACACGATAAGTAACAATTAATGGGCAATTATGACGTTGAAATATATGACATAATAATGCGCGGGTGTGAAGCAAAATTAAAAGTATCTTATGCATAAGTGTTCTAATTTGAATTATGTTTATGTGACTCCTAATTAGCTTCCATCCTTAATTACGATATGTTAATGTAGTATGTGCGGTACATGACGATATCTTTGAGCTGCGACAATATAATTTAAGACATTTTATTCAGAGTGTCTTTTCTGAAAATTTACCGTGCTGAATGCATGATATAATTACTGCAGAGGGAATAATTCTCGTTTGGACATTTCCGAACACGGCAGGAAGAACGCGTCTTGGGATGCACTATATAGACAAGAAAATATCACGGATATTCGAATCAATATAAGTTGTTCAGAGATACGTCACTTAAAAGCTGATAATACCTGTTTCAAGAAGGGAGGAGGGGAGGGGAAAAAAGATAGGGAGAGAAATACCTCCATCATATCAATATATGCGTTGCTCAGACGCGAGCACTCATCCGCACAAAACGTAAAGTAGCTGTCCCAAATATTCCATCGCGTACATTGTATTCTTGTGGTGCCACAATCATAGGAACGTTTTTCTCCAGGTTCGTAGAAGAAAATCTGAAGACAAAGGTGCGTGGCTATTCAGAAGGTATCCGTGAATGGCGGCAAATCCTATATAGTGTAAGCCGGCATTCCTAAATCTTTCGAGAAGGCTGAGGATGTATACGATTCTGCAGCCATTGGTACAGAAACGGCACAAAAGGTCACTAAAACAAGTCATCGAAGGCATGACAGGCTCTGTATCTTCTGTGTTTGCTGACGTTTGGGTATCGGAGCTATTAAAGGAGAAGACTGATAGTGAATTTTACGCCAAATATTGTTGTTTTTTTTCGATCGGAAGTATCCGTTCTGTCGAGACATCCATGTTCTTCGTGAGTCTATCATGTTTGGCTTCTTAACAGCGAAGAACATCTGATCAACATCGCATGTTGCTGCAAGAGTGCTTAAATTAGTGATATCAGTTGGAATACATACTTTCCCAATCATTTTGGAAAGGGAATTATGAGAATTCTTCCCAAGGTACCAGGACTCTTAAGTTTCGATCGCATCCCACCTTTTTGGTACAGTTTAACTCTTTGTGTATATCAAGTGTAAAAGCAAGATCAAACTCTCGGCAGGGAATGAAGTGACAGGAGGTTGAACTTTGGGAAGACGAGATCGTTTATCGCCATGGGCAGTTGGCCCACAGGGAGCAGCAGCACTGCTTCATCGTCCAGCGTCCCAAACGGTGATCACGCGAAGAGACGCCGCACCTTGGCAGCTATCGTAATCTTCGCCCTGCTCACTGACGCTCATGTGTTGATGACGGCCGTCGGTAGGTTCACATTCGCTCGGGGGAGATCTGTTAGTGTAGGGGTTGAGACCCTTGACTCTTCTAAACTGGGCTTGTGGGTCCTAATCCGCCATGGTGGTATATCCTGATTCCTGAAATAGGCACTTTCACCTATACTGAGTCCTTATCCAGCTGTTTTACTGGGCACATGACAATGTCGGCCAGTATTAATGACAAGACCCAGTTCTGCTAATGATGGTGATACTCTGGGTAGAAAATGTTATAGTACCAGTGCTGTACATATAGTATCAATTTACACATCTTTCATTATGAAGGGTGATAAAAAAATCCGATTCTTCATTACACCTTACATTTAGACAAACTATGTTGTCTTCGAACCAACAAGAATGCCGAAACCTTGGGACAAGAAATTACTTTGATTTTATCACATCATTCAGTTGGGGAGAATAGTCTAGATGCCCTAAACCTTGCCAGCCTTCCAAAAATCCAGTTACACCTTTAATCCATAACGATTAGTATCTTTTAGCAAGTTTATCTCTACCACTGGTTTACTTGTATCATAAAAGAACAATTAATGAATAATATCATCTAGGCCTGGACTCCTCCCTGATGGCTTTGGCTTTTGATAACCAATGTGATATGATAATAATGTGTCATTTTTATCTTGTAAAATGTTTTGATTCAAGATGCCATGAATTATTGCCAGATGACTGCGTTGAAAGTAATGATGACTGGCAGACAAATAGAAGACAACCCTAGCTATATTAGATATAAATCTATATTGAAATACCCTATAATCGCTGTGTGATTTTCGTCTTTGTCTTGAACCACAGTCCCCGTGATTCCAGAAATTCTGAGCAATGTTTGCCACAAACGCGCCTCTTTCTTCCCAATGCGGGAGAACGTCTCAGGCTGTCATTGGACGCAGCTCAGTACGACGACGGGAATTCCACAAACTATGTCACAGACTCCAGAACCAGTACGTTGCTCGACGAGGTCGGGGAGGTCGGTAACGGTAGCTGCTTGGGCCTTCTCAGGGAAATCTACGCTACTAACAACAAAACATTGTCCAACTGTGAAGACGCGATTAACAGGAACACCGGAATAATTCTATCTGTCAAGTTTCTGACCCGGCTGGTACTTAGCCTGCCTTGCAGTTTGCTGATCGACAGGTGAGTGATCCAGGAATCCGATCAGTTACGAGGTCCCTGGTTGATAAGTCATCCTAGTTGTAGTGTCTTATGTACCTCGGCCATTCAGGCAGTGAAGGCACTTTCTCCTGACTTCTTATAGTCCTTAAAGGGATCGTATAGTTTTGGCTAAAACCTAACTTCAAATTTCTGACATTATTTGGAGGGATATAATGAATAGCTTCTTATGAAATGTGAAAAAACATGTTATTCCAAGATGAATTCAATGCTTATTTGATGAAAATTGGTTTAGAAATGGCTGAGATATCCAAAATAGAGTGATCCTAACAAAAGTTGGGACCCACCTTTCATTATGATCGCTTTGTTTAAACTATCTTTTTGGATGTCTCAGCCCTTCCATAATTGATTTTCGTCAAATAAACTTTGAATTCCTCTTAAAATGGTATGCTCTGTAACATTTCAAAAATGGCTCCTTGATATCTCGCAAAAAGTTAGAAGCCCAATTCTAACATATACCAATACTGTATCATCCCCTTCAGGAATGTCGGTATAAACAATTTTAGCAGCTGTATGCGGAGATATTCATGCCCAATTCATACTCGACTCTACTGAATTTTGTGTCTTATCATGGAGCTATGTAGTTCCACGGTACGTGTCTTCATGCAGATTGCAGATTTTTTTTTTTAAAACAGTAAACACCTTTCCAACAGAATCTTAGTTCCTTGGCCTGCCAAGCACAAGCTTAAAAGTAGTTGGACGATTTAAAAAACGCCTAAGTATGAAGTGTTCTGCATGTGACAAGTAATATGCAATTGGTATAGAATTCTAGACATCAATTACCTTTAACTTCTCTTATTATTATTCCATTATTGAATGTATAGAAAATAGATAAATGATCGGAAAAGTGTGTTACCATTATCCCCGAAAAAGAACATGCATTATCATCATAATTTAAATAAATATCATCAATCAAAGTCATTGACTTATCCGTTCTTCTTTTATGTTTACTCACGATGGGCAAGAATGAATAGGCATAGATAGTTTCTAAAATTCAAGAGCAGACATTGATCTACAGATCAACATTAAAATTTCAAAGGTACAAATATATACCCGCCCTATATATTCCTTGTGCTTAGAGGTAACAACAGATAATATCTCTTACCAAGTACTAAGGTTAGCTTAAACAGATTGAGAGGGTGGTCTATACCATATACCGATATTAACATTTTTACCTGATTTATATATTTCGATGAACGAGAGTTCACATATCAGTGAATACACTAATATCTGGAGGCATGATGTATTTTACATCTTGTTTAACCAAGAGCTATTCCGCCTCCCTTCTTACTTGTTTTTCCTTTGCTGACAATATCATATCCTTAAAAAGGGTAATATTTAACGTTATTTGAATCTTGGTTTCTGTCTAAGCAAGAGAATCCAAGGGAATTCGACAGCAATACAATATTTGTGTGGTACTTTGGTAAACTCCTACAATTCATATGAAAGACAGAAACTGTTTTTTTTTTAGTATACTTGCCATGCTTGCTATTACAAAATGTCTTATTAAAAACAGCTGGGGTGAAATGTTTTCAAGTATCATCCATAACTTCTTCTTTAAAAACAAAAAACAAAAGAAAAGAAAAAAAACCCAAACCTCGATATCGCTTTTACTATGACAAAGGTCTAATTGTTACGGTTGCATTGTTTCAGAATAAAAAAATAATGTTTATTGTATTTTTAAAAAAAAAGTATCAGAGAAGTACGAGGTATTTCTTTGCCAATGCATACACTGCAGTACCAAGATGACAGTTCACTATCACCAAATTTTTCAAAATCATTGAGTGAAAAGTCAGGAATACATTCTATATGCATCAAAATGTGTAAACAAACTACATAGCAGAAATATTTCTTCAGAATAAACAGGCTGTGAATATGTAACAAACATATATGAATTAAAGCATGCTTAACTAGAAATGTCGCTATGGCGACTGGTATGCCTCGCCATAATGCATGATTCTCCTAATAGGTCTAGATAGTACATGTGGACAATGTGTGATTACATTTTCACAAAATTGGCAAAATACTACAATGACAAGTTTGTCACAAAGGTGTTGAATGTTCACCTTCCTTGACCTAGGTTTAATTGGATGAATAGGAGAGCATGTATTTGGGATTTAAGGATTTTAACTTGACTTTGACCCATTGCATTGAGTAATATTGAAGGTATGGAGAAAAAGTGCAATTTCTGTATTGAATGGTAAATTGTTACCATTTTCATCTGGCCTTTGACCCTAAAATTCATAAGATAATCACTGTCAGGCAGAAGATGCATAAATATGTAGTACGTTTTCAAGATAACTTGAGCCACTTCCGAGATATGGAGGAAAAAATTAGTTCAGCACTTTCACTTGATCTTTGACCTTTTGACCTTTGAGGCAAAAACAAAAGAAAAAAAACTCTCTTTTAAAAAAATTCTCTATAAAAAAATCTCTTTTAGGTTATACATGCATACACCAAGTGTAAAAAAAAAAAAACAATCCTGCTGGCATTGCATAAACATGAGGGAAATAGTAAAATTTTGAAGTGTTGCCCTTGACCTTTGACCCCGGAACTTTGACCCCATAAACCCTAAATTCTCTAGATAATCACTGCCAGTCAGTACATGTATATATAGTATGTTCCATGAAGATACCTTGAACAATTTCCACGGAACAGAGAAAAAAGGTGAAGTTTTCATATTTTTACTTGACCTTTGACCTCATGACCCAAACTTTCACCAGAGAATCTTAATTGGGTAATATTGTATACACTAAGTTTCAAGAAAATATCTTCAGGCATTGCATAGATATGGGGGAAATAGTGAAATTTTATGTATTTGACCTTGAACTTTTGACCTTTGACCTTGAGCATGAGCACCCAAAAGTTGATAAGCACATACATGCCAAGTTTCATTAGGATACCTCAAAAGGTTTTAATAGTTACCCTGTCCACAAAATTCATTACGGACGGACGGAAGGACGGACGGAAGGACGGACGGACGGAAGGACGGGCGGACGGACAACCCGAAAACATAATGCCTCCGGCACTACTTCGTGGCGGAGGCATAAAAAAAAGGAAATATGTATTACAAAGATACAGCCGTGTCGAAAATACCAGTTAAGGCATATAGTTTATGGTACAACATTTACACTATGTATAAAAAAGTAATACTATCTCAAAATCAAAATTTCATTTGCGTTAAAAAAGTTTACGTAAACAAATTCATAGTCCCTACTGCAGGGAGCAATCATCTTTAAGGATGACAGAAAAGTAATGCACTAATCTCAATATTTGTATGCGAGAGCTCACAGGTTCTTCTCGTCTTTGTCAGAGCTTTTCAATTTTTTTTTATCATCTCTCCATCTAAGGCTTTAATTAAGGCAATATTTTGCCTTCGTGAGTCCATACTGCTTTGACTTTTGAGTTTTCGTAACTTTTTGTGTAGAGTTCCGCATTTTGGGGGCTTCAGACAATTTCAGATGTGAACTCTCTGTCTTACAGTCATCTCAGAAACTGACAGATAAAAGTATTTTTCCTGATTTCTCCATGCAGAGTTGGGCTATTTGTTCCTATTGTAGTCTCCATTGCACTGCTGGCGTTATCTTGCTTAGGTAAGTAGTCCCTGTATTTATTGTACCAATCGTACATTTGCAATTAATAAAGAAGAAATATGAAATGCGTGATTATCGTCGTAATATATGAAGGAATGTGAGCGTTGAATGACGGGTTGTACGCGTCTTTCCATTTTACCGCATGTCTATCATGTGAGTCATATAGATTTGTATGCATGCAAGTCCATGTATGTATCTATTATGTATGCCTGTGTCTGCATCTGTGACCAAAATTAGCAATTGAATTCGATCCCCTCAAAAAAGGCTCATATTATTTGATAAAATGTTTCATTTAAAAGATGACTTACCACCCGGTGTCAATAATTACAATATTAGCAGCCAGATGCAGCAGCCAATCACGCCCCTTACTTTTTGATGAAAAAAAAAATTCCACCGCTTCAAGACAAGTGTGCACCTGATCGTTAATTCTTTAATTCTGAAAAATCCAAAAGCTCTCTAGTGTATGGGGGAAAGGAAAGACTCCCTCTCATTCCCTCCGCCCACTTTGGTGCTACGCTTAGATATAAGATTATAGAATAATTTGATCAGTTATTGAGAAATCATGCAACAACATTTGCAAATTTCAACTTTTGTTTCCTTGCAACTTGAATGATTAAGCGTCTTGTCGTTTTATTTCCCTTTACTGCATTTTTGTTAAATATTAACCCCCTCACTTTGCACCAGATTGTTGAATTCAAATCTAACAATGCTAAAACTCCCTCCAGTGAGCAGTGAGAGGGAGATACCTTCCTCCCAAATCCTGCCCACTCTCGTTCACTGCTTTCACTCGCTTGGGTGTTCGACATCGCTTGGATGTTTCCCCAATATCAAGCATGTTCTTGCCTTCCTCCCCCTTCCCCCGAAAGAAAAAAAAAATACTACACATGTTTGGCCCATGTACGCTCCCTCCCCCCCCCCCAAAAAAAAGGTATAATACCGAAGTTGCCTTCTCTTGCATATGGTCCGGCAACTTAAAGATGGCTTGTGGGATCAGCACTTTTTTTTGGGGGGGGGGGATCGGTACCAAGAGCCTGCAGACGATTTGGGGGACTATCATCGGTGGGGTAATCTATCATTACCATCAGCTATTCAAAACGAACGATTTGTACACAGTATAAATGGCAGTTTGTATGGGCAGCCCTGAAGATGCTGAGACGACGAACCCTGCTTTCTTAAAAAGGGGCGGATACCGTGGTGTTTGTTAAGATTATGCTCCTTTTACCTTCAAACCATGTATACGATCCTTGTTTAAAAAAAAAGACAAACAAATGAAGAAAAAGACCTTACATAATTCTTTATGGCAGGGTCAAATCTGACTAGGTTTCCGTCAGTGCAATATGTTAGGTCCTGGAACCCATCAGTCATTACCCACAAAATTCCCCAAATTAATTCCATGTTCTGCCTTATTGTACTCACAGTGGCACTGTCTCGTGATTGGTCCAGTGGGAGATGATTATGCGGACTGTCTATCCCACCCCCTCCTCTCTCTCTCTCTCTCTCTCTGCATTAGAAAATCAGTATTATAGAATGTAGTGATGACTTAAACACTGTTCAATTCTGATTTCTTTTGTTCTGTTTATTTCATGTGTCTTTACGATGTTACTCTGTCTATAGAATGTTTCTCGATCTCAGTCAGATTTACAAAAAAAAAAAAGATTCTTAACGATCTCTTTCTTCTTGTTTTATATTTTGCAATGTTTTCAAACTCATTCGATTTAGGGTTTGCATTCGCACGCAATATGACCTTCCTTTTACTGGCTCGTTTTTTGCATGGCGTCGGGGGAATCGGAGCTGAAATTGCCGGTAAGACTGCGGAAAGAGAACAAAGAAATCATTGGGATTTACACTTTGAACTGTTGTATTTTTCTCTATACTGTGGTATGCTGTGTGTATGATATTCAAACTTCCACATGAAAATGAAAATGTCGGGAGTTTTTTACGTGCAGCCATTATATATAAAATATAATAGATAACAAAGGAATGATTCTCTGAATTTAGATTATGAAATGAAGTTAAGTCTGAAAACATTGAATAAGACTGAAAGAGGAAACCGATAATGCACCATGATTTTAAGCCGATCTTAACTTTCTGTATCGACTTTTTTATTCGAGACCCCTCCTTTCCAACTGTCACATAACATAATTACTCAGTTACAAAAATTAGAAATTGACTTTATGATAGTACTTGGACAAATCTAAGTATAAAGTGGTATTCATTAAAGATTAATATGTAGTTGATAACGTCAGAAATACTGGATTTAATACACAGACTAACAACAAACTTGCAACATGCAGGCAAGCGCACACACTTAACAGTTTTAGACAGGAGTATTAACGTGCTTGAATAAAGTTGAATGAATTAGTGAATGTGTAAACCTCACTGTAAAAATTTGAGTTCAGTTGGTACATTCCGTTGTCGAAACGTAAGTTCATAATTTAATATCCACATATCCTCAATGTACTGTTGGGTTTATGGTTCCTATTCTTGCACGTCTGAAATAGAAAAAAAAAAATGGGTAGGTACCATTATGGAGTATTCACATTAGGCCTTCGCAACTTTGGACATAGCCGTTCGACATTGAAGAGGATCATTTCGCGTGTATCATGCACAGCGGCTAGACTCAGAACAATAGCTTATGGATTGTACAGTAAAAGTTATGTACGGTAAAGGTTAACTCACTCTTGATTACCTCAAGCTTTATTTGGAATTAGCACATGAACAGCTGGACGCTATTATAGTTGGTAAAACATAGCCACGCACACACCAACTTTCAAGGAAACCACAATGGATACTTACGTGACTTTTTCCCCAAAGCCATGCTTAATATAGAAATTTCTTGCCGTAATGTGTAAAACATATTGACCTAAAACATAAATCGCACACAGCTCAAGTAACACAATGTATGTCACATAGTAATACACCATTACTTTATCAAAGTTAATGAAACAACAAGAAAGGAAAATACTGAAAGACGTAGAAATAACAAAATAATATTACACGATCAGTACGTTGCCCAGGACAAGACGTATAAATAAACATGCAGGATAATGAGGGATTGGACATAGAATATACATAATGTATACTACAGGAAGCCTAAATAAAAGTACCGTGTGCCCTAAGTTCTGCTTTGATATCACGCTTTAATATGCAAAGTAACCTTGTGATACGTTAATGTAGCTTAACACCATATTTTGCAGGAATGGCATATCTTTCGCTTCTATATGACCATGACACACTCTAAAAATTGCGGGGTTGGATTTTGCGGGGTCAAAATAATTTGACCCCGTTCGGGGTTGTTTCGTCTGATAAAATTTTCGATCGATTCACTAGTGACCAGAAAAAACGGGGTTATTGCGACCCCGCAAAATCTCTGGTCGAATATTCGGATATTGATAAACAGGGTCACAATGCTTGCGAATCTAATTGCAGTTAGGAAGTAACAAGATGATAAAAAGTACAACATAAAGTTGTTTCATTCAGTAATTCAGAGAAGCAATATGTCAAAATTATGATTTTTCTTGGGACTATTTAATTTCGCGTCAGTCATGGAATTCTATATGCAGCGCGCAGTGATACATAATGTATGTGTGCTGCACGGAAAGATGAGGGGCCGCGACGCGACGCGCCTCGCGCAGTACATGTATGCAGTTGATGTACTGTATTGGCCGGCCGAGTGGGCCGGTGGGGCATGGTTTGGGGATGAGGATCGTGTGATAAGAAGAGCAAAGCGAAAGGTAAGCCTGGATCTGGAGTGAATCTTTTAGTTTTTTAATGACTACTATGTGTTTAGAAAAGTAATTATCGGTACTATTTTCCTCTTATATCTCTTTCTATGTTGTTCATTCACATTAACTAGCGTATAATGCCTAGACCCCTTGTCTATATTATTTATTTTGCAGCGTTGGTGTTAGGGTTTTTAGGCTATGTATGAAACTGTATGGTAGCTAGGGCCTATAGCTATATACTAGTGGTAACACGTTTCTATAGCATATCGCGTGACCGAATTCTGATCGCGATGACCGTATTCTGGGGGATTTTCAAGGTGATATCTTATGGGATTTTGTGAAATTCTGTGAGATATTTAAAAAAATGAAAATTGAGATTTAAAAAGTTGATATATTTCACATACGTTGCTGTAGATATGATGTATGTATGTATTATTTTAGTTTATAAAATATTGCAGAAAAGCTTAAATGACCCAATAGTAATACTGGGGGGTTTTAACGTTACCCCCGTAATGTGACTGACTCTAAGTTGTTAGAGAATCTGAGTTTGAGATACTAGTACATGTACTAATAGGCCTACATGACCTTTGTTATTTGTTCAATGTAGCCGGCCTACATAAATGACTTGGAAGATCTATGCCCCGGCAAATAAGCTGAGATTGGTGCTTTCTTGATTTTGTTTGTAGGTATTCTTTTTGGCCTAGCCAGGCAGACCAACACTGCAAAAGTTCAGATGTAGAATATATCTAACGTTAGGGCCTAGATAACTAGGCCCACGAAGAAAAGAAATTCTAGAAACTCTCTAACTGTAAGGTAGGCCTATGGCTATACGCAACGTAGCAAAAATTCCCTCTATATTCGCATTGCGCTGTACACCATTGCGCATTTCTAATTCTAACGTTAACATTATAGTTCCAGTGCTGGAATGCGTGAATGAAAATTGGTGCTTAAAAAAATTAGAGTTCTAACATTAGATCTTTTTAGATCTGGAAAATCATGACACAGCTCTATTTACAAAGTGCGGATAACTCAACTTTGGTTTTACGGAACTATTGGGCTCCTATTCTGATTTGGAGTCCTATTAAACGTTAGACCTATACCATACACATTTGTGAAAATAATTCGTTATTTTTGGCTGCCCATAAAAGGTCGGATTAATGACCCCGCAAGTCATGCGGGGTTATCTTTTAAATGACCCCGCAATCATGCGGGGTCATTTTGAAATGACCCCGAAATCGTTCGGGGTCATCTAGAAATGACCCCGCAACGGGGTTGAATTTCAACCCCGGCGGGGTTAAATTGTAACCCCGCTGCAGGGTCATTTTTGGGTGACCCCGCAATGCGGGGTTAAAGTGACCCCGCACGGGGTTAGTGCATAGTTGACCAAGTATGCGGGGTCATTTTCAACCCCGTTCGGGGTCATTTTTAACCCCGCATTTTTTAGAGTGCAGAGATGCTAAAGGATTGGCGTTTGGCATACTCTCAAGCTGTTTCGCCGGGGGTAATCTAGGTAAGTGTTTGGTTTAAGTATAACCATAATGATAACTGGCCGTTTTTAGCCCTAAATAAAGCGAATCGTGCAAGAGTTTAGCGATATACGGTTCAGGGAGCTATTAAAGCGTGTTGTCTCTTCTTGAAAAGTGCGCCTCCTGAGGTAAACCCTTGCGGCATTCTCTGCTCATACCTATTGAGAAGTTTTGTAAAAGCTCACTTATAATTTGTGCGAAAGGAGGGTAATCTAAAGCAAAATTAAACCTAAACTACGTATCGTTTCCTAAAAACTAATGATATGAGATTTCTTTGTCGTAATTTTTGCTCAAAGTGCGTATGTCTCTGGAGTGAATGCGATTTTGCTAAGACCATGGGAACGAATGCAGCTTATCTTATCATGGAGACTTTGTAGATTTAAAAGTTTTGATTATTACTTCAAATATTTCATGTCGGTCTGTTGGAATGGAGCACTATAATTGGGTTGGTGGAGATAATAGAAGCTGATTCAGGGCAAATATTTGTTAAAATATCAACATTGTGAGTAATGTCCGGGTTTGTAATATACCTTTGGTATTGTGCTTCTTTAAGTTAGTGTTGCATGGTTTATTTTTATAGTATCATTACAATTATGATATTCTTTGTCACATTTCCATTT
Organism: Diadema antillarum; assembly: GCF_040938485.1. Lineage (NCBI taxonomy): Eukaryota > Metazoa > Echinodermata > Echinoidea > Diadematoida > Diadematidae > Diadema > Diadema antillarum. Next base: position 100,405 of record NW_027272673.1, read on the forward strand.
TCTTCTAATACAAGTTTTTGTTCTTCGAATTACAGCATTGAAATTATTCCGATACTTTTATATTATATACTATGCATATCATCTCCTATATTTATGAAAATTCTGCTTCAATGAGTAAAGGATGTGTAATTTATGAAATCAAATGATGAATTATAAAAGTGTTAATAACTGAAGAGGGGTTAGGGTTAGTCTTCAGCTCAAACAGTTCAGGTCAGTTCAGTTTATATTTTTTCCCCAGCAAGCAAGAAGTGGAACAAAGTATAATATAATATAATATGATATAATATAAAGCATGCGTAAAACGATTACACAGTTTTATTAATTTCAATCAAGGAAAAAAGAAATACAAAGCGAAAAATTAATCGCATAGCTGAAATAAGTAGTTAAACTGAGAACACATAGGCATGCTTTGAAGGATAACAATAAAGAAGGTAAGGAGAAAGAGTGGTCCACCAAAAAACTAAGCTTGTAATACATGGGTCAGTCAAAACAAGATATGTTATTAATTCCACGTCATCGTTATTCAAACCGTGATTATTTTAAGGTACAGAAAATACAATTCCAGGAAATGCTAGCAATGCTCGAGATGCAAGCACTATCAAATTTTGATGAGCCGTGTGTACCCAACAGAAGAATGGTGAAAAACAAAACAAACAAAAGAACTCACAATAGTGGATATTTACATACAAACATGCGCATGCATTGCCCAAACTCGTAAAAATGAGAACAAAAAAAAAACCCCAAACAAACAAAAAGAGATGAATTCACTGAAAAAGGACGCGACATCGTACAAGGAAGACAACACTGTAACATTACAAAACAACATGCAGAGAGAACAGAAGAGAGGGAAAGGAGCACAGGGGAAAATAGAACGATCTATCTATTTTAGAACACGCCGCTTCATCTCCGCGCCCGGCAAAAGCACGAAAATTATAACGTAAAAATTCTTTATCATTTTATGTTAGAAACAAATATATTTCTAATATATATTTAAGCGTAGTTAGTTTACAAGATTCGTTTATACTGTTGTCAAGGTTGTTCCAAAGTTTTGGTCCACTATATACGAATGTATTTTGGGCATGCACTGTTCTGAATAAGGAAAGGTGGAATTCATTCGATTGTCGCATGGAGTATTTTATAGATATGTCTATTTCTGTGAAATAAATCTTGATATATTTTGGGGAGCTGATGACTGTTTTAATTGAACATAAACTGACCAAGCTGAAATAAATACAAATCATTTGTTTCCAAGATTTTGTGCTAAGAAAACAAACAATAATAGTGTGCGTTTGTCGGTGAAGATTAAAAACAATTCTGAGGGTCGTCTTTTGCAATAATAATAGTTTATCTAATAATGTGTGCTAAGTATTACCCCAAATTAGTATCATTCCATAATTCAGATACGGTAATATAAAAGTTGAATATAGCATCATTAGTGAGATGAGAGAAGCCAGTATCTTAACCTTTTTATTACATCTACATTACGTGAAATAGTATTACAAATATTATTAATGTGACATTTCCATAAAAGTCTACCATCAACACAAACACGTAAAAAATGTAATGGAAGAAACTACTTCTAAATGGGTACTATTAAATATAATTCTATCTGCTGTGTTATCTGAAGAGTTACTGAAAAACAGACATTTTGTCTTTGTCATATTCAGTGATGATTTATTGGCATAAATCCATTGTGTGACATTCTTTAATCCGTCATTTACTGTTCTTTATTGATAACAGAACATCATTGTCAGGGTAAGAATAAAAGAACAAAAGAAGAATAATCTGCGAATAACATGATTGATAATTTGTCCGAAGACCTATGAAAATCATTAGTGCAAATTATAAATAGCAACGGGCCTAACAGGTTTCCTCGTGGGACACCACGGACTGTTGGTATGTTTTGATGCATGTTTATTTGTCTATTTATCAATATCTCCTGTGTAGTTGGTCCACCTTTTGGTTCGATACTGTATGACTTTGCCGGCCAGGCCTCACCTTTTCTGATTCTTGCAGGGATCACCCTACTTATCTTAGGTAAGTTATCACTTCCCCTGACTCTTCCGTGAGTGTTCAATGTTACAATGCGATGTTTTATCATCTGAAACTGCTCAAATCACAAACACCGCAGAAAACGGTAATAACAGGAATTGTGATTGATTACGAATATTCTAGTAGATTTCAATGCACAAAATGTTCTTACAAACTTACCCCTGTCTTGAAAGATTTAGAAAATTATGCCGCCTGTTAAGTTATACCTTTAAACAAAAAATGGTGATAAATTGATTCCTTTAACATTATTTTCTTTTTGAACTGTTTGTATTTTCATTCATGATTTCTCTTTTTGGTCCCACTACCCCCTTTTATTGTATTTTAATCTTTAGTTTTTACATACGGTGCATGCGTCGTTACAGAAATTACAGACTTCATTTATACGGGTTTTTTTCTTGAATGATTTACTACGTCTATGCCGATTTCATACTAGGTCAGTCTTGTATCTTTTTTTCTTTTTTCTTTTTAAACGTGTATTTTTTGTGTATGTGTGTTATACTTGTATGTGATCTTTATGAATTCTATGGTACTCCAGTGTTTTATTTTATATGTGTGTATATGTACACAGGGCCCCCCTGGAAAGCAGTTGAAAAAAACTGAAGGGACTACCCTGTTTAAATAAGACGGAATAAATGAATGAATAATACATGAAAAGTAAGTTTTAAGTTGCAATTGAAGTAAGTTAGGCAAATTTTCATCTTTGCAGCCATATTTCCACTCGTCATCCCTCGAAACATTGAGCTGGGTGCCAAACAAGAGACGCATTCTGCACTTCACATCGCCAGAAATCCATACACACTTCTAGTGTCAGGTTTGTTTGCTTGTTTCTTTCTTTGTTCATTTCCATCTAAGAAGATGGCTGGATAGCCCATATTCAGCTACGCTTAGCTGGTCTTCCATGGGGTCCAATTGGATATGTGAGGTGGGACCACTTCACCGGGTTAAACACCCTGCTGTTTGTGACTGGATATTATGTCTGTTACAACTAACTTGGGCAGGCGCAAACATTCTTGTACTCATTGGGAATTCTGCGGTGGCGGCTACTTTACCAATCTACTTGCGAACAGAACTTGATGTACCAGAGTGGAAAGTCGGTAAGTAATGTTTTGGTAATGAGACGCCATCGGTGTCAGCAAGTATGATGACATTACTGAGATACCATCCGGAAATTCCTAAGGATTCTGTTATGAACTGCGCGACAGTTGTTTGTTTGTTTTTTGTGTTTTTGTGTTGTTTTTTTTTTTTGCTGGAATTGAGCTATAATGTTCTTCGTTTTTTGTTTTTTTTTTACATCATAGTATCTGTTTATCCTTATCATTAATCAATTTTCTTATCTTGTTATATATTCCGTAAAGCCTGTAAGTCTATAGATATCCTCAGATATCGATTTTAATACCACAAGACAATCATCCAAGTGACGGAAAAGGGAGGAATTTTTTGTGACATTCATATTCTTGTCACCAAAACCAATGTTTGTTCAGGTTTTTTTAATACGTGATGTATCGGTTGTAACAAAATAAATATCAGCCCTCACTGCAGTGGAATCTAACACTGGAGAGTTTGGTTGAATATTGAAATAGTTTGACAATAAACGTTGACGGTGAAAAAAAAAATTATCTACTTATACTTTGCCATATAGACCTAAGACAAACATCGTCATATAAATACAGTCTCTGGTTATAAAGTACTTGATTAAATATTTGTATTTTTTTCTTCTATTCAATTGAACACACGACCTGGTCGATGAACAGTTTTACGAGTGTAGATTGCGCGATGTCAATTTAAAAAAAAATGCTATAGATGCGCGGATTTCTTAGTGCCTTGACTGTCTGCACTGCTTTCAGCTATTTCATGACATACCAAAAATATATGTCCTCTTCAGTAGAACGCATGTACAATATCTTGTAATGTATGGGTGGCTAATGTTTAACGGAACTCTGCAATTTTCTTGACCGCACTGAAGACATTGTACCTCTTTTGTCTTTTGTTAATAACTTCTTTTCTTTTTGATAACTTACGCATTTTGATTTTCATGTCATTATCTGTGGTATAGGCCTATATATTTTGGGGATACACCTTTCTATTTCGTATGAAAATTTCATATGGATATCTGATTGTTTTACGCAATCGTCGCAAATATTTTTTTTCCTGCGTATTATTGAGAAAGGTAATACAGGTTATACATTCACGTATGCATATTGAACCACTGTGACACTGTTGTATTAGCACCTGTGTGTGTGTGTGTGTGTGTGTGTGTGTGTGTGTGTGTGTGTGTGTGTGTGTGTGTGATTGTTAAAGTGATAACTTCTACATCATTTTTTTTCTTTCCATCGTTCTTGCAGGTATTGCATTCATGCCGGCTGCTATCTGCCATCTGATATGCGGTCCCCTCGTTGGTTTCTTCAATAGAAAGTTCAAAAAGTTTGTATTTCAAAGCCGCAAGGTTTCAGCAGTCATAGCTGCAATTTCACAATACTATTTGACTATGTTATATATATTTGTTTTAATGGAATGATACTGTAATGTATACAATGCGGTAAAGTTTCATCTGATTTATGTCTTGTATAATTTCGGTATTGTATGATTATTTTTATGTGATATTTGTGAGAAATATGAAAATGAATTGAAATCAAAATTGAAAAATATCGAGACTCGGAATCGTGCATGGAGAGCACTGGAGAGGCTGTGTGTTTTGCGAAGGGTGGCCCGGCTCGGATATTATTGCTAGTACACTGTATTGTGAAATGTCCTTAGCGCTTTGCACACATATTTCAAGTGCAGCACATACGCATACAACATGTTACGAGTCTTGAATGAAGATGTAGGAGTCAGATAATATTGTTTAAACCTTTTGAAGAAATACCAAGAATAGGAAATGGTAATGCTAATATGATATTGACATAATGCTAACCACGGAAGTTCACGGCTCTCAATGGATTGACTGTTTTATGGATTTTTATGGTGATTTTAGTTTTTATTCAATCATTTTTTTAAATGTCATTTTCCACAAAGAATTGAAATCTTAAGAAGATTCCACAGTAGAATTGATTATTTGACTTTGTCGAAAAGATTAAAGTTTTAAACGAGCATACAAACTCTGCGATTATATGAAGAGTTTGTTCGCAAAAACCGATAAGTCCATTTTTGAAGATTTTGAAGTACGGTCTCTGTCATAAAGTACAAAATAATACCTTTTAAATGATATATTGGTCACTACGTATAAAGCTATATTTTTGAAGTTATGATCAAAAGAAGCAAAAAAAAATATTATTCTCTTTATTTTTCTTGACCTTTAATCGCAAATATCTCCATTTGGTAAATACGGACTTATCGGTTTTTGCAAACAAACTCTTTGGACTCAAAACCATGACTCCAGAGTCCGTCTTACTCAGTGAGGAATGCTTAATTGAAATAATGATTACAATTCTATTTTAATGGTTCATTATATTTCTATCATCTTCATTCTCTTTTAAACAGATGGATCTTAATCGTGCTTGGGATGTTGCTTTTGGCTGCAAGTGTCTTCACGGTATGTTTTACGACATTAATAGTAGCTGAGGACAAGTACTGGAAAGAAGTTTAATGAATATTGTTCTTATTATCAAAAAGCAAATAGATCTTTCTCATTGTCATTGATTGTCATCAATGCGAAAATAATGATTCAAAGAAACCAGATGCAAGGTGTGTTTAGAGGCTTTTCAGAGCTTAAGTAACATTTCTAAGTAAAAAGAAAGGAATTAGAATACAATAGAATGCTTGTCCAATGAAACCCTTTTCAGTGTTTCTGTATCTATATCTGTGCTTGCTTGAAGGCTTGATATTAAGATAATTAAAGATCTAGAAATTGAGTGGCATGGTCAAGAGCTTTACGTACTATGTGCTGTGACTATGTTACGAAGTAAGAGAGAACATTAAAAATCAAAGAATAAAAACAGTAAAATAACTATAGTCCATGATGACTATGTGACAATTGGCAGGTATGATTATGATTTAAGAGCTTGAAGCAAAATATACTGTGTATCCGTTTACAAAATCTGAGATATTCAATATTGAACTGAGGCTGCAATGGCGTAAACACGATTTTCCAAGACACCAGATACTCATCTGCGGGTTTTTATTTAACGTAGAGGTATAGTTCTGTTATCAGATAGATTGGTCATGAAATTTAGCCTTGAGGAAATGTGTTCCAAAAACCTGATAACCCCACTTTAACCAATCAACACGTCCTATATGTGTCAGGTGATTTCAAGATGTCTGCCTCCATCACCCCATGTTATACGTTGTGCTGTGCATGCTGTACAGTACACCAGTATGTATGCACGTGCACAATACTGGATAAGCACTAAAGGCTGTAACGCCAAAGTCGCGGTTGAATGCGGATTTCAATATGGAGGCATTTAATGACAGAAGCTTCAAGAGGCTGCTCAGCTTTCGTTTGACCCGGGACGAAAATGGGAAGGCAAGGAATAACAATTACTTTGGCAACGAAGTTTCCCACACATTCGAAACATGGGTCCTGCTTCCCTTGATCCAAGGAACAGTACCCATAGTGCCGAGTTTCGTGAGCATTGCTCAGAAAATGACGAAGTAGTTTATTTGATTTACATACTTTTTAATTATTTTGCGCTGACTTATATTTTCGTATGCGATTGCCATATTGTTATAGCAATGCAGTTTCCAGCACATTTGAAAAATGTCTTCACCATAAGCTTGAAAAATTAGATTCTTTTTTATCCTTAACATCTTCTCCATCATACGTAGTTTTTGACACATGAAAGAATTGTGACCTGCCCATTATCACCCAAGGCCAATGTGCTCACCAAATTTCATGTTCAGATAAACTGCTTGAAAAATGCAGAAGTCGCTCGATCACCAAACACTATGCCCTGATTTATGGCCATAATAAATTTGAAGGAAATATCTTGCATATCTTCATTCCAAAACGAATATGACATGTTATGTGTGGTAAATTTCATGAGCATTGCTAAAAACTGGGCAAATGATTCGATTCGAGAGATTTGCAGCTTATCGATTTTATACCGCGCATAACGGACTTATTGGCTTTTGTAAAACAAGAAACACAATGGGTTTTTGCCAACAAACTCTTCCATAATCTGGATTAGAAAAAAAAAAAACCCAGTATACAAAGACCTTTTGAAGGCCCAATCGGGCCACCATAATGTATCACTTCTCAAAAAATTGTGGCCTGACACCTATTTTGGGTAGCCCCGGTCCACTGGGGCTACCTCTTTGTCGAGCCTTGCCTAAGAATTTTCAACTCCCTGGTTCTTCTTACTACACCAGATTCCATTCGGAAGGAATGTCATCCATCTTATTCCGTCCATAGCCATACTTGGCGCAGGGATTGGTGAGTCTGGCACGACCACGTGTATACGCTTCTTTACATTTTGGCCCATCGAATTCAGCATGTAACAACGTGGAATACATGAGACTATGAAAATATTTGCTATATTATGTACAAGAGGAACAGGCGCAAAATAATAAAGTTGTCGAGAATTATTTTTTTATCAATTTGTCTCTCTCTGTACAAATGAAATTTTGTTACAATATGTATTTGTACAAAGGGAGACAAATCGAAAAAGAAAATATCATGCCCGTATCTTGCTCCCTTTGGTGAATAATCTCTCGCTTTCATTTAAAATGATAAAAGTTATAACAAAAACGGAGCCATGTATTCTTTCTGCTATATTCTTCGTTTATATCGAAAGATAACAAAGTATTAGGATACAATAGGACGAATGTAACGCAAGCACATGCAGCACTACCAAATATCTGAATTATCATAGTCTATATATAAACGCATATATATATGCATATATTATATATATATAGTATATGTATTATGGTATTATTATCCGCGTGTTGGAATAAGAGCATGAAGACGATGAAGACAAACAAGTTGACATACTGCATTAGATTCCAACTTCATAAATGAAGTTGGAATCTAATGCATTATGTCAACTTGTTTGTCTTCATCGTCTAGTATATGTATATATATATATATATATATATATATATATATATATATATATAATATTACTGTATATTTATTCTTCGTCAATGCCTTTACTACTTCATTTTAGTTACCATAACTAAAGAAATGTGCTAATTTGCAATGTTTGCTGTCTTATACCTTGATACAAAATCAGCTTTTACAGACACCACGGCGGCTTTGGTAGTTTTTCAAATCGTAGAAGTCTGGTACGATGGTTCCCATAGCGGGGGTTCAGCCATCTATTCCATTCAGTTTTGCATCGGGAGCATGATAGGTAAGTGAAATTTGCGCAAAGTAATAATGGCACCGCCCATCACCTCTATGCATAAAATTTAACGATATTTAATTTCAGCACCCGGTAAATCATTAATAAATCCTGCCCCCCTCCCCCCCCCCCCCCGAAAAAAAAATAATAAAAAAGATGAGCAACAGAAGAAACAAAATTTAACAAAAACATTTTTTATTGTATACATACAATAATGTTGCAACAGTCATGGAAATACTAGCTGAATAATGAACCTAGCAAGAACAAATTCGTGATCAAGGGTGCTCTCTGAATATTTGATGACATGTAGCACTTTTGCTACCCGTATGTTATATTTGCATGCGTTGACAGCGACTGGCATCATTCTACTTTTTTTTTATTGCAGACGTTGAATGTTGCAAATAGATTGATTTTAGAAACTTCTATTTAATGGCCCCCACAGACCGACATTCAAATAAACGCTTATACCTCCTTAATAACACTAAATAAGGTTTTGCTGTTTTTACGCCTTATGTGATACAACTGAAGTATACATATGCATAAAATGTGATTTAAAAAAAAAATCACTGCTCCTAATGTGAAACAGTGCCTTGAATGTATTTTCTTGAAATTTAGTGTATATACATGTATTACCAAATAAAGATTTTCTGGGGTTCTAGGATATGTAGTCAAAGGTCAAAGGTCAAGTGAAAATGATTTATTTCCACTTTTTTTTTTCGTATCTCGAAAATGGCTCAAGGTATAAGCCTATCTTCATGAAACTTAGTATGAATATGCATTTACTGCCTGACAATGAATTACGCGACTCTTTCAGCTCTCACATGCTGCGCTCGTTATACCAGGAAGGTTATACCAGGGAGGCCACCTCCCTGGTTTTATATGGAGCACTTCCATAACTAGCATTTAAACAGGGAGGTGGGAAGAGATGTAACCGTGCTGTCCGAAATGAGATCATTCGCAAGTAGTGAAAAGTAAACTAAAAGGAGCTGTTGTGACTGTACTTGAAACCCTTTTTCTATGATCATCTCTATGTGCATGCTCCTTCTTTCATGTATGATACTTACCTAACTTCTTCCTCTCATTTTATTTACAGGGTCATTTTCGTCCGGTGAAATAGTGAGAATAATAGGATTCCAATGGTAAGATTTTTTTTTCTTATTTTTTTTTCTCAACTAGGGGTTTATTTGCCTTTAACATCTGAGCTTACAGTACTGACTTGTGATTTTACGAGCGATATCATAAAAAGATTTTGACTGAAATACGTTAGAAATAAAAGCAACGCCAGTTATCTTGATGAGATTGACGGATTTTCATGATCATGTTGCATTTTTTTTTAGACATGAGACAAGGATGGAAATTAAACATTTTAAGGATGTAACCACTGTATAGGCGCCCCATGAAAATAATTCATACAAGTTATTATGTCTACAATATATGATTTGCGCAACATTGCAAAAAGCAATATTTAATCCGCAGAAGAAGAAATATGACGAACGCAAATTCTGCGCCATGGGACCAAATGATTTTATTTCAGATCCGTTGAGCAAGCGCAGATTACAATTCATTCAAACTACGGGACGGTTGTATTAGAGTAATAGCTTTTTTGTTTTGTTTTGCTTTGTTTGTTTGTTTGTTTGTTTGTTTTATTAAGCAGTTTTCAAACAACTCGGGGATAAGAATTCACAAGTTTGAATAAATACGCAGTCTCGCTATTATGAAAAATTAGATCCGGGACTACCTGTCAGGCGCAAGCTCGGAAGTCTGGGGGGGGGGGGGGGGGGGGAGGTGGGAGGGGCGGGGCATTTCATGAAGCGTTTTGTCAGATATTTTTCCGACAATTTCTTATAAGCTACTGAAATCCTTGCATCTGATTGGCTGAGAGCAAGTTTGTCTGACAAATCTGTCTGACAAAATGCTTCATGAAATGCCCCCCTGAGGACTTTTTTTTTTTTTTTACGTAGGTGTGATATTTGCTAACGTGTATTTATGTTGAAACTTTGTCTAGATGGTTTACTGATTACACGATTATAGAGGCAGAATAGTTTAGGTAATCTATGGATTCCTAATTATCCGTTGTTTTCTATTCTGAATAAGTAACATTTTACATTATCGTGATGATAAAGTACAGTAGACTGGTATCTAGATATGACGTCGAACGAGCTACCAGACTTGAATGATTTTGAATCGCCTTTGATAGTCAAACATCACAGAACAGTTTCGAACTTATAACAGTGAGGTAAATCCAGCGCTATTAGATACAATCGGAGAACTGCGTCGATACAGTAGTCATAGTACAACCTCTAGAAGAGCGCTGTGATCAAACCGGTTGTGCAATCGTACTCCATACAAGACAAAAATGTGATAGTTAATGTGAAGTCACTTTTTACGCAGTTGCTAGCAAGTGTATGGTGCTGCCAACGTAACTGATTAGAGATTTTTTTTTCGTGTGACTTCATTGTGTGTGTGTCATTTTCCCCGCCAACAGGACAATGTGGACTGTTGCCATAGCAGTCGCTGTATACTCTCCCTTCTGTGCCTTGCTGAGTAAGATCCCCGAGACAGAAACTAAACTGACCGAAAAAGAAGACCAACAAGTTCTCCTTCCACAACCAGAGATTTCCACTGTTGAGGTGCAACCGCAGCCAAAGAAAAGATGAAGAATGCATTCTATTTCTTCTAAGTTTTTTTTTGTTTTTTTGTTTTTAAATATTTATACATATTTATTCAGTTACTTTTTTAGCTCATGGGAGTCAAAAGCTCAAGTGAACTATTGTGATAATCGTCCGGCGCCCATAGTAGTCGGGTACCTAAGGGGGAGGGGGGGGGGGGGGGGGGGTCACCGTGCATCCCCCCCAGGACTCCTCGAAACTTACATTTTCAGGATCCTCATGACATACCAAAACATAATCAAGATGTTAACAGGAACGAAAAGTGGCTGTTCTAGGTGAAATTTATTGTATTTTATTGTTTTTCATAATTTCTTATGTATTTCTTTGTTTTTCAACTTTTTCAACTTTTGTTTTTTTTTGTTTTTCTATTGGAAATTGTCACTGACCACTTTTCTACCATAATTAGCACAAAACTATGAAAGTGATTAATTGTAAAAATAATCAGGTTGTCATGACCTTCATGACAGAGCACCTGTTTTCCATAGGAAATGTACACAAAATCACAAAATTGTGCCCGTTTTGGGGGGACATTCCGTTATAGTCTGAGAGCTGGCTGCTGGTCAATTTACCCCATCAAGCCCAAAAGGTTTGACCCCTCAGAGTTGCTGGGGCCACCCTCCTCATTAAAAAAATGCCCGTCAGCCTGGTCCCAGAGGGCGGGTTCGGCCCCCAGGGACCCCCCCGAAAAGGCCCTCCGGCGGGTGTAATTTACCCCATGGAGCCCATGGACCAAACTTGGCCTATATGAATGTCCTATGGGTGTACATAATCAAAATATAAAAACTGACAAAATATCTGGTCGGGAAAGGGGTTGCCAGACCGCTTGTTTGCAGGCATAAAACCTTGATTTTGGTCAAGGAGTCGGCGCCAAGACTACACTGTCCCATAGGCCCTGTACTGTAGCGTCTCCCAACAGGCTGACAGACAGAGCCAGTTAGTGCATGTAGTAGTCTTGGCGCAGACTCCTTTACGCGCAACAAGGGTTATTGCCTGCAAACTACCCGTTATACACTGGGACCCAGGGTAGTTTGCATGCATAAATTGACCGCACACACACCCACCCCCCCCCCCACACACACACACATACACACACACACACACACACACACACACACACACGCACACACACACACATACACACACATATGTTTACACATGACTCTATGTACAACTGTATATACCATAACACTAAACATGTTACAATTAATAGGTTTCTCATTAATGCAGCCATAATACCTTGCACATAATAAATGTCAAACCTATAAGATGTTCATACCTTTTGAATGTTTTACATGGATACTATCAATACACCTTTAAGGAACACTGAAGAAATTTGGAATTTGTGTGAAGTTGTATTAGGTTTTATTGGCCACACAGCCTACTCTTTCTGTATGATGTATTCACCTTATGAGACTCAAATAGAACTTTTCAGAAAATGCTGAAAAATCTTTGTTGTGAGTAAACTTCAGTTTAAGACCAACCACAACAGCACTAAAGGCCAGTTGTATAACACATTTAAGTAAACATTTTCATCAACCGTGCATTAAACATAACTTTAATAAAGTTTATGTCAACAAGTGGGATGTAGCTTGGATTACTTCTTTTTCTCCTGCTTGATATCCTCTTTTAGATACAAATAACAAGTCTCAATCCTAATATAAGATTCCTTTGAAAACCTCAAACTAATAACTTTTTGTGTTTTTGGCTGATAAAAACCACCCTTTGATGTATAAAATAGGCAAGGATTACAGCATCCATGCCAACATTTCCTTTATTTGACTCTAATAAATTCCAAATCAGAATAAACTGCATAACATAAGGAAGGAGCTTAATGGTTTTGGAAATGATATTGATCAATTTTCATACTCAGTAGTGCATGTCACCTCATAGTTTTGGGCAAATATCTGCATATCTATAATACTAATGAACATGTAATTACGGTGTTCTATATACATGTATTTCTTCCTTGGAACCTCAAATAACAAGCTTCACAATAGAATGCTAACTTTCTGTAATGGAAATAAACAGGCCAAGAGCATTTACTTTGATCTTGTGTTCTCTTCATCTCTTCAGCGCTTTTTTTTTTGGTCATCTTCTTATTTCTGGAGATGTATTCTATTTATAATAGCTCCCAGCCCCACACAAATGGTGTCACATACTGCAAACACTGCCAATGACCGTGACCAGTACACACCAAGTTGAAACATAATAGCTCTCTTTTTATATAGCATATAGGCTGAAAGTATTAACTTGGTCTTGTGGTCTCTTTATATCAGCAGTTTTGTCAACTCCTTATTTCTGGAGATACACTGTACTTCATCTTCAGTTCCCCAGCCCCACACAAACAAAACTCAACCTACGGTGTCACACACTGCAAAGAGCGCATCATAGTATATGATTGCCGTTAACCCGGGACATATACACACAACGTGAAACATAAAATTACCAGCTAAATGAAATGTTGGCTTAATTTCTTTTCTTTAACAATAACATGCACGTTGAGAGCATTTACATGTTGTGTTCTCTTTTATATTAGAATTTTTGTCAACTCCTCATTGAGATACTTTGTCTACCCCCCTCCCCCCCCCCCCAAAAAAAAGAAGATAATACTTCCAGGGTGTATACTTCCAGGGTGTCACATACCATATACAGTTACAATGCAGGTCCTAGTTCATATTTATGATTTAGTTGCCATTCAAAACCATGGCAATTACACATCAAACCATGCATCACACTCTATGGAAGACTAAAGCTTACATAAATTACGTATAATGTAGGCCTATGATAAGCATTGCACATGTTTCAGTTGCAGTCTTATGATTCCTGAACTGACCAGTATTTGGCATGAATTTATTTCATATAATATAAAACATAATTTCACATTTTAGTCTATCATACAGTATAATGCATGATTTGAGAAACTGAAGTCTACTCACAACAAAGGGTTTATTTCAGCATTTTCCAAATATATATATATATGTATGTATATATATTTGTCTTATATGGTGGATACATAATAAAGGGTAAGCAGGTTGTGTGGCCAGTAAAACAGAATACAATTTCACACAAATTTCAAAATCTCTTCAGTGTTCCTGCTTGAAGGTTCACTGATAGTATCGATGTAAAACATTCAAAACTTATGAACATAATAATTATAGGTATGTGCAAGGTATCATGGCTGTATGGAGAAACCACTGGTCATGTTTTGTGTTACGGTATTCTTAGTATACATAGAGTCATGTGTGAATGTGTGTGTGTGTGTGTGTGTGTGTGTGTGTGCGTGTGTGTGTGGGTGTGTGTGTGGGTGTGGGTGTGTGTGTGTGGTCAATTTGTGCATGCAAACTACCCTGGGTCCCAGGGTATAACGGGTAGTTTGCAGGCACAAACCCTTGTTGCGCGTAAAGGAGTCTGCGCCAAGACTACTACATGCACTAACTGGCACTGTCCGTCAGCCTGTTGGGAGACGCTACAGTACAGGGCCTATGGGACAGTGTAGTCTTGGCGCCGACTCCTTGACCAAAAACAAGGTTTTATGCCTGCAAACAAGCGGTCTGGCAACCCCTTTCCCGACCAGATATTTTGTCAGTTTTTATATTTTGATTATGTACACCCATAGGACATTCATATAGGCCAAGTTTGGTCCATGGGCTCTATGGGGTAAATTACACCCGCCGGAGGGCCTTTTCGGGGGGTCCCTGGGGGCCGAACCCGCCCTCAGGGACCAGGCTGACGGGCATTTTTTTAATGAGGAGGGTGGCCCCAGCAACTCTCAGGGGTCAAACCTTATGGGCTTGATGGGGTAAATTGACCAGCAGCCAGCTCTCAGACTATTACAATAATGGGCGTGACTTCGCAAAAGTATACGCGGATGTTGCAAATTTGGTCTCAAAAGTTGTGCGAGACTTGAACAAACAAAGTCAAGAAGCCTCGCAACAGATTTATAGCACGAAACTTGGGGGGGGGGGCGGATCCCCCCCCCCGTCCTTAAAGGGTTAATGTTGCATGAAAAATTTCATGAATCAATTTTCACATAATCTCATTTTTAAGGAGGTGGTATGCTTTACTAAGTATTTATCCATATCTTTCTTTTTGATAGACTGACAGTCACTTAACTTCGTGGGTGCGTTTGACATAAATGTATTTCTTTTGTTTCCACGACAACAGGGTGTGCTACATATAGGTATGTATGTGCTTACATGTAGGGCCTACATAGTAGGGTACCTAAGGGGCGGGGGTCACTGTGCACCCCCCCCCCCCCCGGACTCCTCGAAACTTACTTGAATTTGTTTTGTTCAAATCTCACGCAACTTTCGAGACCAAATTTGCAACTTCCCCGCATACTTGTGCGAAGTCACGCCCATTTTTGTAGCGGAATGTCGTCCAAAACGGGCACAATTTTGTGCTTTTGTGTACATTTCCTATGGAAAACAGGTGCCTGTCATGAAAGTCATGAAAACCTGATTATTTTTACAATTAATCACTTTCATTGATTAGTTTTGTGCTAATTATGGTAGAAAAGTGGTCAGTGACAATTTCTGATAGAAAAACAAAGAAAAAGCAAAAGTTGAAAAAGTTGAAAAACAAAGAAATACAAAAGAAATTATAAAAACAATAGAATACATTAAATTTCACCTAGAACAGCCACTTTTCGTTCCTGTTAACATCTTGATTATGTTTTGGTATGTCATGAGGATCCTGAAAATGTAAGTTTCGAGGAGTCCTGGGGGGGGGGGGGATGCACGGTAACCCCCCCTTAGGTACCCGACTATAGTCTTTGAACCTGCTACATTTTCAGCTTGTTCTCTAAAACCCGATGGTATAGATTTTCACCAGACTTAGCAGAGAGCTTCCCTAGGGTATAGGACCTCAAATTGTTCAAATGCTCCAAAGCCCCCAAATTAACCAAAACCAGAAGTCATAGAGTTAAATTAGGGCTACGAATATTAAGTACATTGTTGACAGATAGTTTCAAGTTTGTTTTTGGCTGATCCAGGGGTGCCTCGCTCCCCCTTTCCCATGGTTACTAAATCCGTGGGGACATTTGTATTCTTTTTTCTTGAAAACGCGGTTTCAAATTTCGAAGAACTCAAGTATTCTCCATAGGGTGAATATTATATAGTTAGCAATGGTTAGGTCAAAGACTTGTCCTGCACTTTCTAGCTCACAATCAAGTTCATTTATTGACCACACAGTCCATAAAAAAACTGGGAAGCGTATAAAGATCAAAGACACAGCGGTTTAAACTTTAGAACATGATGATTGATGTAGCAGTAATCGTTGCCCTTATTGTGTCTTTAGCCCAATTCAGTATTCTTTATCTCTCCCTGTCAGTTTAGGAAGTTTATGTCACCGATTGTAATAATCCCATGTTTATGTCTGTTTGTCCCATAGTTGTAGACCATCCATTTCCATGTGTAAGAAAGAATTTAATTCACTGTTAACATTGTACAGTTGTACAAGCCTATTCTCTTGATGGAGGGCAGCTGTAGCCCACTGGCCGATTTTATTGTGTAAAGATTAGTAGGTGCCTACTTGAATAACACCAAGAGAGATGTATTTACTTTTTTTTTGGGTAGTAAAAGAGTCTTGGTTTTGTTTTCTGGGAATGAAAATAACATTAAATGTTTCTCCCAGTAACCGTATAATGATCAGATGCCTGTGTGATTGATTTCCGTCCCATGTTTAAGACATAAACTAAATATATATATTCATTCATTCATTCATTCATTCATTCATTTATTTTTCATTTCCAACAAAAACATATAAATATATTACAAAAATTGAATACAGTGCATAAATTTCATCATACAAAGTAAAGGATAAATTTACAGAAAACTTTTAGGTATAGGAAAATGTTGGAAATATATATATATATATATGTATATATATGGGTGAGAATTTTGAACGATGTACAATTGCCAATTTTCACACCTTACACACAGAGAAATTACGGTTCTAATTTGCACCCTAGAGGGTGCATATCGTTGTAACACCAGCGGCTCCATTTAGGGTTCTATTTTTAGGGGTGCTTATTTAGCACCCTATATTTAACACCATATATGGTGCATATTTGCACCCCTCCATTGGGTTCCCTTTCTGCACCCAATAGGGTTCATATCGTTGTAACACCAGCGGCTCCATTTAGGGTTCTATTTTTTGGGGTGCATATTTGCACCCCTCCATTGGGTTCCCTTTCTGCACCCCATAGGGTGAACAAAAATTGAGGTGCAAATTTGCACCCTTTCTGGTTCATATCGTTGTAACACCAGCGGCTTCATTTAGGGTTCTATTTTTGGGGGTTCTTATTTAGCACCTATATTCAACACCCAAAAAGGTGCAAATATAGACCTCTATACAGGGTTCCTCTTCTGCACCTCATACCTGCACCCATTATGGTTCATATTGTTATTGTTGTAATTTTGCACCCTATGGGGTGATAAAGTCACCGCAATATAGGATGCAATACAATTTGCACACGTCTCTATATAGGGTTACCTTTCTGCACCCCATATGGTGAAAATTATAACCTTTTTGTTAAAACCAAAATAATTATACAGTATACTGGATGCCTTCACTAACTTCACAAACAATTACCTAAGGTCTACTGGATGCCTTCACTGACTTCACAATTAACTATAAAGGTAACACTCCAGACATGAAGCAAAATAGCATGCATACAGTAGATTTACACACAGTTTCTCATTCAATTAAATCCACAATCTTTCGAAAACTGAAGTCAGAGACTTCAATTCAACAACAAATAGAACATAAACATGATGAATACAGTGCATACTTACATATAGATTATTAACATTTTAATATATGTCTCATGGAAGAGGGACAAGTTAACAGCGATTTTCTTTTTCATGGTTTACTTTAAAGTGAACATGAAGTATACATTGTATTTCTACAAATTCTAATACGAGATGCATATTTTGTCATAAAAAGGGCAATGTAAATCAAAAATGTATGAAATTTGGTCAGTGCATTGAATAAGAAAAATAATATTCGTTCTTTCCATCACATGATTACCTTTTCTTCTTTTAAAGGAAGTTACCACATTGACAAAAAGCACTAATTCTTTTTATTCAAAAAATCCCTGAAGCTTGCGCAGAGTAATAGTAAACTATGTGACAAATATCTTTCACATTGTCCTTCTACTTCTAGAATGGATCATAGATATTCACCTTGAATTTACCGGTACATCTTACGGTAATCAAAAGCACCTTTATGACGCTCTTAGACATTAACAGCGATATGTCAACTCTGATTTCTGGTACACAAGTTATTGCCAAAACAATGAAGGGTATGGCAAAGTTCTGTCATATATATTTGAAACTCACTACTTGTACTGACATATTCCATCCAATTCCAAGATTGAGAGCTTGCAAATGTGCCCCATTATACAATTAGTATACTTCACATTTTGTTTTTCATATATGATTACACCAATGATAAGAAAGGTGAAAAAAAGAATAAAAAAATGAAGAATGCACATCTAAATTTGGTTACTTTTTTATGCACACAGCTAAAGATATGTCCCAGTTATAAATCTTGGGCAGAATAGCACATCTAAAAACACTTTTCAGTGCATCAAATTAACATTAACAATTCCACAGAAAATGTTAACTCAGAAAGGGAAAATAAGGTTAACCAATCAGTGGTATTACAAACTGGACATAAAGAGGAAGGAATATGTCTTGTGAGACAAGTTTAAAAACAAATTTTTTGATACATTGTGGTTTTTTTTTTCAAGCGATGGAAACAAGAAGCGCATTGTACTCAGAAGACCATAAATATAATTACACAATGTATGCAGTTTAGCCCCAACATTCAAAATATTGTAAAGAGCAGTGGATTTTTCACATTCATAAAGCAGGTATTGGTATTGGCACCATCACAAGCATAATGATCAGAAGCAAAATATATTATTATTACTATTATTATTATTATCATCATTATTATCATTATTACTATTACCATTAATATTTTACAGATTTATGAGAAATATGCATGAGAAATACCTCAAGTGTTGATGTATACAGTCTCACAACTCTTCCAATCATTTTAACACTTAATTTTCACCAAACCTTACACAAATATATCAGCACTTTATACAACCTACTTAAAGAAAGCTTAAAATTATAATCAGAGTTAGAGGGCAAGTCCACCTTCATATAGACCTACATGTGGATTGAGTGAATGTACTGCAATAAGCCAGTCCGGAGACAGCTCATGTGCACAAAGGTACAAATGACCTTTCATTTTTCTCAGTTGGTTAGGCACTTCACTCAACTCAAAGTGACATAATGCAGCAGCTTGCCCACCATAGCCATTTATGGAACTCATATTCAAAGAAAGAATGAACCTAACCAGTGTAGATGAAGTGACCAGTATGGTTCGTCAATCAACACTTAGGGAATCATCTATTTTATCAAGAGCTGTTTTGAATATGTTAACAAACTTTTTTTGTGTGTTAACATTGCCAAATACCAGGCTTGCTGTCAAGTGGATGTACTGGCAGGCACCATTTATAAGGATTCCATGAATAATCCTAGCATTACAGATGCTTATCTCAGTGAAATTAAAAAAACAACCTGTCTCTCGGTACAAATAACCTTTTTTTTTTCGCACATGCTTAAACTGGTACCCCGAACTGGCTTATACGATAAGAACACATCAGTAAAAAAAATTGAAAAGCGGACATTCAATTCAAAAGTTAATAATCTTTAAATCATTTGTGCAGTCGCATGCGTAGAACAATTCAAGGAAAACCTAAAGAGAATTTCACATTTCTTTTCTCTTAGGAAAAGCATGCACATTTCCTCGACAAGTCACTGACGTAAGGGCAATGATAATAGTTTCTGCCTTCTTAAAGAGTGAAGTCCAGTGTTCTTTTATATGCAAAAAAAGTAGATATGATATGTTGAGTTTTCTCAGGTTTTGGAACAAACTCTATTTTTCAATCCTTATATTATACATAAAGGGTTTGTGAGAAAATCATGCTTTTGTCAAGTGTCACAAAGCTACTCCACTTATGACATTGCATTGCCAGAGATTGCCCAAAATTGACATACATTGTGTGGCTGTCTACTACAAAAAACATCAGGCGACTTATTTTTTTTTTTTTTTTTGGTTCTCTACTTAAACAATCAATTCAAAGTGTGCAGGTGTTGTTGAAGCACTGAGGCTATCGATGGTGAAGAAATATCTAAAATATGAACAATACAAACTAACCCCATGTTGTATAGTATGAAATATAATGGAAAGCATACTTTGAGTATTTTATATCCATTAGCAGATTCATATTTTCATCCATAATCCACCCCCCCCCCCCAAAAAAAAAAAAGAATAAGATAAAAGTGAATAGAAGTTAAGTTCTCTTAAGTTCGTTCTCTTGTATTTTTCTATTATATATTTCTTTAGAGTATTCTTGTAAATATTCAAGGCCAGTGCATTCTAAGAAAGGGAATAACCTGACAACAGTTTAAAAGACAGAATAAATAGTTCTCATTATCTATGAAATTAAACATTTTCACATATATTTTGCAAAAGAAAAATGCTAATCTTCATTTCATGGAGTGGCTTCATGCTCACCCTCGGCTAAAAACAGGGAGTTGATTACTTTCTGGATTAAAATGGAAAGATGTTTCTAGAGCCGTGGTGTTTAACAATTTTAATGGGGGGGGGGGGGAGATTCAATGTGACCCGTCTCAAATTTTATATGGTTTAAACATACATGACATATTATAGGAGTCTCATTATTATGCCTCCACCCTGAATGGTGCCGGAGGCATATGTTTTCAGGTTGCCTGTCTGTCTCCCGGTCTGTACGGATGTATCTACGGAAAAATTGATGGGCTTTCATCAAACCTGGTTCAGGGATACTACATGATGCTGATGATCTTATTGGCTTTTGGACTATATCTGCTAAAAGTCATAGAAAATTTGAAAATAACTTTTTTGCTACTTCTCTAGTCAGGGAAATCGGTGTACTCGTGTGTACTGGTTGGTTGGCGCATTCAGTTGGTTACAGCAAGGTTTCATCCTCTGCTTTCACAGGAAAGCCGACTCCCAACTTCTTGTTCTCGTAGTCAAGGTATATCTGCTCCTCTGCTTCAGCAACCTGCAGCATGGTCTCATAGCTAATCTCATCTTACGCTGCATAAGTCGAAACTCCTCGAGCTCTAGTTTTTGATGCGTTTCTATAGCAGCTGCTTCAACTGCCAAATAGTATGCCCTTCAGGCCATCACTCTCAGAAGAACTGGCATGGCTTCCACACTGACTCAACGAGGAATCAGGATTGACATCCTGAACATCTTCCATCTCCAGCTCTGGCATCCTATATGGCTCACCAGTCTCTCGAGGTTGACCTGCATCACTCATCCTGAAGACCATTATTGAACTTGATGCATAGTGAACTCGATGATAAATAATCAATCAAACACAGGTCCCTTTGGCCCAGTATGAGATCAAGCTAACACCATGCATCAGCATGGATCAGCAAGGTTCAACCTGTAATTGAATAAAAAAAAGTTCAACATACAATCAATATTGGAATAGGCCTACATGTATCTACCTGCTAAAGTATGGGATCAAGTGGTTGTACTTCTGAAGTGATTTACCGTTTACATTACATACCTTGTTTGTGTGACTAATATTTTATGTCATGTCTAGCACATGCAACTTCTCCAGTGGATATTATCTAAATTCACATATCGTGTATCATTGCTTATGCTCTGTGACTATGGCATTGCTAATTTATAACACACATTCTAGTTTCATTGATAGACAACAAGGAGTTATAGTGGGGCAGATATGTAACAAAAATTGGTCGAAATGCTTACATCCGGCGGAAAGTATGAAATTTTGCATATAGGGGTATTTTGGGGCGCTGATTTCAAAAATTGCCGGATCCAAGAGATCTGACCACTGGGTCGGCCGCCATTTTGAATTCCAATATGGCCGCCATGACGAAACGACGAAATCCCTATATCTTTGGTTCCACGTGACCTGTAGCACTGGTATTTGCTACACAGGGGTATTTCGACATTCTCAGTTCAATAATGGATTGATATTTGATGTGACTAACAAACCACACGGCCGCCATTTGAATTCCAAGATGGCCGCCAAGAAGAAACGTTGAAAAGCCCTAGTTTGAGTTCTAAATGACAAACGGAGCTTAAATTTGGTGCACCAAGGTATGTGAACATAAAAAAGTAAATAAAAGACAAATTTGTCATGCCAGACAAGCTGCATGGCCGCCATTTTGAATTCCAATATGGCCGCCCAGACAAAGTGTTGAAAATCCCTATCTTGATCGAGTTGTAAATGAAGAGCCATTGGCATTTAGCACACAAAAGTATGTTAACATGTTGGATTGAATAATGGATAAATTGAAAATGTCCGGCAAGCTGCATGGCCGCCATCTTGAATTTCAATATGGCCGCCCAGACGAAAATCATGAAATCCCCTATCTTGAGTGCCAAATGGCATATAGAGGGAAATTTTGTTGCAGCATTGCTGCACACGTTTCTTATGCATTGTGTAGGCCATATAATCAACAGTTGTGCAGCCATACGTTTCAGTTTCGGCATCAGTTTCAGTTTATTTTATTTTAATTACGGCAATTTGCTTCAGCAAAGCTGTTCTTCTGCAAATCCGAGTATATCTGAGCAACATAAAAATAGCAGAAATAGATACAAACTACATAAATAGTAATAAAGAAAGTGACAAGTGTCAGGTAACAACAAAAACAACGAAACGTTTTTAAAAAGTAGAGCAAAAGAAAAAACGAAAACAGAACAAAAAGCTACAGTAACATAATATTTCGACAATATCAAATAGAGACAGAAAGAGAAATAAAGAGAGAAAAAAATCCTGAGCAGTTGCTTTGACTACAGAAGGGATATGTCAAGAGCTTGTTTGAAATCATAAGTTAACCGATTCCAACACTGGCCTCCTCGAATAGAAAGAGTTCTTTTCCCAACCTTTGTTCTTGCCTTATATCATATAAATTCTTCACAAAGTTTCGAATGCCTTTATGAGGTCAATGGAGATCATTCCAACCATTTCACTCTTATCTAAGTTATGGAGCATTAATTCTTTGACACAATAAGGAAAGTTGCCATAGTGGAATGGACATGTCTGAAGCCTGATTGATTTGGGTTTATGATATAATTGCTATTCAAATAATCATATACAACTGGTTAAAGTTCAATTACCTTTGTAATAACGGATTAAATAGATATGGGTTCTTAATTACCCATCTCACTTTGACTGCCACTTTTATACACTGGCATAACTTTTGAGACCTCTCATTGTTCTCGAATGCAAGCACAAATGCATGAAAGATTACATATATTCCGAAGTGGTTTTGGAATTATACGCACATCAGGTTTTACCAATGTTATTGGTACCATTCCATATGAGTTTTTCATTGGCATACTTTTAACAGCTGTCACAATATCTTCTTCAGTCACATTTTCAAATGAGAACAAGAAACTCCTTTTCAATCTCATCTTCTACTGCTCATCTCGAAAGCATTGTCCTAAAAGAGAGAAAAAAAAACATCCTGAGCAGTTGCTTAGGCTGCAGAAGAGATATTTCAAGAGCTCGTTTGAAACTGGACAGAGAGAGCCTACATTTCAAATCATAAGCTAACCGATTCCAACTCTGGCCTCCTCGAATAGAAAGAGTTCTTTTCCCAACTTCTGTTCTTGTCTTATATAATATGAATTCTTCACAAAATTTCGTATGCCTTTATGAGGTCAATGGAGACCATTCCAGCCATTTCATCCTTATCTAAGTTATATGGAGCATTTCTTCTTTGACACAATAAGGAAAGTAGTCATAGTGGAATGGACATGTCTGAAGCCTGATTGATTTGGGTTTATGATATAATTTCTATTCAAATAATCATACAACTGCTTAAAGTTGAGTTTTTCAATTACCTTTGTAATAACAGATTAAATAGATATGGGTTCTTAATTACCCATCTCAATTTGACTGCCACTTTTATACACTGGCATAACTTTTGAGACCTCTCATTGTTCTCGAATGCAAGCACAAATGCATGAAAGATTACATATATTCCGAAGTGGTTTTGGAATTATACGCATATCAAGTTTTACCAATGCTATTGGTATAGTGTCCATTCCATATGAGTTTTTCATTGGCATACTTTTAACAGCTGTCACAATATCTTCTTCAGTCACATTTTCAAATGAGAACAAGGAACTCCTTTTCAATCTCATCTTCTACTGCTCATCTCGAAAGCATTGTCCTAAAAGAGAGAGAGGAAAAAAAAAACATCCTGAGCAGTTGCTTAGGCTGCAGAAGAGATATTTCAAGAGCTCGTTTGAAACTGGACAGAGAGAGCCTACATTTCAAATCATAAGCTAACCGATTCCAACTCTGGCCTCCTCGAATAGAAAGAGTTCTTTTCCCAACTTCTGTTCTTGTCTTATATAATATGAATTCTTCACAAAATTTCGTATGCCTTTATGAGGTCAATGGAGACCATTCCAGCCATTTCATCCTTATCTAAGTTATATGGAGCATTTCTTCTTTGACACAATAAGGAAAGTAGTCATAGTGGAATGGACATGTCTGAAGCCTGATTGATTTGGGTTTATGATATAATTTCTATTCAAATAATCATACAACTGCTTAAAGTTGAGTTTTTCAATTACCTTTGTAATAACAGATTAAATAGATATGGGTTCTTAATTACCCATCTCAATTTGACTGCCACTTTTATACACTGGCATAACTTTTGAGACCTCTCATTGTTCTCGAATGCAAGCACAAATGCATGAAAGATTACATATATTCCGAAGTGGTTTTGGAATTATACGCATATCAAGTTTTACCAATATTATTGGTATAGTGTCCATTCCATATGAGTTTTTCATTGGCATACTTTTAACAGCTGTCACAATATCTTCTTCAGTCACATTTTCAAATGAGAACAAGGAACTCCTTTTCAATCTCATCTTCTACTGCTCATCTCGAAAGCATTGTCCTAAAAGAGAGAAAAAAAAAAACATCCTGAGCAGTTGCTTAGGCTGCAGAAGAGATATTTCAAGAGCTCGTTTGAAACTGGACAGACAGAGCCTACATTTCAAATCATAAGCTAACCGATTCCGACACTGGCCTCCTCGAATAGAAAGAGTTCTTTTCCCAACTTCTGTTCTTGTCTTACATAATATGAATTCTTCACAAAATTTCGTATGCCTTTATGAGGTCAATGGAGACCATTCCAGCCATTTCATCCTTATATAAGTTATGGAGCATTTCTTCTTTGACACAATAAGGAAAGTAGTCATAGTGGAATGGACATGTCTGAAGCCTGATTGATTTGGGTTTATGATATAATTTCTATTCAAATAGTCATACAACTGCTTAAAGTTGAGTTTTTCAATTACCTTTGTAATAACAGATTAAATAGATATGGGTTCTTAATTACCCATCTCACTTTGACTGCCACTTTTATACACTGGCATAACTTTTGAGACCTCTCATTGTTCTCGAATGCAATCACAAATGCATGAAAGATTACATATATTCCGAAGTGGTTTTGGAATTATACGCATATCAGGTTTTACCAATGTTATTGGTATAGTGTCCATTCCATATGAGTTTTTCATTGGCATACTTTTAACAGCTGTCACAATATCTTCTTCAGTCACATTTTCAAATGAGAACAAGGAACTCCCTTTCAATCTCATCTTCTACTGCTCATCTCGAAAGCATTGTCCTAAAAGAGAGAAAAAAAATCCTGAGCAGTTGCTTAGACTGCAGAAGAGATATTTCAAGAGCTCGTTTGAAACTGGACAGAGAGAGCCTACATTTCAAATCATAAGCTAACCGATTCCAACTCTGGCCTCCTTGAATAGAAAGAGTTCTTTTCCCAACTTCTGTTCTTGTCTTACATAATATAAATTCTTCACAAAATTTCGTATGCCTTTATGAGGTCAATGGAGACCATTCCAGCCATTTCATCCTTATCTAAGTTATATGGAGCATTTCTTCTTTGACACAATAAGGAAAGTAGTCATAGTGGAATGGACATGTCTGAAGCCTGATTGATTTGGGTTTATGATATAATTTCTATTCAAATAATGATACAACTGCTTAAAGTTGAGTTTTTCAATTACCTTTGTAATAACAGATTAAATAGATATGGGTTCTTTATTACCCATCTCACTTTGACTGCCACTTTTATACACTGGCATAACTTTTGAGACCTCTTATTGTTCTCGAATGCAAGCACAAATGCATGAAAGATTACATATATTCCGAAGTGGTTTTGGAATTATACGCATATCAGGTTTTACCAATGTTATTGGTATAGTGTCCATTCCATATGAGTTTTTCATTGGCATACTTTTAACAGCTGTCACAATATCTTCTTCAGTCACATTTTCAAATGAGAACAAGGAACTCCTTTTCAATCTCATCTTCTACTGCTCATCTCGAAAGCATTGTCCTAAAAGAGAGAGAGGAAAAAAAAAAACATCCTGAGCAGTTGCTTAGGCTGCAGAAGAGATATTTCAAGAGCTCGTTTGAAACTGGACAGACAGAGCCTACATTTCAAATCATAAGCTAACCGATTCCAACACTGGCCTCCTCGAATAGAAAGAGTTCTTTTCCCAACTTCTGTTCTTGTCTTACATAATATAAATTCTTCACAAAATTTCGTATGCCTTTATGAGGTCAATGGAGACCATTCCAGCCATTTCATCCTTATCTAAGTTATATGGAGCATTTCTTCTTTGACACAATAAGGAAAGTAAACATAGTGGAATGGACATGTCTGAAGCCTGATTGATTTGGGTTTATGATATAATTTCTATTCAAATAATGATACAACTGCTTAAAGTTGAGTTTTTCAATTACCTTTGTAATAACAGATTAAATAGATATGGGTTCTTTATTACCCATCTCACTTTGACTGCCACTTTTATACACTGGCATAACTTTTGAGACCTCTCATTGTTCTCGAATGCAAGCACAAATGCATGAAAGATTACATATATTCCGAAGTGGTTTTGGAATTATACGCATATCAGGTTTTACCAATGTTATTGGTATAGTGTCCATTCCATATGAGTTTTTCATTGGCATACTTTTAACAGCTGTCACAATATCTTCTTCAGTCACATTTTCAAATGAGAACAAGGAACTCCTTTTCAATCTCATCTTCTACTGCTCATCTCGAAAGCATTGTCCTAAAAGAGAGAGAGGAAAAAAAAAAACATCCTGAGCAGTTGCTTAGGCTGCAGAAGAGATATTTCAAGAGCTCGTTTGAAACTGGACAGACAGAGCCTACATTTCAAATCATAAGCTAACCGATTCCAACACTGGCCTCCTCGAATAGAAAGAGTTCTTTTCCCAACTTCTGTTCTTGTCTTACATAATATAAATTCTTCACAAAATTTCGTATGCCTTTATGAGGTCAATGGAGACCATTCCAGCCATTTCATCCTTATCTAAGTTATATGGAGCATTTCTTCTTTGACACAATAAGGAAAGTAGTCATAGTGGAATGGACATGTCTGAAGCCTGATTGATTTGGGTTTATGATATAATTTCTATTCAAATAATCATACAACTGCTTAAAGTTGAGTTTTTCAATTACCTTTGTAATAACAGATTAAATAGATATGGGTTCTTTATTACCCATCTCACTTTGACTGCCACTTTTATACACTGGCATAACTTTTGAGACCTCTCATTGTTCTCGAATGCAAGCACAAATGCATGAAAGATTACATATATTCCGAAGTGGTTTTGGAATTATACGCACATCAGGTTTTACCAATATTATTGGTACCATTCCATATGAGTTTTTCATTGGCATACTTTTAACAGCTGTCACAATATCTTCTTCAGTCACATTTTCAAATGAGAACAAGAAACTCCTTTTCAATCTCATCTTCTACTGCTCATCTCGAAAGCATTGTCCTAAAAGAGAGAAAAAAAAAAACATCCTGAGCAGTTGCTTAGGCTGCAGAAGAGATATTTCAAGAGCTCGTTTGAAACTGGACAGAGAGAGCCTACATTTCAAATCATAAGCTAACCGATTCCAACTCTGGCCTCCTCGAATAGAAAGAGTTCTTTTCCCAACTTCTGTTCTTGTCTTATATAATATGAATTCTTCACAAAATTTCGTATGCCTTTATGAGGTCAATGGAGACCATTCCAGCCATTTCATCCTTATCTAAGTTATATGGAGCATTTCTTCTTTGACACAATAAGGAAAGTAGTCATAGTGGAATGGACATGTCTGAAGCCTGATTGATTTGGGTTTATGATATAATTTCTATTCAAATAATCATACAACTGCTTAAAGTTGAGTTTTTCAATTACCTTTGTAATAACAGATTAAATAGATATGGGTTCTTAATTACCCATCTCAATTTGACTGCCACTTTTATACACTGGCATAACTTTTGAGACCTCTCATTGTTCTCGAATGCAAGCACAAATGCATGAAAGATTACATATATTCCGAAGTGGTTTTGGAATTATACGCATATCAAGTTTTACCAATGCTATTGGTATAGTGTCCATTCCATATGAGTTTTTCATTGGCATACTTTTAACAGCTGTCACAATATCTTCTTCAGTCACATTTTCAAATGAGAACAAGGAACTCCTTTTCAATCTCATCTTCTACTGCTCATCTCGAAAGCATTGTCCTAAAAGAGAGAGAGAAAAAAAAAACATCCTGAGCAGTTGCTTAGACTGCAGAAGAGATATTTCAAGAGCTCGTTTGAAACTGGACAGACAGAGCCTACATTTCAAATCATAAGCTAACCGATTCCGACACTGGCCTCCTCGAATAGAAAGAGTTCTTTTCCCAACTTCTGTTCTTGTCTTACATAATATGAATTCTTCACAAAATTTCGTATGCCTTTATGAGGTCAATGGAGACCATTCCAACCATTTCATCCTTATATAAGTTATGGAGCATTTCTTCTTTGACACAATAAGGAAAGTAGTCATAGTGGAATGGACATGTCTGAAGCCTGATTGATTTGGGTTTATGATATAATTTCTATTCAAATAGTCATACAACTGCTTAAAGTTGAGTTTTTCAATTACCTTTGTAATAACAGATTAAATAGATATGGGTTCTTAATTACCCATCTCACTTTGACTGCCACTTTTATACACTGGCATAACTTTTGAGACCTCTCATTGTTCTCGAATGCAATCACAAATGCATGAAAGATTACATATATTCCGAAGTGGTTTTGGAATTATACGCATATCAGGTTTTACCAATGTTATTGGTATAGTGTCCATTCCATATGAGTTTTTCATTGGCATACTTTTAACAGCTGTCACAATATCTTCTTCAGTCACATTTTCAAATGAGAACAAGGAACTCCCTTTCAATCTCATCTTCTACTGCTCATCTCGAAAGCATTGTCCTAAAAGAGAGAAAAAAAATCCTGAGCAGTTGCTTAGACTGCAGAAGAGATATTTCAAGAGCTCGTTTGAAACTGGACAGAGAGAGCCTACATTTCAAATCATAAGCTAACCGATTCCAACTCTGGCCTCCTTGAATAGAAAGAGTTCTTTTCCCAACTTCTGTTCTTGTCTTACATAATATAAATTCTTCACAAAATTTCGTATGCCTTTATGAGGTCAATGGAGACCATTCCAGCCATTTCATCCTTATCTAAGTTATATGGAGCATTTCTTCTTTGACACAATAAGGAAAGTAGTCATAGTGGAATGGACATGTCTGAAGCCTGATTGATTTGGGTTTATGATATAATTTCTATTCAAATAATGATACAACTGCTTAAAGTTGAGTTTTTCAATTACCTTTGTAATAACAGATTAAATAGATATGGGTTCTTTATTACCCATCTCACTTTGACTGCCACTTTTATACACTGGCATAACTTTTGAGACCTCTTATTGTTCTCGAATGCAAGCACAAATGCATGAAAGATTACATATATTCCGAAGTGGTTTTGGAATTATACGCATATCAGGTTTTACCAATGTTATTGGTATAGTGTCCATTCCATATGAGTTTTTCATTGGCATACTTTTAACAGCTGTCACAATATCTTCTTCAGTCACATTTTCAAATGAGAACAAGGAACTCCTTTTCAATCTCATCTTCTACTGCTCATCTCGAAAGCATTGTCCTAAAAGAGAGAGAGGAAAAAAAAAACATCCTGAGCAGTTGCTTAGGCTGCAGAAGAGATATTTAAAGAGCTCGTTTGAAACTGGACAGACAGAGCCTACATTTCAAATCATAAGCTAACCGATTCCAACAATGGCCTCCTCGAATAGAAAGAGTTCTTTTCCCAACTTCTGTTCTTGTCTTACATAATATAAATTCTTCACAAAATTTCGTATGCCTTTATGAGGTCAATGGAGACCATTCCAGCCATTTCATCCTTATCTAAGTTATATGGAGCATTTCTTCTTTGACACAATAAGGAAAGTAGTCATAGTGGAATGGACATGTCTGAAGCCTGATTGATTTGGGTTTATGATATAATTTCTATTCAAATAATCATACAACTGCTTAAAGTTGAGTTTTTCAATTACCTTTGTAATAACAGATTAAATAGATATGGGTTCTTTATTACCCATCTCACTTTGACTGCCACTTTTATACACTGGCATAACTTTTGAGACCTCTCATTGTTCTCGAATGCAAGCACAAATGCATGAAAGATTACATATATTCCGAAGTGGTTTTGGAATTATACGCACATCAGGTTTTACCAATATTATTGGTACCATTCCATATGAGTTTTTCATTGGCATACTTTTAACAGCTGTCACAATATCTTCTTCAGTCACATTTTCAAATGAGAACAAGAAACTCCTTTTCAATCTCATCTTCTACTGCTCATCTCGAAAGCATTGTCCTAAAAGAGAGAGAAAAAAAAAAACATCCTGAGCAGTTGCTTAGGCTGCAGAAGAGATATTTCAAGAGCTCGTTTGAAACTGGACAGAGAGAGCCTACATTTCAAATCATAAGCTAACCGATTCCAACTCTGGCCTCCTCGAATAGAAAGAGTTCTTTTCCCAACTTCTGTTCTTGTCTTATATAATATGAATTCTTCACAAAATTTCGTATGCCTTTATGAGGTCAATGGAGACCATTCCAGCCATTTCATCCTTATCTAAGTTATATGGAGCATTTCTTCTTTGACACAATAAGGAAAGTAGTCATAGTGGAATGGACATGTCTGAAGCCTGATTGATTTGGGTTTATGATATAATTTCTATTCAAATAATCATACAACTGCTTAAAGTTGAGTTTTTCAATTACCTTTGTAATAACAGATTAAATAGATATGGGTTCTTAATTACCCATCTCAATTTGACTGCCACTTTTATACACTGGCATAACTTTTGAGACCTCTCATTGTTCTCGAATGCAAGCACAAATGCATGAAAGATTACATATATTCCGAAGTGGTTTTGGAATTATACGCATATCAAGTTTTACCAATGCTATTGGTATAGTGTCCATTCCATATGAGTTTTTCATTGGCATACTTTTAACAGCTGTCACAATATCTTCTTCAGTCACATTTTCAAATGAGAACAAGGAACTCCTTTTCAATCTCATCTTCTACTGCTCATCTCGAAAGCATTGTCCTAAAAGAGAGAAAAAAAATCCTGAGCAGTTGCTTAGACTGCAGAAGAGATATTTCAAGAGCTCGTTTGAAACTGGACAGACAGAGCCTACATTTCAAATCATAAGCTAACCGATTCCGACACTGGCCTCCTCGAATAGAAAGAGTTCTTTTCCCAACTTCTGTTCTTGTCTTACATAATATGAATTCTTCACAAAATTTCGTATGCCTTTATGAGGTCAATGGAGACCATTCCAACCATTTCATCCTTATATAAGTTATGGAGCATTTCTTCTTTGACACAATAAGGAAAGTAGTCATAGTGGAATGGACATGTCTGAAGCCTGATTGATTTGGGTTTATGATATAATTTCTATTCAAATAGTCATACAACTGCTTAAAGTTGAGTTTTTCAATTACCTTTGTAATAACAGATTAAATAGATATGGGTTCTTAATTACCCATCTCACTTTGACTGCCACTTTTATACACTGGCATAACTTTTGAGACCTCTCATTGTTCTCGAATGCAATCACAAATGCATGAAAGATTACATATATTCCGAAGTGGTTTTGGAATTATACGCATATCAGGTTTTACCAATGTTATTGGTATAGTGTCCATTCCATATGAGTTTTTCATTGGCATACTTTTAACAGCTGTCACAATATCTTCTTCAGTCACATTTTCAAATGAGAACAAGGAACTCCCTTTCAATCTCATCTTCTACTGCTCATCTCGAAAGCATTGTCCTAAAAGAGAGAAAAAAAATCCTGAGCAGTTGCTTAGACTGCAGAAGAGATATTTCAAGAGCTCGTTTGAAACTGGACAGAGAGAGCCTACATTTCAAATCATAAGCTAACCGATTCCAACTCTGGCCTCCTTGAATAGAAAGAGTTCTTTTCCCAACTTCTGTTCTTGTCTTACATAATATAAATTCTTCACAAAATTTCGTATGCCTTTATGAGGTCAATGGAGACCATTCCAGCCATTTCATCCTTATCTAAGTTATATGGAGCATTTCTTCTTTGACACAATAAGGAAAGTAGTCATAGTGGAATGGACATGTCTGAAGCCTGATTGATTTGGGTTTATGATATAATTTCTATTCAAATAATGATACAACTGCTTAAAGTTGAGTTTTTCAATTACCTTTGTAATAACAGATTAAATAGATATGGGTTCTTTATTACCCATCTCACTTTGACTGCCACTTTTATACACTGGCATAACTTTTGAGACCTCTTATTGTTCTCGAATGCAAGCACAAATGCATGAAAGATTACATATATTCCGAAGTGGTTTTGGAATTATACGCATATCAGGTTTTACCAATGTTATTGGTATAGTGTCCATTCCATATGAGTTTTTCATTGGCATACTTTTAACAGCTGTCACAATATCTTCTTCAGTCACATTTTCAAATGAGAACAAGGAACTCCTTTTCAATCTCATCTTCTACTGCTCATCTCGAAAGCATTGTCCTAAAAGAGAGAGAGGAAAAAAAAAACATCCTGAGCAGTTGCTTAGGCTGCAGAAGAGATATTTAAAGAGCTCGTTTGAAACTGGACAGACAGAGCCTACATTTCAAATCATAAGCTAACCGATTCCAACAATGGCCTCCTCGAATAGAAAGAGTTCTTTTCCCAACTTCTGTTCTTGTCTTACATAATATAAATTCTTCACAAAATTTCGTATGCCTTTATGAGGTCAATGGAGACCATTCCAGCCATTTCATCCTTATCTAAGTTATATGGAGCATTTCTTCTTTGACACAATAAGGAAAGTAAACATAGTGGAATGGACATGTCTGAAGCCTGATTGATTTGGGTTTATGATATAATTTCTATTCAAATAATGATACAACTGCTTAAAGTTGAGTTTTTCAATTACCTTTGTAATAACAGATTAAATAGATATGGGTTCTTTATTACCCATCTCACTTTGACTGCCACTTTTATACACTGGCATAACTTTTGAGACCTCTCATTGTTCTCGAATGCAAGCACAAATGCATGAAAGATTACATATATTCCGAAGTGGTTTTGGAATTATACGCACATCAGGTTTTACCAATATTATTGGTACCATTCCATATGAGTTTTTCATTGGCATACTTTTAACAGCTGTCACAATATCTTCTTCAGTCACATTTTCAAATGAGAACAAGAAACTCCTTTTCAATCTCATCTTCTACTGCTCATCTCGAAAGCATTGTCCTAAAAGAGAGAGAGGAAAAAAAAAACATCCTGAGCAGTTGCTTAGGCTGCAGAAGAGATATTTCAAGAGCTCGTTTGAAACTGGACAGACAGAGCCTACATTTCAAATCATAAGCTAACCGATTCCAACACTGGCCTCCTCGAATAGAAAGAGTTCTTTTCCCAACTTCTGTTCTTGTCTTACATAATATAAATTCTTCACAAAATTTCGTATGCCTTTATGAGGTCAATGGAGACCATTCCAACCATTTCATCCTTATATAAGTTATGGAGCATTTCTTCTTTGACACAATAAGGAAAGTAGTCATAGTGGAATGGACATGTCTGAAGCCTGATTGATTTGGGTTTATGATATAATTTCTATTCAAATAGTCATACAACTGCTTAAAGTTGAGTTTTTCAATTACCTTTGTAATAACAGATTAAATAGATATGGGTTCTTAATTACCCATCTCACTTTGACTGCCACTTTTATACACTGGCATAACTTTTGAGACCTCTCATTGTTCTCGAATGCAATCACAAATGCATGAAAGATTACATATATTCCGAAGTGGTTTTGGAATTATACGCATATCAGGTTTTACCAATGTTATTGGTATAGTGTCCATTCCATATGAGTTTTTCATTGGCATACTTTTAACAGCTGTCACAATATCTTCGTCAGTCACATTTTCAAATGAGAACAAGGAACTCCTTTTCAATCTCATCTTCTACTGCTCATCTCGAAAGCATTGTCCTAAAAGAGAGAAAAAAAATCCTGAGCAGTTGCTTAGGCTGCAGAAGAGATATTTCAAGAGCTCGTTTGAAACTGG
Organism: Diadema antillarum; assembly: GCF_040938485.1. Lineage (NCBI taxonomy): Eukaryota > Metazoa > Echinodermata > Echinoidea > Diadematoida > Diadematidae > Diadema > Diadema antillarum. The sequence goes on from NW_027272673.1 coordinate 135,072, forward strand.
ACAGAGAGAGCCTACATTTCAAATCATAAGCTAACCGATTCCAACTCTGGCCTCCTTGAATAGAAAGAGTTCTTTTCCCAACTTCTGTTCTTGTCTTACATAATATGAATTCTTCACAAAATTTCGTATGTCTTTATGAGGTCAGTGGAGACCATTCCAACCATTTCATCCTTATCTAAGTTATGGAGCATTTCTTCTTTGACACAATAAGGAAAGTAGTCATAGTGGAATGGACATGTCTGAAGCCTGATTGATTTGGGTTTATGATATAATTTCTATTCAAATAATCACACAACTGCTTAAAGTTGAGTTTTTCAATTACCTTTGTAATAACAGATTAAATAGATATGGGTTCTTAATTACCCATCTCACTTTGACTGCCACTTTTATACACTGGCATAACTTTTGAGACCTCTCATTTTTCTCGAATGCAACCACAACTGCATGAAAGATTACATATATTCCGAAGTGGTTTTGGAATTATACGCATATCAGGTTTTACCAATGTTATTGGTATAGTGTCCATTCCATATGAGTTTTTCATTGGCATACTTTTAACAGCTGTCACAATATCTTCTTCAGTCACATTTTCAAATGAGAACAAGGAACTCCTTCTCGATCTCATCTTCTACAGGTCATCACGAAAGCATTGTCCTGAGCAGACACATAGTTCTGTGCATGGTAGATTGGCTGCGGAACATCTGCAATTTCCAGCACACCGTTTTTTACACTTGCACTTGACCAGCTCTCGGCACCCTTTTGACGCTTCTGGCATTACTGTCCAGAATGGATGCCAGATATCATCGTCATTTTTTCGCCCATCCCCAATCTGCAGGCGAAGGCAGCTCTGGGTTTGCAACTTGGGACTGTCCCCATACGTGACCAGCCTGGAAAACTGCCCTTTTCACATGTTGACGAAGAGCCTCCCTTGTAGGTGGAATATTCTCCAGTTGTCGGCTTCCCTGAGTAAACAGTTGTTTGCGAGCCTCGTTCACTTTCTTAAGAGGGGAGGTTCTACTGTACAGGACAACGAACAACCTCTCTATGTTGTCCATGTCATTGTTTGTCACTTCTGCTGGTGCATTTGAGAGACGACTGAAGACCTCCGTCAAGTTTGGCACGGAATTCCATGTGTCCCACACTTTCTTTTTGCCAATGCCAGAGAGAGCAGAAACAGTATCGCATCCGGAAACAGCGTGCAGGAAGAGAAGCCCCTATGAGCGTTCAGGACTAATGTGAGTCGAAATAGTGTGAGCAGCAATGTGCCTAAAGTTCTTACCATGACCAAATGCCAACCACATTGCACAACCTTCCATTCTGCTCGCCATTGCGATAGCCAACACAACCACATCCGTGTCAGTTGCTTGAATGGTGATACTTCGGTAGCCCTTCAGATATGCATGCCAAGCATGGAGCAGCATTCTCGAATCAGCTTCTTCGTGTGTACATGGTTGAATTTGACAAACATCAGAAGCGGGCTTTGATTTAACCTCGTCTTCATGTGTTGTAAGTAGTGTCTTTCCGTCTGGAACCATCATCATTTGCAGAGCAGCTGCAAGGAAACTGAACAATGACTTTTTGTTCGAATCTAGAAGAAGGAAGCTACCCCAGTTTTGTGACACGGATGTTTGTTCAGTTAGATGGAGAGGTGTGCCAGTTCTACGACGAAGCCTGGTACCACCTTTGAGACTGTCCGTTCTATAGGTGTCCCACACCACGTCGACACGCTTCACTGTTTTCTCGTTTAATTTTCGAGCAATGTATGGAAGGAACTGCTTCCTTGCGTAGTCACCAAATGTATTCACCACACTGTTGGCCTTCTTGGGATCTAACTGATGTACTAAGGCAGCCCCATCGACAATGAAAACTTCTGTCTTGGGTGTATCATGAGGTCGTGGTGCTAAGGCTTCCAGACATGGTACAAGATCAGCTTTTCTGGTTGCCGGGCGCATTGTGCTGATATTTTCAGCCAGTGCCGGGGGCCAACCATGACACTCGTGTTCAAAGAAAGCGTCAAGATCACCATCCCTAGCTTGGCATGAAATGTACATGCGAGAGAACAGCTCAACATTACTTTTCACGTTTGCGATGTTTGTCTGAGACTTTCTAGGTGATTTCTTTGTCTTTGATTTAAACAGTGCAAGATTGTTCTTTCTGATGTTCTCATAGAAATCGACAGATGGGTCTTGGATTCTCTTCTCAACAAATTCCGCAAATTGTGCTTTGTCAGTTTCCTCAACGGATCGCATTGCGGCAATCACCTCATCAGGCATGATGACCTTGTTGTCAAGCTCTCTTGTCCTTACTCTCTTCTTTGAAAGGTTTTCCTAGTTTCTCGAACGAATCGATTGCAGTGCTGAGGTCTGATGCAAACGATTTCTGGAAACTAGGCAATTGTTCGTGGTGGCGGACATCAGTTTCCTTCTGAGTCTGAAGCTGGTCCTCAAATTCACTGACTATTCTTGCTATTTCTGAGCCAGCCACCATCCACCGGCGAAGAGCTGCTTCATTTTCGGTGATCCCAATGATTCCACCATCACCTTTCACTATGGAGTTCTGTTGTTCGTGTATCTGATCGTGTGCCAGACAGGAGAACTTGTGTGATGACTTCTGAGTTACGAAATTCCCCTCGACGAATGCATGGTAGACGTCCTCGGCATTGTTGGGAAGTTCCTGAAGGTCCGTTACATGAACTGTTAACCATCTGGCGTAATGGAAGTGATCCATGGCAAACATCCATGGGATAATTGCCATGAGGGTCTCCACATACAGCAAGTAGTTTGCTTCCCGTTGTGATCTAATGAATGCCAAAAGAAGACACTCCAACTGCAGGACTTTGTTCCAGTAACAAAACTGGGGATACTCTCTAGCCATCTTCTGGCTCCAAAGATCAAATGTTCGCAAATTCTCAGTTGCACATGTCGTTTGGTAGTCATTATATGCTTTTCGCTGCAAAGCGTACAGTGATGCCGCGGTGACTTGGTGTGCCCATTGTGGCCGCGATGTTTGCGAACCTTTCTGAAGACTCTCAGCTCTTCCTTCTGTTGATACACCTGCACTGGTCATTACACTAGTCCAACCACTCCCATCGAGGAAGTCGCCGATCACCTTTAGCAAAGCCATCTCCACATGATGTCCTCCAAGCATCACCACAAATTTGTCTTCACCATACATGCTTGGCCATGTCCACTGGATCTTCTAGCATAGATGGGTTGATCAACTGTCAGAAACGGAACTTGTCTTGGGTTAACTAATTCGGTTGCCTGCTTGATTAGGTTCATGCCATGTTTCACCATTGTTAGTGTGTGAGCACTCTCTCGAAAAAGAGGTAACAACCCAGTAATTGCAGGTGGCCGAGGAGCTTCATCCTGTAGATGTGCCATGTACGCTGACCAGGAGATATTCTCTTCACGCTCATGAGCTTTCATCTCCAGCAGACTTTGTACAAACGAAAGCCACTCTTTTTCTTTGTCCTGTAGTCCAATGGACACACTTGGAGTGGGCGGAGTCTTGGGTTTCCTTGGAATAGGAAGATGAGATGGAAATGCTGCAGGAGGGGCATCACAATAAGATTCAGGCAAGCATATGGAAAACTTGCGCGCATTTGCTCCGGAGCGAGAGCACCGGTGCTTATAACACGTGAAAAGACGCGTCATATCCCCCTCCTTTGGGACAAAAATAGCTCTGCACAAAAAACATGGCTATGAATTCAAAACCCTCGCACTCCAAATGAAACTAGAATGTACCCTCTTTCTACTCTGTGTATTTCACCAAAAATAGGTTTGGGGAAATTAGGGCACTTTTCCCCTGAAATTCTGCTTCAAATCACCAAATCTTGAGTTTGTCTATGGCGGCGTACCCAAAATAAGCCATAATTTTCGGACATGCCCATATAAATCACAGGCTGTACCACGGAAGCTTAGTGGAATTGTTTACCCTCGCACTTCAAAATGAAGTAGAATGTTTGGGCTCTTCAGTGATGTATAACTTGTTTTGATTGGTCAGAGAGAAATTAGGGCACTTTTCTTGTCAAATCAAAGAATGTTTTACAAAACTGCTTGTGACTTTGCTAAAGCGTGCGAGCTTTTGTGCTGTCCATTGTACACAATTCCCCTAATGCTTACGGACAACGGACGAGTGTGCGTAAACGAACAATTGTATTTGTGCTGTGAAACGAAGGCGGGAGAGTTCAAGTTACTCACAATTTTCGCTGGATATCATGCCTTTTGAATCGTCTTTCGTCCACATTATAACAGATTAGTCTTTATTAATATTCTGACAATCCTGCAGAGTGTATTACCACTTCTTTCAGAGCTAAATATTGCCAAATTCAAGGATCATCATGCGTATTTTGCTCTGCCGAGATGACTTGAGGTTGCAACAAGCCGTGCTTGAACAGACCATGGTTCAGTCCCATTAAATCAACGGGGGTTAGTGAACCCATTATGTAGATACTGTACGCGTTGGTGTGTGTGCTCGTGAATGATCAACTTGTGTGGTGAAATGGAAATGCCGTTGTAGGAAATCTAGATTCCCGGTACTAAAAATACTAATATCATTTCATTATTAGCTGTCAGATAAAAAAAAAAAATGGCTTCCATGTTCATGCATGCATTTCTTCTAAAGTGTATTCTGTCCCTCCAGTAAGCACACGCACGGTTCTCCCGATTCCCGTACAATGGACGAGTCCGCTCCTTCCCATATTATGCTCGAGTGCACTCGGCTGTTGGCTCTCGGCGACTACGTGCACTCTGGTCTGTCAACCCTAAATGCGCGAAATCGTGCGAAAGTTTTCCATATGCGGTTATGGCTTTGGGACGCGTTTTCTTCTCACTCTCAGCAACATTCTCATGATTTCGAATGGTACGTCGATTGTCCTGTGACACATGTTGCGTCAGTGATATCGCGGTTCCATGAAATGAACTTCGTGCTGATACTGATGATGGGTTGTGATCTATGTTGTCTAGGTTTCCTGTTGTGAACAACCCAGTTCGCAATGCAGTCGGACACACCACCCCGTCCTGTCGGTATATCTCGATAACTCTGTTGGCCTCATCTGTGGATACTTGCAGTATGCGATCGTAGGAAACAGACAAACCACGTTGAAAAAGAACGTCAACGAGATCCCGTTTTCTTGTTTTGCTATGAATGAGGAGACCCAGGTAAAGGGGCAGTGATGTTTCACGCTCCAAGTTGTGACGTAAGCCTCCTGCGGCAGTCTCCGCCCTCCCTCTTTTTACGGTGTTGAACGTTACAAGTTGGGTCAAGGATTGTACAGGGACGCTCAAGCTTCTGTTCATCGCCGTCTGTTTCTGTATACTTGTTCCAGCAAGGATCATTTGCATCAACGCTGTCAATGATGGTGGGGCGTTGTTGTATGATTCCTCAACTAGGGATCCATTGAAATGATATTGCCTTTGCAAAATATCTTTGCGCACAATCTGCGCAGCTCTCATGAGAATGACTGCGTCGTCATCAGAGCGTTGTCTACAAGCATTCAGTAGAGCCTCACAAATATATTCTCTTTGAATGTCAGCACCACTTCAAGATTGCTTTTATGTGCCTCAAGTTGTGGCAGCTGTCTGAGAAGCTTGTTCATAAGGTGAGTTGAATTGATCTTCTTTGAAATATTGCCTCCTAGTTGTATCAGACGTTCGTTGTAAAGCTTGGTAAGATCGGATAACTTGAACAGAGTGTAACTATCATCTTTACACTTCATTTCTTCCAAGTTGGATATCAGTTCGGCCAATGCTACTGATTCTGGTTGCATGGTTTCACTTGAACTGGCTCCCTCTTTTTTTCTTACAAACGATCTGTATCTGGTGTGGAGAGCAGTCAGGCACTTCTTGTGATATACATCAGCACCTGATGCCGTCATATCACGTACTGACAATTTAGCCAGGAGTTTTGCATCTCTCAGTTCTGTCGCCATCATTCGAACATTGGAATCTAGATTGAATGTTGCTGCATTGCAAACTGTTTGGTCATGACTGATAATTCTATCACAAAAGAAACATGTGCTAGCGTTACTCTGTTCAATGGATGGAGATGCGAAACTTGTTCTAAGTCTTTTCTTGACAGGCGAGTAAGTTTCATCAAGTTTGAGGTGTGCACTTCGCTTCTTTGCCCTTGATTTCGCCCTGCCCACACGTGAACTGCTACACCGCACATAACAGGTTTTGTGCCATTTAGTAGAGCGGTTAAGCCCTCAAAATCATGAGAATTGTGCAAAATTTGACTAAAGCATGAAACTTTCACCAGTGTTAGTACATACCATGAGATTCATCTTAAGATCGGGAGGTAAGTCTGATTTGACCTCTGATGACCTCCAGAGGTCAATGAACTTCAAATATCAGAATATTTATGTTTGAAGGCATTTGTGAAAGATAGGCCTAGACGTTGGTTACGCTGCACTAAATATGCATTTGTACTACAATTCTTCTGATTCCACAGGGCATTGACAGGTTTCTACCTTTGACCTCTGATGACCTTTAGAGGTCAATGACCTCAAAATACCATTATAGTGATCTGTGATGTTATTAGGTAATGATAAACATGATTAAGATGTGCAAAACAAGCTATCTGTTTTACAATGAAACTGTCTTCATATTCCAAAGAGCAAAGACAGGTTTCTACCTCTGACCTCTGGAGACCTTTAGAGGTCAATGACCTCAAAATATCATAATATTGATCTGTGGTGGCATTAATTAATGATAAACATGGTTAAGATGTACAAAACAAGCATATCTGTTTTACAAGAAATTGTCTTCATATTCCGAAGAGCACAGACAGGGCTCTACCTTTGACCTCTGGTGATCTTTAAAGAATGTACAAAACAAACACAATTGTAGCCCAGATGGCTACTAGCACATGTTTATAATAAAGGATAAAATAGAATAGAATAGAATAGAATAGAATAGAATAGAATAGAATAGAATAGGATAGAGAGTAAAAGAAAACAGATCACTGCAGTCGTTTTCCTAGACACCCTGTGACACCAATATGCTAAGTATTCTCCTCTTCTAGGAGTTTTTAAAACCGTTTACTAGTATCTTCCTTCCAGCTGTTCCCTTTTTTTCAAACCCCCCTCTTCCAAGAAAATTCTATGGTGAAAGGAATTTATGAGTTTGACATTGGCTACTTTCCCCGCTAGTGGTCAGCACTCTCCATCCCCAAAGCCCCGCGCCAAATTACGGGAAATAACGTGATGACGTGTTTTTGCCCTCTGATCCCCAAACATAAATGACCCTCTGAGCTGGAAGGTGGCCCTCCTACCAGAATGTATTCCTCTATTCTAGCATTTATTGTTCAGTGGAATGGGTCAAACAGGAACTCCAAAGACAAATTCAGGGACAACGACCCAGAACAATGATGACGTTGGTTGTTATAAGGACACTAATATCCATTTGGTTTATCATTTTGATATACAAGAAACAATAAAGTCTTTACCAGTGGTTACATAGAAGAAGTGAATGAAGAAACTAACAGACAGTGGGCGAATTAATCAGAAATTGAGATGAATCATTACAAAATTGAATTCTCACAGAAACGAATAGGAGGAGCAAATTGAACATTTTGACCAATAAGGAATTAATTTCTAGTGAACACCACGCCCCAATATAAGATTGAGCCAATGACATGCTCTAGAGAAAGGAAGTTTGTTAGTAAATTAGTTATAAAAAAACATGTCTGAGCCGAGAAATCAGTTATAGTGGCAAGCACAATGGGAGTGGCTTCACACTATATAGTGAAACAAAGGCTGCAGAGCATTTTGGAACTTTGAGGAACTTTGAGAATAGTTGGAGACCACAGAGATAAAGACAGGAGTTCCCCTTCCTTGGTACATCATGCCCTCTCCAAGTCAATCAACTAATCTTTATCGACGCTGTGAATGTGATGAGGATCTGACTGTCGTAACTGAATCCGCGAGCAGCAGCACATGAGGAGAAACTGTGCGTCACGATAAGACAAAACTTTGGTTTACGCCAATTTGGAGTGCAATTACAAACTCCAAATAGTCAACTGGTGTCATCGGAGATGTTAAAGCACCCTGTCAGATTGATACAAAGTGGACAGTGATGGTGACGAAGAGTCTAATGAGAGCGCGACAGCATACCACTCAACGGACGGCCCAGCCACACTGACGAGATCGACAATGACATGCAGACGAGGACCTCATTCGTCGACCGTACCGATGTCGAGATAAGTGACCACACCTACTAGCATCATTTCTCCCTACTAAATCCCTCCATTTCCCATAGAATAAGACGGTATATGAAATGGTCTCAAAAGCCGTAAAGACGTTCCTAAGAGATGAGTGGAATGCTGAACTAAGTTGTGAGGAAAGAAACTTGTTTGTGAAGAAGTTTTTTGTTTCAGACCTACAGGAAGGCGGGTCGTTGGAACAAATATGCCGTTAGTAGCATTGGTGTTATCCATGTAAATTTTATCATTCTAACGCATTTTGCATTTGGTGTTGTGGAACAATATTTAGTTTCTTCTACTTTTGGAATTTTGGTGATGATTGATGTCTATGTGAGTATTTAACCCCCGACCAGTACAGAGAGAAGGTGACAGACCAATCCAATATCTATCCGCCTCTGTACAATAATTGGTCGCCGGCTTGGAGAAAGTAGTAAGGAGTTTTAGGGAACTTACACAATAATGACGTTGTCTTCATATATTCCAAAGAGCACATGCAGTTCCACCTTTGACCTCTGATGACCTCGACACTTAAATGACCTCAAATTATCAGAATATTGATGTTTGACATCATGATTAATGGTAAACATGATGATGTTCTATAGAGAGCATTGGATGGTCCTATTTATTAATCTGGTCTGGTGCATACTGAAAACGGAAAAAGCATAATTAAAAAATCGACCATTGACCCTTGTCAAAAACGCTGCCCCGGAGCCCTACCCCACCCCCACACTTACACACACACACACACACACACACACACACACACACACAATTCCGCCGCCCCACTTAAGGTGTACTCTTTAGGAAAATTGAACATGAAATTGTAAAGTGCACATCACCATGTCCCCGGTGAAGAAATATTAATTGCACTGTATAATGCTCTCGCAGATCTGTCAAACCTGTACCGCCCCACCCTGGCAAAAGGCAGCAAGTGACAAATGCGATTTATTTCTTATAAATGAACAAAATAATATTGCGCTGGCGATTCCAATGACATATCTCACAGGATTGATTTCTAAGCCATATTTTTTTTCCAGGAAAATATCACTAAATCGGATTTGAGCAATTTGTGGAACCCCCCCCCCCCCCCACTAAAGTAGGACATTATGTGTATTATATGTATATATATATATATATATAGATAGATAGATAGATAAGAGAGTAATCATTTAAGAGGAATTAATTTAATTTACGTTTGAAGACATTTCAAGAGATGTAGTCTGATTTGTTAAGGGGCAAATCATTCTAATGTTTGCAGTCTTGTAAACATACTTGTATCTTTAGCGAAAACTGTTCGAGTACGTGGACGGTGATAACTAGGCCCCTATGAATCACTCCGTAGAGTAAATTATATATGAACCAAATGGTTTCTTTTGAACATGTGTTGCGTTGAAAAGTTCTTGGTAATTCTTTTCCAGGCAAAATGTGTAAATTACATGAAAATTCCGATTTAAAAGCATGTGATGGGAAATGTAAACAGTATGTGCGAATGCTTCTATGTTTCCTGCTAAACTTATTTGTTAGTGGGGAAAAGAAAACAAAAGAAAAGAGAAGTCTCGCTCTACCACGTCTACATACCACAACGCCTACGGATATCTTTGTTTCACATTGTTAGTGGGGAAAAGAAAAGAAAAGAGAAGTCTCGCTTCATGAGAGATGTTCAGATCCCCCTCTACACCACAACGCCTACGAATGTCTAGGCTGAAGGTGGGTTTGATTGTCTTATAGGGCCTATAGAGCACCAACAATAAGTGCTGATTAATTGGCACGCTATCTTTTGAATAGAAACAATACTTTGTTTCACACAAGATGATAGCAGAAAGACAACTGATAATCATCCGCTCATGTGAAATCAGGCAGAACTTTTTTCAAAACATTTCAAGAGGCATCTTGGTGAGTTACAGTCTGTTACACATGCCAATATAATGTGAAAAACAAATTGAAGGCCACGTGCAATACAGCCTCGCATTTTCCGACATCACAAAAACTTTGATCATCACGTTCCATATGTACCCGTGATGGAGAGGGAAAATAATAAACAACAGCATCGCAAGATTGGTGCATTTCTGCCAAGACAACAGACAGGAACTGATTCCACGTAAAATACATAAACATGTATTTGGATTTTTCCATGCATTTTTCCCATATCATTACACACAATCATTATACACGCATACTTGATATGGTGTTCAGCTCACTGTGTGCAGACTGAGCACGACCCGATAATTCAGAACCTCTACCTGAGAAAGGATTGTAGCCTATCCCGCGAATCAAAAAGAAGCTTTCTTATATCATCTCGTGCATCCTGTACTCTATGTGCAATGCACTCATCATAGAGACAAGGTTGCCTTCACCCAAACTGTTTAGATATTGCCACTGGAAGACTCTGATGACTGATCGCATTCAGTGGCTGTGCACCTATAAGAACGCTGGGCTGACCTCAGGATGTCTATCCAGTTAAGTCGTGGAGGAGATCCTGGTGTGCCGATCGCGTGCTTCACTGAAGACGCAGATGCTGCCCTGTCTTGAAAGAGATCAAGGGTATAGATCTAGACCAATTTCAGCAGGTTACACTGAATCATCACTTGCTGGCAGAGAGTCTTAACCGGATCATGCAGGTGATATTACCCGCTGTCAGCGTACCCTGATTCACACATTGGATGCAAACCGGATGGCGGCATATTGGAAACAACCAATATTTGGGCATGGGGGCACAACTCTTGGCCAGGCCCAAGTGTTAAGGAGTATCGAGCATAAAGAAGACAATTAGAGTAAATACTAGTTCCACTCCTATTTTGAATTGAGGGTACCTAAAGAGGTCATTAAAAAAATGCCCAAAATTGCCTGACGTAATGACCCAAACTCAATTGATGACAATAGCAAGTTGCAAGACACAGGGTTGCTTCATGTGGAATGCATGTTATGCCTCACAGTATGTCGCTTTCCAAATGGTCCATGACGTCACTTATATGCTCCAGGACCATGAGTTATTCATCGGAACCATGCAGCCCACGAGCTTGACACTGACCGACACAGGCCCGCCAGCTCGAAACTAGGTAGCATTGCCCATGAGCTTGACACTTATAGCAGGGCTCCACACTAACTTTTATTTTTGGTGGCCCAAAGGCAAACATCCGACATTTTTTGGTGGCCCGATCAGGCCACCAAAGTCTTCATTTCTGAAATTTTGGTGGCCCGATGTGCGTTTTTAGTGGCCCCGGGCCACCGGGCCACCGTTAGTGTCGAGCCCTGCTTATAGTATAGGCAAACCAGGCCCATAAGGGTGCGACACATGGGGGGAGGGGGAGGTCCACAAGACCTACACTGAATAGATTAAGCTTTCTGATGTAATACATATATTAATCTCGTGGGCCTTGTTTTCGTCGAGTGTCGAGTTCGCGGACCGCTCAGCTTTTGGGCCTATTATATTTGATGTCGAGCTCATTGACCTTGTTCATCTAGTGTTTAGGTCACGGGATGTATGACTCGTGGGCTGCGTAACTCATGTGCTGTACGACTCGGGTTGTTTGGCTTGTGACGTACACCTGATGAGGTGGGCCTGTTGTTTTCTAGTTAGCATCTGTCATCCTTTCATCCAGTTCAAGGGACTTAGTTTGCCATATGCCTTTTTACAAACCATTAAGCATCAACCCAAAATATGGTACTCCTCTCCCCACCTTCCATGTTTAAGCGTACAAATTTTGTCCAGTGCAAATTGGATAATGTTGCACATAATTTCATGCAAGCTAGTCTGCTTAACTAACCCTAACATAAATATTATATTTGAGGTCACTGCCATCACTGATGAAGACACGTAAGCTTCATTTCTGAAGTAATTGACCGCTCACATTCCTGAGACCTGTTACTATGAACCAATGCTTTGTGGAATATGCATACATATACTTTGATTATAACGTCAAGGCGTGATTTGTACATGATTAAACATTCAGGATTAAACCAATGAAGCCAAACATCAATATTTGCAGTCCTACACAAATTTTGATATTCTAAAAGTCTGACCTCACATTGTCCTTGGAGGTCAAAGTTGGATATACATATGGGGTACCGTAATGGCCAATGTTCTGTGGGATGAGAAGACACTTCTTGTAGCATAAATGCTAATAGCATAATGCATAATAGCACACCAGGTATACAGTTAACCATTGAACATACATCAAATATCAATATTTTGATATTTTGAGGTCATTGACCTGTCACAGTCCTCAGCGGTCAAAGGCAGAGACGTGTAAATAATTTCCCTTGATCTGAGGAATAGGAAAACGATTCAGTTGTAACACAAATGAATGTTTAGGACATCGTTATCATGTTTATCATCAACCAATTGCACCAAATATCAAAATTCTGATAATTTGAGGTGATTGACCTCTGGAGTCATTAGAGGTCAAAGCTAAAAACCTGTCAAGGATCTGCGGAACATTGAGGCAATTCCACTGTTAAAAAACGGTTTTAGTACATCATTGCCGTGTTTATCATTAATCAATGACAAAATATCAATATTCTGATATTTTGAGGTCATTTAACTCTGCAGGTCATCATAGGTCAAAAGTAAACCTGTCAGGGTTCTATGGAACATGAAGACAATTCCACTGTAAGAAAAATGAGTCTTTAGTACATCATTACCATATTTAACATTAATTAATGACGCAAAATATCAATGTTTATCAAATTTTGAGGTCATTGACCTGTGGAGGTAATCAGAGGTCAATTCAGACTTACCTCCCGATCTTAAAATGAATCTTATAACATGTACTAACACTGGTGAAAGTTTCATGCTTTAGTCAAATTTTGCACAATTTTTCGGCTTATCTGCTCTACTAATTTGGCAGCATGCGCAGCTAGGGTTTCTGCAATACCACAACCGTCATTTAGTCTGCAGATGTTTATCCCGCCAGGCAAGGCATCTAAATGATTCAATGTCTTGAGGTTTCGAGCTAGAGTCTCATAGACATCTCTACTTGACTGATTGCTCGCTCTACTTGCATCTCTTAGTGGTTCAGTCTCGGAACGTTCCTGACAAAGAGCGCAAATGTTCCAGTCTATAGGACTTGCCATTGTTGACGATGTCTTCTTCGAGTCCAGTAATTGATAATGAAGAGAAAGAACGTGAAATAAAGAAATTATTGGAATGACAACAGTAATGCTAGATTCTGTTTCTGTTACGGTCTTTATCTTCTCAGTGTCTTTTACAGAATAACAAGTCTTGCGGAATATTTCAACGTGCTTACTGGTACATCAAATATACCCTACGTCTAGAAGACGTACTGAAAATCATGTGTTTATATAAGTATAGATGGACAAGAACATACATGTAGAATATGTAACAGCGTCAAGAGGAATGAATGTCGCAAGACTATTTTGATGATAAGAAAATCAAAGTATTTCATAGTTATACATTTACAAACTTCATGAAGCAGCTAACAAATAAAAATACAAAATATAAATATAGCTAACATATTCTATCAAAAACTTCGAAATTTTGCAGCGTGCAAACTGCCAGTAACTGACCTTATGTCAACCTTTTAGAGACAAAGTTTGTCTTTATCATGATCATTCTCAATTCATTCTGATATCAAACAAATAATGCAGAAATGCAAATGTGTCAGTAGAGATGCATCACGTGCAGGGGTATTTTATATGGTGCAACATGCACAAGGCACAAACGACTGCATGTTCCAGGACATTTGTACCCCTATAAGAACAAGCTGCATCTGACTGAAAACGTCACGACCTTAAACCTAAGTATTATTTTCTTTATATAATACGGTTTAATGAACAAATCTCATTTACCTTTATTTGGTAATATCAGTCAACTACTAGGTGTTTCAAAAAACATTTCCCACTTTTGATTCTTAATAATTCAATAACTATTTATCAGATAACACTGTCATTGATATGAGTGATAGCTGAATAGTGTACAATTTGGTTGGAGGTGGTTTAAATATGAACGCATAAATCAGTATCATGAAATTCATGATTAATTTCACAGTTAGGTTCCAGATTTTGCTCTATTTTCAACCCTCTGTACAAAATTTCACTTTGCACAGGGGTAAATGGGTGTGTATGGGAGTGTGTGGTTAACACCCTGACAATGGTCCTGAACAATGGCCAGGCTTTGAATGCTTCATTATTTATTCATGAGAAATTTCACTATCACAACTAGTCTTTATTCAGCCTCTGGCAGTATCTGTGTAAAGTCAAACGCCTGCCAATACTGTCGTTGAGTCGCGACAGTGTTCTCCCTACTTCTGAAAAACGAAATTACAATGAATACCTTCTGTTCTATCGTAAACATGGTGACACGAAGCAAAGAAATCAATTGGACTATACACTTGTGTATATGGAGCCTTAAATAAATCTACTGTGAAACAAATCGCCCCAATGATAAATGCTGCTGAACTCTTTACCAAAAATAATATCTTTTTATCAAAAAAGCGAAAAATTTGTCAACTATCTAATTAGAAGACAATTGTATTAAAATGAGGAACTTTAGATCATTTATGCTTACTTATATCCCAAATTTAGTGATATGTGAAGCAAAATTTGAAAATGATTGCCAGCTGGAATGAAATGTGGTGTTTGCAAGCACATGGAAACATGTGCTTACTTTTTCCATGTGCATACATTTTACCCTTTACCGTGCATGAATTCAGACTAGCAGTGCCCAGGGCAATCCACATGAATTATTGATTAAGCATTCATGTGCCAGGGAGAGCGAGACTGACGCCTAGGCAACAGGTGGTTCAGGCATGTCCATTGTTCATGGCCATTGTCAGCACACACTCACATACACATCATTGGTTCTTGTGCAAAGCTCAATTTTTGTACAGAGGGTTAAAATTTGACCAAAATCTGAAACCTTACTTCAAAATCAATCTTAGATTTAATGAAATTGATTTATGCTTTCACATTCAAATCACCTTCAACAAAATTGTACACTATTCAGCTATTACTCATATTAATGACAGTTTTATCGGATGAATAGGTTTTGCACTATTAATGATCAAAAGTGGGAAATGTTTTTTGAAACACCTAGTACATGACGTAGGCGAGTTCCCACGATGACCACGATGTCCGTAGGAATGTATTCCAAATACGGTTCACAAGACTTGGACATTGTTTACAATGAATAAGTGATTGAGCGCGCATTTGTAAGTGATTAAGCGCGCATTTGTAATTTCATTGGGTGCGCACTGCTGGAGTATGTAGGCCTACATTATGACGTCAGTGAACGTGAATGACGGCTTTTTGCTGCACTTTTTTTTTTGCACCCCGTGCATGCGGGATCTAATTAAGTCCCGATGTTTGCTTGGGCGGCCATAATGGAATTCAAATGCCGACCATGTAGGTGGTCAGACACATTTCGATTGACCAATTATTCAAATCGGCACGTTCTAAAGAAATCTGGGCAACAAAATTTACCTCTATTTGCCATTAAGAATTCAAGATAGGGAACTTCAACATTTTCGTCTGGGCGGCCATATTGATATTCAAGATGGCGGCCATGCAGCTTGCCGAACATTTTGAATTCATCCATTATTGAATCCAACATGTTAATACACTTTTGTGTGCTAATGCCAACGCCTCGTCATTTACAATTCAAGATAGGGATTATCAACTGTACTTTGTCTGGGCGGCCATATTGGAATTCAAAATGGCGGCCATGCAGCTTGTCTGGCATGACAAATTTATCTTTTATTTACTTTTATATGTTCACATACCTTGAAGCACCAAATTTGAGCTCCGTTTGTCATTTAGAACTCAAAATAGGGCTTTTTCAACGTTTCGTCTTGGCGGCCATCTTGGATTTCAAAATGGCGGCCATGAGGTTTGATAGACTTCTAATATCAATCCATTATTGAATTGAGAATGTAGAAATACCCTTCTGTAGCAAATTATCAGTGTACAGGTCACGTGGAACCAAAGATATAGGGATTTCGTCGTTTCGTCATGGCGGCCATATTGGAATTCAAAATGGCGGCCGACCCAGTAGTCAGATCTCTTGGATCCGGCAATTTTTGAAATCAGCGCCCCAAAATACCCCTCTATGCAAAATTTCACAATTTCCGCCGGATGTGAGCAAATTTTTCACATATCTGCCCCACTATTAAGGCCAACCTAAATTTTCTGACTTCAATCTTCATACATGTCTTAAATTCTCCTAAATGAACCAGGAACACTATTTTTCTTCATTAGGCACATCATACATGCATACATCGTTCTTTCCGTCAACTTCACAGAAACCAATATCCAACAGAGCCTCAACTCGGCTCAAACGTAATAATTCCCATTAACGAAAATGATGCGACTATATCCGGTCACCTATTTACGTACATACCTTGGTAACTGCGTCCAGCAGCCCCATACGCATAGCGTAATTACGCTATGCGTATGGGGCTGTTGGTCGTAGTTAGTACCTTGGTTGAGGCTTTCCGTATTACCGTGCACTTTCATTGACTTATTCGCTATGCTTTACTGTAGGTATGATCGCACTTCTGACGTGTTAGTACACATGTACCTCGATACAACTCTTTCGCATCAGTTTTCACCACTCAGCATTCTATGAGCATAATTTACACATATCATCATCGATTACTGTGAAATATTTTCAACGGAATTACAGTACAATTATCTACTCACAACGTTTGGCTCATCAAAAAGATTAATTCATCACCCCAACCTCACGGTCGTCTGTCCATTTCAAACGAGGAACTTCAGTAGTATGCACGTACGTATACCGCGCGACCTACGGAGTGGCGTGCGCATGCAATTTTAGCTTTGCCATTGACCAAGTGCTCAACGGTCCACGCGTGCACGCATAATACGTGTACTTGTACTCGTTTGCTTTCTCTCTATGATAACGTCATTGAAATGATATTCTTGATCCCGGTGCGAGAAGAAAAAACAAATGTTTAATTCAAGTAGTAATTTTTTGAGTACAGTATTACTGATGATACTGTTACTCTTTAACAACGTGTAGTTATATTTTCAAATAAAAATATACGATAATATCCAAAAATAGTGTGGCATTTTGAGCAAACACCATTCAACACCCACATGTCAGCTTTCGGGAAAGACTATGGAATGGTTCCAAATTCGAACCCTTAAGACTTGGCTCCCTTTAGGGTTCGGATTTGCACCCCTACATCCATCCCGAACCCTATAAGGTGCCACGTAGTTAGATTTGCTCGTAGGGTGAAAATAAGAACCCTAATAGAACCCTAATTTCTCTGTGTGTATGGCACTCTTTCCCTTAGTAGAGAAAGAGTGCCATAAGGTGTGAAAATTGGCAATTGTACATCGTTCAAAATTCTCACCCATATATGATATAATATAATTATATATATATATATATATACTATATATATTACATATATACAGTATATGTAATATACATGTACATACATGTAATACATATATACATTACAGTATATATATTTGTGAGAGTCTTGAGTATTATGTTGAATACTAAACGAGAGCTTTTTTTGAAATGTCTAATAACATTTCTCTCAGATTCGATATCTTGAAATAGGGCTCATTCAATTTGCATTCAATAAATGCGTGATTTATATCCTCCTTGATACATATTCCTTGTTTGGAACTGAATATAGGTCCGGCCCAAACTCCTATGGGATTGCTGAATGTGGTTGAAAATTGATCGCCTTCAAGCTTTATATGCTGGACACTTATTCTTTCAAAGCATCATACCACTCCTAATCAAAACTAACTCAATACAGTAAAATGAAACACACAGAAGTAAAACGTATGCAGTTTTAAATGTTACAATGTTTTCATTTAACAGAATGATATGACACACCGACATAAGCTAAATACATAAATGACGTGCTTATATCAATACTTCTCATTCCCCCACTGGTTTGTCTACAGAAAATATTCAGAACTCCATGTGTCATTGTTCGATATGGTATTCTACAACTTCTACAGTTGCTGTTGGTTATCCCGAAGGTTTGTTATTCGACTATAACGAACATTTGGAATATAATATTACCAACTTCTATATACCTCGATCGGTTATGCTGATCAGATATTACAACACGCCGATATTGTATAAATGCGAAAGTTAGACCTTGTTTTTCCCCTCAGTTTCCTTTTATAAAAGAAATAAATTGTACTGTTGTTTCCGTATGTTCTGCAGAGTACCCAATACATGATCTCTTCGAGACACATAATTGAAGACATCATAAGTGTCTTCTGGAGAAACTCACTCTGTTGATGTTCTTCGAGACACATAATTGAAGACATCATAAGTGTCTTCTGGAGAAACTCACTCTGTTGATGTTGTACATGTATATGATTTCATGATTGTACCATAGACCATTATAGACGGTGTAGTCCTCTTTACCTTTCCCAAACACGGCATGATTGCGACGGGTCATCGTATAGATAATACATGTATAAGTTTAAAGCAGGGAGGTGGGAGAGAGAGAGATAACTCCAAGGTTTTATTATCATCCGCATCACCTTTTAGGACGGAGTTGACCGCAAAAACACGACTTGTTAGTCACACCGTAATTTAGCATTTAGCATTTACTTTATTCAATACTTCATAAAAACCATCTAAACAAAGAGCGAAAATACATAATATATAAGATACATGCACATTCAGATTCATGTCGTTAAGTAGGCTATACATAAAAGCTGGTGACACTTCTGCAACGGATTTAAAAAAAACACACCAACGTCAGAAATTTTGAAGTATATGGAACTTGACAGGAAGGCAGAGCTGAGATTATAAAGCAAAGTCCTATGCCTATACTTAGTAATATGTACCGAGTGGGCAGTTGAAAACAAAACAAAACAAATAGATACACATACAAACGCGCACACAGTACATTACGAACATTTACACATTACCCAAAAATATTAATCTTGAATTCACATTTTCTAAAATGTATTTATTCTAAAGATTGCAAATAATAGAAATAGTTGTAAAAATTGAAAAAAAAAAATCTGAATGGATTTTATTTTATCTGGTAGCTCATGCCATATTTTTGGTCCATTATGAAATATTGACTTTGGATGAGAGCTTAATCTTCCGAAAGGGAAGTCATAATTTTAAGTTTAATAAGTTTCTTGTAACGCATGTATACACCCGGCTTTTGAACTTAAAATAATTTGTTAATAATACAGTGAGTATATTATGAAAACATGAAACATAAATATTGCACATAGATAACATCTTATAAATGTTAAGAATATTCATACGATCAAATACTGGCTTTGTGTGAGCACGGTATAATCACTATGAGAAACGATTCTGATTGGGTCCTTTTGTGATTTAAAAAGCCTCGACATATTCTATTCACTGCAGTTTGCCCATATTTGCATACCATAATTCAGATATGGCAAAAATAGAGAATTGTACAGTAACAAAGACAATTCTTCTGGATATAAATGAAATTTTATCTGTTCGACAAAGAAGATTCACTCCGAGCTTATCAGTCAGTTCACTTTGCGCATGAGCGGAAGAAAAGGTAATTTCGTACTTCCATGTATGTTGGGTTTTAAAATCACGTGACCAGCCGGCGTTTGATCGAGCTCTAAAAAAGCGAATCGGGCCGGGCCGAACCATATCATATCCTGCCAGATTGGGAGCGTTCGAACGCGTTGTCGGTCAAGGGGGTCACACGTTTTGCAGCAACAAACACATTTACCTCTCGCGCCTACGCTATATTAAAAAAAAAAAAAAAAAGAAATGTTACCCAAGGTTGCCAAGATGGCACCAAGCTAAATTTACTTCAATACCCTACTAGAACACGAATCAAGAAAAAACAATGTACTTAACAACTTTTCCGGGTCTGAACAATTTTTACCCGACTATAGGCATTTGTAAAAGAGGGGGATATAAGAAATATATCCCTCATAGCTGGAACTAAAAACTGGGATATACACTTTTGTTTGAAACCGCAGCTGAGATGTCTGATATGGGTAAGAGCGAAGAATATTTGATAAGATTATTCATGTAATTCCTATACATATTGCTTACCAGTAAAATCGAGCGTCACGCATAATGTCCCGTGTATTTCTTACACACTACGTCACTGGTATTCTGTAAAATTCTGCTAACATCCAGGAAATATAATGACAAGTTCAGAGACTGATGCTAAATTTCGTTGTCAAACGCGAATGTCGATTTATTATTGCTGGATAGGTCCGCTCCTCTCCACTCCCTGCACCCTATAGGACAAAGTACATTTAAGCCGGGGTACATCACATTATAAAGGGTCCAAAACGAAAAATCTGCTCGTCTAGGAGTCAGCTTTATCTCGTCGTAATCATAGGTGGATAGCTAGCTTGCAACAAACTTTTGACGTCCTAAGAACGCTCGTTCATTAAATTGAGCTGTATACGACGATGAAATGTCAGAGTATTAATGCTAAATTTTGGCGCTGGATAATCTTGAGATATGGTGTCGAAGTCATATATCTATAACACGATTATCCAGGGGCGGATCCAGGAATTCTGTAAAGGGGGGGAGAGGGGCGCAACTAATATTTCTGGTGCCACTTCCGGGTTTCATTTCATTTTTTTCCTTTTATTTCTTTTGTTTTTAACGAAAAATAAAGGGGAGGGGGACGTGCGTGCGCCGGTTGCGTCCCCCTCTGCATGGATTCGCCTCTGATCATCTAACACAAATTTAAGATTTTCAAGACGAACTGGCATATACCATTTTCAGGTTCATTTTGATTGGTTGTGGTAACAGGCGGAGCGCGATCATTCCCGTGCGTACATTTTTGTTCAGTGCGATACGCTAGGTGGCGTACTGGTGAACTAGCTGATGATACCTACTTCAAACAGGGAGATGGGAGGGAGAGAAAGACAAAGAGAGAGGGAGAGAGAGAGAGAGAGAGAGAGAGATAGGGAGAGAGGGAGGGGGAGAGAGGGAGTGAGACAGGAGAGAAATACCTCGACGGCTATTTTTCTGCCTGTTATTCTTATGTTTTTGTTAAGATTGTTTTGGATAATATGTTTTTTCCAGGCTTGTGTTCTTTTGATACGTTAGTTACTGTGTTTATGTATAGGTTAGAAGTAGTTTGGTTTTTTAATATATATATATATGTATATATATATATATATATATATATATATATAATACATATTACCGTCCAATTTTGTTGTTATTCATGGAATCGTTGAAACGAGGACGTTTCAAGCTGGGTAGGGAGTTACGTAACAAAATTGACCTAAAGCATGGACCATGCCTACAGTTTTACCCCTTCCAGAGGAATGGAAGGAACACCCGGAGAACAGACCTACTATGTTGTACATGGCTGTATACTCCCTGAGCCTAAGCTAGAACGTAGCAGTGTGTGTGTGTGTGTGTGGACGAGAGAGGAGTATCCTCCTTGCATAGTGAAGTGATGTTGTATCCGTTTGAAAAGGTGAACTAATAGTACCCGCTGCACAGTGGGCCAGAATGAGCTCAAAGTGCGCCAAAATTATATTCCGTGAGTTCTTTTGCCAAAACTTGTTATTTAGGGGTAATTGGGGGTCTAAGATTGATTAAACATAATTTCAAACTCATATGACGTCACTGTGATGCTGCTTTTTTCATTGGCTACCAAAAATCTGTCTGTAACTGACGAATTAAGTAATGCTATTCATAGTCTGTTAAAGTATTTCTTTGAAGATTAATGTGAAAGGGGTTGATTTATGTTTCTCACATTTACTGACACTCAGTGTTTCATAATGCTACCAATGAATAAAAGATGTTAAATAAATATTCGGGTTTCGTTCAAGAATAGAATTCATGCTGAAAGTTCCGCATTACACAGGTCCAGCAAAATCAGTCTTCGATTTCGTTTACGATGTACGCTGTACTAATGGGCGAATTTCCTCACGCTTATATTCTAGCAGATTTAATGCAAAATGTGTGAAATAAAAATCAGTCTTCGATTTCGTTGAATTCTTATCGCTTAAATTCATGAAATACAAGTGCATCACTCTAAAACTTTTTTTTTTAAAAATACTACTGGAAAGATAACAAATAAGGAAGTCGGTAATCATCAAAAAGAAAGGTTAATGGTTTAGCAACTCAAAAAGAGTCCGCATTCTATGAAAGGTTGCATGAAAAGATGTACTAAAAGGTTTATTAATGAAAAATATTGAGGAATCACTACCATGTGAAATTATACTCCTGTTCCACAGGGATTTTTTTTTCTCATCGGTCACTCGTGGGAAGCAAAGTTTTTTTTTGCTTCCGGCAACCCATCGAAGTGAATCGGATCACAGCCTGATGAATCCGACTAGTGTTGGTCGACTAGCTATTAGGTCGGTGTCAGACATGTCAGGCATGATCTGAGCCCTGTTTTACGAAGAGTTAAAATTGATCATATATAGTTTATTTCAACTGTAAGTCTATTGCAGCCTGAGTGGTAAGGAAATTTAAAATCGATTATTTTTTTTTTTTTTTGTGGATAAAACGGGGCCCCGATGAGGCACGATCACGCGAGCAATGTCTGACACTGACCTGATAGTCGACCAATACAAGTCAGATTTATCAGACTGCAATCCAATATAATTCGGTGGCCGGCCGGAAGGAAAATACTGCTTCCGGCGAGTGACCGATGAGAATAAAATCACTGTGGAATGAGTGCATTACGTTTTAGCTGGATATGTGAAGAGTAGGATCAAAGTTTTTAGGTGTCCATACAATATCATATCGCAGAGGGAACTATATACCTTGTAGTCATACTATAAGGAGGTAACAGGGCGAGACTAATCGGTATTCCTCCTTGGCTATGCAGGCCTACTTATTGTCTGCACTTTTATCTATGGAAGAGGGATCTTTCAGGAGCTGAAACTAGCTCCATATTTGATAACTTTGTTTTCTTCTTATTCAGTGTTAATCACGTTAATGGGTCTTTAACGTGTAAAAAAAAATCATGCGCGCCCCTTTTATATGCGGCGACGTGTGATGACAGACAATTCTTCAGCGGCTGCGTGGTCCAAAATAGACGTATTGTGTCGCGGAAAATCGGCTCTAACACAAAAAGTGGCAAAAGGTGGTAGCCAAATCTGGTATCAGCTTAAACAGTTAAAGCTGAGACGTCAAGACATGTAGTGGTTATTCATTGAGTTGGAAATCCGTGGAAATCTAAACGTTTCTCTTGGGCATGATAAAAACACGAATAATTAGCATATTTTCCAGGATTGTAATACCATATAATATTCACGAAGATTACTTTTCTTTGCATTTTTACAGCATTCATACAATAAAATGAACTCTGAGGAATATGTGGGAACAATTAGGATGTAGGTCGATACCTCAAGAACTACACGTTGAAATAACTTATTTATCAAAGTGTTTACAATTTACTCTGAAACTCTTAGTAATATGTTGTATTTTGCTACTTCAGGTAGGAAATATACCTCTTTAATGTATACACCCGCGTTAAATATATAAATGAAATATGCTTCAAAGTATTGTCTTAAAACAGAGCATGTCAAAAAAAAAATCCAAAGAGCCGAAAGTGACTTTTGGTGCACTTTGGTATCTCCGTGGCCCACTGTATGCTGGGGCAAAGTGCACCACAAAATTTTGTCCAGTTGAAACAGGAATACAAAGCAGAGTGTAAAGCAAAACATTTGATTTAAGTTTTTACCCTAGGACTACAGCTAACAAATAACAACAGTTTTTTTTTTCTGAAACGATAATTTTTCTCTAGTAATATGAACTTGAAAAAAAAATAAGAATATTCTCTTTTGCTCCAGACCTTGGGGTAAAGCGATGCAGCCTCCTTATAAGAGTTCGTGGTGCATGAGTACAGATTTAGGACAGCATAATTATATCTAGATAAAATGGGAGTGTTTCGTCTTTCCTTGTGTTACTCCTTGTAATGGGTTCTCTTGCTAGTCACGGGTGAACTCGCAGAATGAAAAGAAAATCTCTTTTTGTACATCTCTGTTGGGCCAATACATGAAAATAAAGAATAATAATCTTCAAAGTCTCGACGAGGCTGAAGTCCATCGCGATTCAAAAGCTATGCATAAAGATATCGAATCCCCACGAATGTTCCATCTCTCAACCTTATAGCCTCGCAATGTGCACCTTTCACCAGTAAACACGGCTATGTCAAGTGCCTAACACTTGATAATACGACTCTGTCGCACGAGACATTTTGCCGTCGTGAGCTGATAGAAAGAGCGCAAAGGTAATGTACAAGAGTCATTGCAGGCTTGTTCTTTAGTGCTTCCGTTTGAGATTCTAAGCTATGGTAGGGATTATGGTATGTTTTTTAAGTCGTTTTCTCGAAGTATTTCGTTCTTTTTGTTGCTTTATTTTATCGAGACATATTTCAAAAGCATCGGATTCTAAACACAAAGGAGAATGAACTATAACGACAGCATCGCTTGTTGCTGCAAAATAGCTAAAGTCTTATCATTTGAAATAGATACTTTGTCAATTATTTTTGAATGAAAATGATAAGATTCCCTCGAGGAAAGCTTACATGTAAAGTCAGGCTTCCATTTGAAATAAGACTTGACATGGGTGATTTATGGTCATGTGTACATACCATATCATGCCTTCATGGTATTTATGGCTTACCATATTCAACATTTTATTCTGCATGATGGCTGAAAGATCAAACTTGGCAGTTGGTATCCATAAGGAAAGAAAAAAAAAAGGATCTCAATCCGTAAAAATAGGTGCTAGTTCAAAGGTAGATCCAGGGGCCAGTCCGGGATCCCATTGGGGCCAGTTTTTACATTTTGATTCCCTATTTGAAAATGTATTGTTCAATTTTTTTCTGCACACTCGGCAGGTATTCTTTTTTTTCTTTTCTGGTGCCTGGTTTCACTGAAATGGTCTAGGAAGTTTTTTATTACGTTCAAGATCAAATTTATTTCGTTTCCAACTTTGAAATAATATTTAAATGTAAATGTCACTTTTATCTCACTGCAAAGTTCGTGTTTAATGAGAATCCTATAATCTGATGCATGCTAAACAAAAATCAACCCAAGAAAACCGGCTAAGATCCTGTCAAATAAAAAAAAAGGAAAGCTATACGTGTATTAACCACTTAACGGAGGTCCTTTGAAGCTGCAAAGTCCGTGCTGTGTTCCACGTGCATTGTGAAATTCATGTATATAATGATGCTATGATGTGACCCTGCATCACAAAACCAACAAAAAATTTAAGTTAACTGCACTAATCCTGAAAGAGCATGCTCTTAGCATCATTATATATTATATATACATATACATAATGTTATGATAATATGAACAAAAAATACAATTGTCTCACATAATGTGTGACATATTTACTGATAAATATTTGACATGGCTCTCAATTTTGCATGTCAAATAACAAAATGCATAATAACGTATCAGTATGGACATATGCCCCCAGTAAATTGATGACAACAGTCATGTACACATATATAATATGTTAAATAATATGTACACATATAATATGTTAAATAATATGTACACATACATAAAATATGTCAAAAATTGAAAAGATCCAAAGTACCCAAAATGACTGTTGGTGCACTTTGGTATCTCCCTGGCCCACTGTATGCTGGGGCAAAGAGCATCACAAAATGTTGTCCAGTTGAAACAGGAATACAAAGCAGAGTGTATAAAGCAAAACATTTGATTTAAGTTTTTACCCTAGGACTACAGCTAACAAATAACAGCAGCTTTTTTTTTCTTCTGAAACGAAAATTTTTCTCTAGTAATATGAACTTTTAAAAAATATGAATATTCCCTTTTGCTCCAGACCTTGGGGCGAAACGACGCAACCTCCCTATAAGAGTTCGTGGTGCATGAGTGCAGATTTAGGACAGCATAATTATATCTAGATAAAATGAGAGTGTTTCGTCTTATGGCTCGGTCACAAATACCATTAAAGGGAACGCAAACCCAAAGAGCAATGTGGATTGAGTGAAAGCAGCAACATTAGTAGAACATGTCAGCGAAAATTTGAGGAATCGGGCAATCGATGCATAAGTTATGAATTTTTTTTTTTTTGAATTGAACAGGTTTTATTAGAAATCATGTCTGGCAGCCAAAGGCTGAATTGCACATGTTTTACAATCATAGTTATAAAAATAGACATATTATTTCGGTGCTCTGTACAAACAATGATACAAGGACATGACATAAAAAAGAACAAATATTACAGTGGTCACATGTGGTAAATCACAAGAAGTGATCAATCTATGAGGGTACCAGCCCAATCAATTTTGAAATTGCTTTTACAAAAACGAGAAGAAAAAAGGAGATAAAAAATATCCTGTCAACATGGCAACACTGCTCAACACTGAATAAAAAAATCATTACTATTACAACTGATAATAAAATCAGTGAGGGTACCAGCCCATCAATACTCAGATTACTTTTTCAAAAAGAAAAGAAAAACGAAAAAAGAAGAAATGAGGAAAAGGGAAAAAATTCACTGTCAACATATCATTACACAACTAATCATTAAAAAAATTTCCATTACTATTTCATCTACATATATTGATTTTGATTTTAAAAAAGATCACACCTACACATCACATTAATCACGTGTGCCAAATTTCAATAAAATAAACAATATTTCTTTCTTTTCTTTTAAACAATTATTATCATCATGACAGCTCATCCTTCAACATAAATAAAACATATCTTTTAGGCCTACATATCAAAAAACTACATCCATCAGAAAAAAAGAAACTATATCTCAAATCAAAATCTGAAATGAAAAAGAGATCAACTCAATCCACACTCATTGTTTTTCTTTATAACAAAACAATATCCGAAATTTAAAAAAAAAGCGAAATCTACCCGTCTCTGCTATAACAATCATAAAAATTATGGCTCAAAAACTGATAAGATCAGTTAAATTCTCACTATTACTTCATATGTACCAAATATCCGGTCATTTACTCAAATCCGCAATATATTTTTCTATTACAAATAATACCATATCAAAAACAACACAGGCAAATAGACTGATGAACATACAGCCGGAAAACATCATACTTGAAATGCTACTTATACAAATGCATAAAAACTTCTAATCTTTATTATTCAGTAGATTAATGAAATATGGAATTGCACTGTCCTGAAACCGTTTTGTTTTACATTTGTATTGCTGGTACCTTGTGTTCGAACGCAATGTGTATTGATGCCCTTGGTGTTTAGCAGGTAGCCAGTGGGATACGAGCGGGTTTTTAACCATCCGACAAGCAAATTCTATACTCAGCTGTCTTCTCCTTTCAGCTAAAGTGCCCAACTTGCAGGTTTCAAGAGCTGTAATGTACGATGTGTAGTTTTTGCCTAATATTATTCTGCAGGCTCTTTTCTGAATCATTTCCAACTGACTTTCAAGTTTCTTTGTGAGGGAGCCACTGAACACTGGGCAGCCATACTCAAGAACAGGACGTATGTATCCTGAGTATACAGTAACTAAATCAGCTGTGGGGAGGTGGAAACGTTTGAGGGAGCGAAGCATGTATAACTTTTTGTTGCACTTTTTTAGGACCTCAGTAACATGACCATCCCATTTCAAGTTTGATTGAATCACAACACCTAATATCCTTGTCTGGGTGACAGTACCTAGTTCAACGTCTGCAATGAACAAAGCATTATGCAGAGGAGGGTTTTTACAAAAAGTTATTGTCATTGATACACACTTTGAGGGGTTCAATTTCATATTGTTGTGTCTGGTCCACTGGTTAATTTCATCCAAAGCATGCTGCATGTTGGATGGTTGAGTCATTTTCCTACTCTCAATCAAAGTCATATCATCCACATACTTTAAATGCTGGACTGGAACATTTGAACATACATCATTGGTTTTGTAAAGTTTTAGTGTTGGAACCGCTGGATGAGCAGACTACTATAGAGGTTATGACGTATGAGTGGACGACAATACAAAGAAAATATAAAGACAATTCAACAAAAATTCACTTTTCTAGCATCATGAAAGAGCTTTTGACTAACCGCCTTCAGAAAGCAGGGGGAATAATTGCTACCCTCAACATATGTCTGTATTAAGTTGATGGAATTTTTAATTTTCATGAAAAATGAATTTTTGGGGAATTTTCTTTATATTTTCTTTATATTGTTGTTCTACGAACTCCAGAATTCGTACGAACAGTGACATTCGTACGAACGCATCGTTCGTAAGAACTTTGTGATCGTAGCTTTACCTTGTGTTACTCCTTGTAATGGGTTCTCTTGCTAGTCACGGGTGAACTAGCACAATGAAAAGAAATTCTCTTTTTGTACATCTCTGTTCGGCCAATACATCCAAAAAAAAAAGAGAGAAAAGAATAATGATGTCCGAAGTCTCGACGAGGCTGAAGTCCGTCGCGATTCAAAAGCTATGCATAAAGACATCGAATCCCCAGGAATGCTCCATCCCTCAACCTAGCCTCGCAATGTGCACCTTTCACTGGTCAGTAAACACAGCTATGTAAAGTGAATAACAACAATAAGTGTATAACGCGACTCTGTCGCACGGAGACATTTTGCCGTCGTGAGCAGATAGAAAGAGCGCAAAGGTAATGTACAAGAGTCATTGCAGGCTTGTTCTTTAGTGCTTCCGTTTGAGATTCTAAGCTAAAATAGGGATTTTGGTATGTTTTTTAAGTTGTTTTCTCGAAGTATTTCGTTCTTTTTGTTGCTTTCTTTTATCGAGACATTTTTTTTTTCTTTCTGGGTCTCGGGTTTCAAAAGCATCGGATTCTAAACACTAAGGAGAATGAACTATAACGACAGCATCGCTTGTTGCTGCAAAATGGCTAAAGTCTTATCATCTGAAATAGATAATTTGTCAATTACTTTTGAATGAATATGATAAGATTCCCTCGAGGAAACCTACATGCAAAGTCAGGCTTCCATCTGAAATAATACTTGACATGGGTGATTTATGGCCTTGTGTACATACCATATCATGTCTTCATGGTATTTATGGCTTACCGTATTCAACATTTTATTCTGCATGATGGCTGAAAGAACGGAGCTCCGATTGTCAAGACGTTAATATTTCTACAAGAACTCACTTCCTTTTCTCTCAGGTGAGCCAAAGTCTCAAGTGAGCTATTAGGATCATTCATTCGGCTGGCTATTATTCTCAATAACACCCATGTCAGAGTTTTCATATTTCTTTGTACATTTTCGTTGAAAAAAAAGGTGAAAATAAAGTTTGAATTTGAATTTGAATTTAAATGTGAATCATCCAGCGTCGTGCGTAAAAGATTACGTTTTCCGCTTCTTAAAAGTAATTAAAGTGTATCTGCACCCTGAAATTTATTTTTCTGACATTGTAGGTTGTTGTACTGGTAATATCCCTGTCAAATATAAGAGTGCAAAGTTACTCACATGCAGAGATATAGCAATATATAAAGAGAAATATTTAGAGCAATCTCTAAAATGCCAAAAATTAAATGCACCTTGATCTAGGGGTAGTCGCTTGGCGTTATCGACTGCATTCGATTGCGTAGTTCGATAACTTTTCGTACGATCAGTGTACTACGATACTAGTGCTCTCAAAACACGCAAACGCACGCAAATGTTCGCGTACGCAGCTAGGTTGATGCTGCCACGCCACGCCGCCGGGCCACCAGGCAGCCAGCCGCGGCAGCATCTACTCATGCGGATGCATATCCGGCTAGAGAGCTAGAGAGCCAGCGCGTGAGGCCGGTGCGGCATGCATGCAGTGGACCGGCCCAGCGTCTATGCACAGACTCCCAAAGCTGCAATGTAGTCCCGTAGTACTACCTAGTAACTGTGCACTCTCGAAATAAAATTGCAAGACGCTCCGACGATGGAAAATCTGATACTGAACACAGTCCCGGTCATAAATTTTGATTCAGTGCGCTTGTAACAATTTTAAACAGGATGGCGGTATTCGAGCCCCTGGCGAGGTGCGGGCACCTCACTACTGTTAGACGTCTGACGTTATAGTAACTACACATAGAATCTAGAAATATGACAAGTTTGATATCTACGGAAAGCTAAGAAGCTAGTTAACAAAACTGGATATCTTTCAGACGATGTAACTTTACCCCCAAACTGTTTTTGAGATTGAAAAAAAAACACCCAATTTCCATGACCACGTAGCTCCGTTCGCTACAAGAAACATCGGATTTGAGCGACGTCACCAAATGTGTATGAGCTGATTTGCCGTACGGCAATATGAGACCCGCTCTGGCAAAACCTGAAACTTCTCGGCAAATGTGATTTCGCGCTACAGCCCGAAAATGGTCAAAAATGACCTCCGTTGCAGGGACCAAATTGACATTTTGGTATCACGTTGTAGGGGAAAGTTTCTAGTTTCTGATTGATATCAACAACATTTCGAAATACAACCTACAAAATGTGGAATCTTGAAGAGAAAAGTTGGCCAAAATCTTACGTCTAAAGACCAAATCGCCTTCGCTTACGGCGAAAATGACTGTTCTTTTGGCGATCGTGTCTTATTCTGCCTTGAACCCTGACACATTTGGTACCTACAGAAAGCTCTACCTCTGCTTACTCCAAATATGGTCATGGCATGATGTCATGCTACTCACTTTCATTTATTAATTCGTCTGAAACATGCGTAAGTTTATGCAAATCGTCTCACAGACGCGTAAACAGCCTTGTTACCAAGACACTTGATCGGAATACGTGCAACTACTTACCTACGTGTTATACTATGGGGATTGCTGCAGCAGCAGTGCATGCTTGCATGCAACACGTGTATCGTGACTGCTGCTCAGCACGGAAATGTTGTTGACTTAGTTATCATCCTTCATAAGTTTGTATATGATTACCTCAGCTATACGCAATTCCCCCACAATGATCGATTTGTTCTGTCAATAATAACAGCAAATTGTGGCTGTACGAAGGAACAGCTGATCACGGCGATCGTGAATCTTGAGCAGACGATAGGTTTTGTGCTTTTAATAATAATAATAATAATAATAATAATAATAATTTCTATAGCGCCGTTCTCCACTTTGATTAAATGCTCAAGGCGCTTTACAATTGTACATCAAAGCAAACAGACTGAAGATACAAGTACATCACCGTAATAGAAGAAGATGAAGAAGTAGAAAAAAAAAAGACATGAAAGTCTGTCTTCAAAAGACACTGGTCTTCAAAATGCACTGCTAAACAAATAGGATTTTAAATTACTCCTGAAAGATGTTATAGAGCTTGAGTCTTTCAGCTCACGAGGAAGTGAATTCCTCAGTGTTGGTCCAGCGTGAGCGAAAGCTCGTTCCCCCCAAGATTTCCTAGAAAACGGAATATGTAAGAGACCTGAAGTTGAGGATCGAAGAGTTCGTGAAGGTTGGTATTGACGAAACAAACAAACATTGTAATCAGGAGCTGTTCCCTCAATAACGTGATAAACCAAAAGAAGTATCTTAAACCGAATACGCTCCTGTACAGGCAACCAATGAAGACTCTTCAGGATAGGTGTGATATGACTGCGTTTACTTGACAAAGAAACAATACGTGCAGCGGCATTTTGTAGCTTTTGTAATTGGGCAATTTGCGAGTTTGGTAGATTGAAAAACAAACCATTACCGAAATCAAGGCGTGAAGAAATAAGTGCATGAACAAGTTTTTCCGTGGCAGAGCGAGTCAAATACTTGCGAATAAACCAATATTGCGCAATTGATAACGGACTGATTTAGAAATGTTGGTGATTTGATCAGACATAGCCATGTGAGAGTCAAACATAAAACGGAAAAACTTTGTTTTTCCGTAAATTTATGGGTGTAAAAAATGATTCCAATGAACACAAACAAACAAACAATTTCACGACGTAAATATATAGTTTTGGCGGACGATTTATTCTAGATTGACAACAAATTACACACCAATATCCTGAAAAGTGCACACAGTTTGCCGATAGATACGTAAATTCCACTGGGTTGCATACACATTTTGGTGACGTCGCAGATTTGGCACTTTTCGTAGCCGTATCGAACTTTTTACAGTGCTCAAATTTGGTAAAGATAAAGATTCTTATGATAATTCAAAGCAGAGACAACTTTATTCCATGATTTATGTCAGAAATTAATCAAAATAACATTAAATGATGGAAAACAGTCAGTTTATATGATATTATTTCCTATAAATTTCTTCTTTAACGTAACTCAAGCAAGAGTCGATCGAGTCGTGATCGCCAAGCGCTAATTATAGAATGGGTAGCGAGAATCCTGCGATCTGATTGGTCGAAGCTATGTGTTGATTTTTACTGGCCGCACGCTGAGTCACAGTGGTAAACATGTTATCGCGCACTTGTAGCAAGAGTACGCGTACTTGTAACAAAGGTTCGCGCACTAAGCGAGCGTTCGCGCACTCAGTACGAGACGCCTATTGGCTAAAACAACCATGCATCAGTATACAAATGACGCACAGGTCTGAGTGCGTCAGTCGGAATTGTGTGTATAAGGTAACTTAACACTCAAGGCGAAGCAGAATGGGTTTAGGCTAAATTCCATAGTTACCGCGTGCATAGTTTCCATAGTTTTTACTGATGCACGGTTGGCCATGCGTCCAGTATAAAGTAATGCACGGCTGGCCGTGCGTCCAGTAAAAACTGATGCATGCTCGTTTACGGCAAGCCAAAAGGAAATGCATCCAGTAATTTTGTCATCGGGTAACACGATAGAAAAATGGGTTTTTGGCAAAAAAAGTACCCATTCTATAAATCAGATGACGCACATGTCTTTTCGTGCGTCAGTCGGAATATAGTGTGCATGCGGTAACTATGGAATTTAGCCTAAACCCACTCGGCTTCGCCTCGTGAGTTAAGCGTTCCATAGTTACCTTATGCACACAATTCCGACTGACGCACTCAGACCTGTGTGTCATTTGTATAATAGTTGGTTATACCGGGCGCATCATCCGGCGGGCGGGCCGGCTAGGCCGGGCTAGCGCTGCTACGATGCTGTCTAGTTCGATACATGTCACGCTATACAGGCATTAAGGCACACGATACCGATAGACAGTATTCGATATAGCTGTGTGCGGACGGAGGCAAACGAGGGAAACGTGCACACACGGATGGTCGACGCGCGGCTACTATTTTCAGATTTGGCTCTATTGCAGAGCGCACTAGTGCGTGCTGATTTATTAAAATTATGGCTAATATTTCACAATTTTGGGCATTTTTGTGATGGGATATAATTTTCTCTAGAGTTCTTAAGACATGCTCTCACACCTCAAAAATAAATTTTTGGGTGCAGATACACTTTAAAAACCCAACGAGAGGATTTTCATCAAACTTGGCAGTTGGCATCCATAAAGAAAGAAAGAAAAAAAAAGGATCTCAATTCTTTCAAATGGGTGCCATTTCCCCTTTTTAGTGAATGTACTTTTAAAGTTATCATATTAACGGTAGATCCAGGGGCCAGTCCGGCATCCTATTGGGGGCCAGTTTTTACATTTTGATTCCCTATTTGAAATTGTATTGTTCAATTTTTTCTGCACACTTGGCAGGTATTCTTTTTCTTTTCTTTACTTGTGCCTGGTTTCACTGAAACGATCTAGGAAGTTTTCATGGTTTTGTATTACGTTCAATTTTAGATTTATTTCGTTTTTCCACAATGAAATAATATATAAATGTTAATATCACTTTTATCTCACTGCAAAGTCCGTGTGTAATGAGGATTCTATAATCTGATGCATGCTGAACAAAAATCAACCACGAAATCCGGCTAAGATCCTATCAAATCAAAAAAAAAAAGAAAGGGAAAGCTATACGTGTATTAACCACTTAACGGAGTACCTTTGGAGCTGCTGCGAAGTTCCTTGCTGTGTTCCACGTGCACTCATGAACGCGCATTGTGAAATATATTTGAAACAATGTAGTATGTGACCCTGCATCACAAAGCCAACAAAAAGTCGCCAGAAATGGATTTTAAGTCAACGGCAGATTCTGAAAGAGCAGACTCTAAGCTTCATATCATATGTATATAATATGAACAAAATTTAGTACCATTGTATTACATAATGTGTGACATATTTGCTGATAAACATTTCACATGGCTCTCACTTTTGCACGCCAAATAAAAAAACATAATAACGTATTAGTATGGACATATGGCCCCAGTAAATTGATAACAACAGCCATGTACACATACAATATGTTAGTCTAAGATGATAGTGTTTATTTGTTTGTTTGTTTGTTTGTTTGTTTTTTTTTTGTAGATGACACCTGGGCATCTATCGACAACTCTTAGGCAGCAACACGGACGTACTTATTATAGAAACACATTGGCTGGAGTCAATGCAAAACTCCGGACCGATCTCAATTTTGACCCCCCCCCCCCTTCCCCCCAGTCGTACTGACAGTTGATATATTGAAAACTAAAAATTGCCATTCAATTAACAGTCATTAAAAGACAAAACATAAATGAACAATGTAAAAGATTCCGTGTTACCAAAGTGTAGATATACAATGTGAGTCTCGGTATTATAAGGGAGGAAAATGGGGGAAAAAAAGTATTGGATCTGACAATCTGTGAACATGTTCTTACTCCAGCTGAGTATACCAGGTTGAAGCATCTTTGTGTGAAAATGCATAGATTATGTAATATGGGTCTTTGAACACAAGAATGAAAGACAGACATAGAAATAATATGGAAATATGTATGTGTATTCAAATGTATGGTATTCAATATCAAGAACGTCACTGGCTGTTAGAAACGTATTTCTTTTTGTCACATCACATTCCTCCTTTTGTGGTATTGCTTTGCTCTTTGCATGTGGGTTTATGTGTGTGATGTGTGTATGTGATGTTAAAGGGATCGTATAGTTTTGGTTGAGACCTAATTTCAGGTTTCTAACATTTTTTGGTGAGATAATGAGAAACCTCTTATGAAATATGAAAGAGCATGTAATTCCATGAGGAATTCAACATTTATTTGATGAATATTGGTTTTGAAATGGCTGAGATATCCAAAACAGAGCAATTTTAATAAAGTCTGGGACCCAGACTTTATTACGATCACTTTGTTTTACTTTGTTTTTGGATGTTTCAGTCATTCCAAACCCAATTTTCATCAAATGAACTTTGAATTCCTCTTAAAATGTTATGCTCTGTACTATTTCATAAGTGTTTTCTTGGTATCTCTCAAAAAGTTAAAAGCCCAATTCTCATCTCCACCAAAACTGTACCATCCCTTTAATGTAAGGCCAAAATCAAAACTCTTAGCAGGGAATGAAGTGACAGACGGACGAAATCTGGGAAGACGGGATTGTTGCTGCCATGGATAGTCAACCTTCGGAGAGCTTGGCGTCGTCCAGCGTCCCAAACCCAAACAGTGATGCGAAGAGACGCCGCACCTTGACCAGCATCGTAATCTTCGTCCTTCTCACCGACTCTCAGGTGTTGATGACGGTCGTCGGTAAGTTCACCATCTCTTCTGGGAGTATGAGAGGAGTGCGGTGTAGTGGTTAAGACTCTTTACTCTTAAAAACTGGGCTCATGGGTTCTAATCCCATCATGGTATATGGTATATCCTGAAATAAGCACTTTCACGTATACTGAGTCCTTATCCATCTGTTTTAATGGGCAAATAACGACGTCGGCCAGTGATAATGACTCGACCCTCTTCGAAACCAAATTCGACTTCTGAAGGTGATACCATTGGTAGATGATGTTTTAGAATCCATGTGGTAGAGAAGATTTTCACGAGCTGTCTACAACAGTATAGAATGGGATGTGATTTTATTGCGAATTGAATACTTTCAACACAAAAGTAATAATACAAATTATTTTTTTCCCTTTGCTGTAGACTATCGAACCTGGGAAAAGTTTGTAGATTTATTTGCAGAACATTCATAAGCAAAGATAATACACCCAATTTCGAACAACTCACCACAAATTCAAACAAACATATTTTGCTTTCCACCCACCAAGGATGCCGCATAAGATCCTTTTGATTTCTTAACAATATTTTCTTAGGGAGCTAGGATAACCTATGAGCACTATAAGTCTGTCAGCCTTCCAAAAACGAAAAGAAAATCCCTTTACGCTTGGATCCATGCGTAATGATTAGTATCTGTAACTATTTTGTCGCTATCCTCTTGTGTATTTGTAGAATAAAGAGATACGAGTATAGGATTTTTCCCTGGCTTTTGCCTTTGAAGACGAATGTAAGATGACAATTCAGTGTTCTCTTTTATCTTTTACAATACTTTGATTTCAATTCCATTGTGGCATCAAGAATTACGTTGAACGTAGTAACGGCTAGCAGACAAATAGAAGACAACCACAGGCACGATGTGATTTTGTCTTAAACCGTATAGTTCCCCTGGTTCCAGAAGTTCTGAGAGATATCTGCCACAAACGCGCTGCCCTCTTTCAAATGCGGGTGAACATCTCGGGCTGTCACCGGACGTTCCGTACATACGTTGACGACAAGGGGTATTCGACAAACTATGTCACAGCCTTCAGCACCAACACGTGGTCGCACTCGATGACGTTGCTCGACGAGGTCGGGGAGGCTGGTAACGGTAGCTGCTTGAGCCTTCTCAGGGACATCTACGCTGCTAAAAACAAAACATTGTCCAACTGTGAAGACGCGATCAACAGGAACACCGGAATAATTCTATCTGTCAAGTTTCTGACCCGGCTGGTACTTACCCTCCCATGCAGTTTGCTGATCGACAAGTAAGTACTCCATGGGCCCGTTTCATAAAACTTGTTATCAGCGCCAACTGCCACATTTCTATGATAAATTTGCTCTCGGCCAATCAGATGCAAGGATTTCAGGAGCTTATCACATCTATGACAACTTGTCACTAATGACAAGTTTTATGAAACGGGCCCCAGGTATCAGATCAATCATTAGGTTCCTATTCGATCCCTGGCTACTGTGGTTTTGTTCCCATGCAGGCAAGGCACAATCGGACTCTTTCCTCACTATCTAGTCCTCGGCAATTTATGTAGCCATTTTGCAGCTTAAGACCTGTCTTTTCTACCCAAATCAGAATACCTTAAAATCTGTGTACTGTTGTGTTGAGGAGTTCTGAACGAATAAATTGACCTGCTAAAGCCTGTCATTTTTTTTCATTCTTGTTTATTCTAGAAAGTATGGAAATAGTAACGATCCCTGTGTATACCAAAACAGTCAATCATCAAAGAGAAAAATCTCGTAACCCATTACATTACTCTTTTTTTCTTTCTTTGTTCATTTTCCATCTGAGAAGATGGCTGGATAGCCCATATTCAGCTACGTTAAGCTGGTCTTCCATGGGGTCCAGTTGGATTTGAGGTGGGACCACTCACCTGGTTAAACACCCTGCTCTGGAATGAAGCGGGATCTTTAAAGTGCATGAGTTGTTACTCTCTCATACACGGGACCTCCATTTTATGTCCTATCCGAGGGACTCAAAGATGCAATAATACAATCACATTTTTAACATCTGTTCTTGAAATACCACAAGGGAATATTTGACCCTAACCTAGCTTTTTGCATAGAATTTAAATACAGGAAATGGTTTTGACTGTTATAACTGATTTGTGGAATATATCAATTCTTAAACCTATCTATTCTAGGTCCAATGTTATTGAAAAGTCTCTAGGAATGTTCATCTGACCCTACTCTTTTTACTATAAAAGCCTTCTTGAACACAATATGAAACTTGTAGGCCTACTTCAGACAGTAAACACCATTTCAACAGAGCATCGACGCCTACTACCTTGGCCTGTCAATTTGTAGGAAAAGGGTCTACTGCTTTGAAAAGGCCTGAATGGTGCGTTCTGTATGTGATGAATGTGTACGACCTATAAAAGGACATCTCCAGATGATTTTCAGAATTCATAGAAATCGGGATGAGGAATAAGAATGTTTCAAAATTTTTAACAAATTGCAATGAACAAGCATGGTGACATGGCAGCCTCACCATAAGAATGCATGAATTGGGGCTCAAGGTAGCAGAACAAAAGAAGGCGCGGATAGACCCAACACAGGTGAAATTTTTAAGCAAGAGTATTGGTTTCTCTGCTCAAGGACCACAATCACTTCCCCAAGTCTATACATGGAGCTGTCGATTAATGTATTACATGATGTCACATTTCGAAATTTGTCTGGAATGCCCCTTTAAAGCTGGCAAAGAGTTCTGCTCCTGTCTGGATTGCTTCAGACAGAACTACTTGAGCGTACATGTATATCGGGAATATCAGAATATTCCTTAACAAGCACAGGGAAATGGTCTGAGCTATATTGCTCATCTGGTCATACTCTGATCAAGTTCGTTCTAGCTATGGGAAGTTTCGAATGTCTTTGCCATTATGAATATAAACATAACTGAACTTTTTTTTTACATTATGATATTGATTTGGATATTACCTCGGACCACATTGAATCATTCTATTAATTACTTTCAAGGTATGCATTTCAAAACAAGAAGATTCCAAAGTTTTTAAGTTCTCATGAATTTCAACTTCACAATAAACTAAGAATGGATATCGTGTAGGTATCTCCACATTTGTGCGACGCATACATTTGTTACAAGTGGGATATGATCTGATTATTATTTTGTTATTATCGCAGCGACACCTCTGAATTTCACTTTGTATCTCACAATGGAGAAAAGTAGATGGACCTGTTTGTAAACCGTTGTGCACGGGAACCTGGTGGCCTGCGTAAAAAGCCTATATGAGCATTTCAGAATTCAGTAGGGAACGGGTTGAATTTGCCAAATCTACACTAAATCACAAAAAAAATATCTAATTAATTTCCCAGTAATATGAGAGACATACAAGAGCTTCTTTAAAAACTCGTATCAAACTTAAAAATGAATACGAACTGGAAACTTTTCCAAAAAATGAAATGGTAAATCGAACAGTTAAGATATCAATATAAGGTTTTGTAAATGGTAAAGTCGACACTCAAAATGTTGTATTTACTATTTCATTTCTTATCTAAAATAATGGTAATGCAACATTTTGATTGTTAATTTGGCATTTACAGGTTTGACGATTGTCAACATTCAAAACGTTGGTTTGTCATTTCATTTGTTAGAGAGTAGCAATTAGGTAACTTTTTTTTTGATAACATTACTATTTGCTTCCCTTAAGCATTGTTAAGGATCAATGAATAGTAACAAATTCAATAAGAGAGTACATCATCAAACTATAGGAACGTGACTTCATTTTATCTAACCTACAAAGTAATAGTAGTCATAATAAAAGTAATGATAATCATATTCAGATAGGACCATAACTCGTTATGCGTGTTTATAAACACAAAACTCGTAAAAGAATAAATTTTCATGTAACTATTAAATGATAAGTTTTTAACACTGATTTTACTTTTTTTTCAAAATCTGAAATAGATCTAAGGTTAAAGGGGATATCGTTTTATAGTGATCAATGGTGATGGTGCCATTTTTCTAAAGCTTCTGGTGTTACCTAGCGTTTTTGGTTTCTCACTGATTTCAGAGGGGTATCTTTTACTTTAAACGTTAGATTAAAACCAAGCTGTTATTGCCTGATGATTTCTCAGAGATACTGTATTTTGATCTTACTACACAGAATTGGGCTATTCATTCCTTTTATAGTCTCCACTGCA
The DNA here is from genome assembly GCF_040938485.1 of Diadema antillarum. Classification (NCBI taxonomy): domain Eukaryota; kingdom Metazoa; phylum Echinodermata; class Echinoidea; order Diadematoida; family Diadematidae; genus Diadema; species Diadema antillarum. The sequence continues at coordinate 174,836 of NW_027272673.1, forward strand.
CTACTGATGTTATCATGTTTAGGTAAGTGCTGCTTGTATAATTATATCATTGTCTGTGTTGTACACATTACTTTTACTTTTGCAAATCATAAAACGTAATGAAGGAGTATCAATGTGTGGTCATTATAATGATATGATGGAATATGAAATCTGATTCATACGCGTCATGTCAAAATCCTTCGACTCAATTACCCGATTTATCGAGAAAAAAAAAGATTATTTCTCCACTCTCTCTTTCCTCTTGTTTTAAAGGTCTTTTTTAATTTTATGTTACGAAATTAATTCGATTCAGGATTTGCGTTTGCCCACAACATGCCCTTCCTTTTCCTGGCTCGTTTTCTGCATGGCGTCGGTGGAATCGGTGTTGAAGTCGCGGGTAATTCATCGTGTTTTTCTTATTTCTTTTTTTTTCATTCTGTACTGTTATCAGGTTATATTTTTCTTCCAAGTCATCAGCTGAATCCCGTTATCATATGACATAATTACTTAATTGCACAGGTTACAAATTTTCCAACTTGATGCATGTACCTGGCATACTCCACTTTACATTTTGAATTGTTAGCAGTTGGACAAATCTGACTATGTAAACGGATTATGATAGCAAAAGGAAATTGATAGTTTATATTGTCAGCAAAGCACAGAAGATCACAGGGTATATGAATAATGAATGATACATACAATATACATTAATCACACTGGTTTCAAAACATACACACACAATCATTCACTAAAACAATATTTGACAGCAGTATAATACCGTGATCGAATGCATTATAATAAATAACAGAGTGGCTTACATCTCTACAGTCTTGTTTCTTACTTACACGTCTCCTTTCTGATAATGATTTTAACAAACACTTTCATAGAGGTTATAGAAGTTGCTCATGTTTTCCTCCGCTTAGGGCCGGCGGAGCGTTTTCCATGAGCTAACAAGCAAAAAAAAAAAAAAAAAAAAAAAAAAAAAAAAAAAAAAAAGGGTCCTCATGTCATCTCTCCCCTTCCATTTCCTTACCGCGCTCACACTTCAAGATCTATTTCTATTTAGTGCCACTTACGTACTTCCGGGTTAAAAAAAGTGTGGGGGCCCAAAGTGATGACACCTTATGTATTCCTTTGTCTGGTGCACAAAAAGTGTGGGGGCCCGAGCCCCCACGGCCCCCACGGTTCCGCCGGCCATGTTGAATGTATGTACACATTTCTTATGAGCACGACGAATCATTAGACTCGAGTTATTGGCAATACTGCCTTTTCGATCATTTTGAATTATGTTCCAATAGAAATTTAAAAACTGTATAAGACTTCTTGAAATACAAATGATAAGTTCACGTTAAATAGCAAGACACGTAAAAGTAAACTTTTTTTTTCTGGTTTGCCTTAACTCGTCTTTTCAGTTCCAAGATAATATACCTGAAGAAGTTGTGCATCAGTGCTAATACATAAAAATACTGCTGGAGCATTTGTCCTAAAAGACAGCGTCCGAAGCCCTACAAATCAGTTACTTACAGCATTAGTTAAAGAATTTAAGTTTAAGATTAAGTTATGCCTTAAAGAAGGAGGAGTCCCGATGACAGAGATATGAAACAACTTCATGGGCAAACATGCACTAACTGTATTTTTGTTCAACATTCAAGGTCTATTTTGACGTTAACAGGAAAAATCGGATATTCTGATGTTGCTTAATTCATCTCATATTTTGCAGGAATTGCATACCTTTCGCTTCTATACGACCACGACAAAGACGCAAAAGGATTGGTGTTTGGCATACTCACAAGCTGTTTCGCCGGGGGTAATCTAAGTGAGTGTTTGGCTTACGTAACTGACCAGTTCAATGTTAAATAGAGTGAATCGCGACAGAGTTTAATCGGGCAACATACAGCGTGCCAGATCGCGCCAGGATCCTTGTTTATTTTAACAGTCAGTGTACCAAGAACTTTAACAATATTGTATTATCTAATTAGAGGTTATCAATGGTAGAGTTGTAGTAAATGTATATTTTAACGAGTAGTTTGGAAATACGCAAGATAAGTTTTCCTTATGTTTAAAGAAATTTGTATTACATTTGAACCATAACGAAACATTTCTCAATCCTAAATTCATAATATTGATTGATTATTTGAAATTCCATCACAATCACTGACAATGCAGAACGAAGATGTGATTTGCAAATAAGACACACAACAACACTGAAGAAGAGTTCATTAAAAAAAATATCCTAGAACAGCGCTCTGTCTGCCTGTGCTTCTCCGCTAATTATAGGGGACACATGATTATTACAAGTTTGACATCATAAATAGAAACGTATTGTTAATCATTGAATTGAGAGGTAGCTTTTGATCTATGACCATGCAACGTCCCGTTTCCTTTGCTTAAATTTTATGGAGAAGCATTACGGTTGATAAGCTTTACTAAGTTCCATAACTTAAGTAATTATTACTTTCTAAGAGAGTTTCTATACGATGTAGCAGTTAGTTATAGCAAAATCTTCAGAGACTGTTTTCCCTAAAGTTTAGTTGTGGCCGTGCATCACAAAACAAACAAAAAATCGCATCCCTCGATTTTCCATAAGGACTCAAAACAGGTGAAATGGGTCAACTTTTAAAGTTAATCTTGAGTTTTTCATCTTTTGTGGAAGAACTATCTTTCTTCTACAGTATTCTTGTTCTTGAGCTTTGGATCACAACACAAATTGGAAAGTGTGTTTTCAGCATTTTTTTTACAACCCCCCCCCCTTTTTTTTTGGGGGGGGGGGGGGGGGTAAAGAGTAGAATGATGAGGTATGTATTCGAAGCTACTTTTCGTTTCTTGAAATCCTTTAAACACTCTTCAATTTCAAGTCTAATAACTTTTGAAAAGATAATGCTACTGCTTTGAAAGTTTGAATTAATCATGACAGAATGTGTTAATAGAACACTCTCAATTTCAGCTTAACCTGATTGTCACAGGGGACTTTCCTCTGAATGTGGGGAGCGAAAGTCCTCCCTGCGACTGGGATCTTTTCTATAGTCAAAGGTTGACTTTCTCTAAATGCAGCAGATTGTTAGCAGACCATTCATTCAATCAACTCTTTCGACTTGTGCAACCACAGTGCCTCGAAAGAAGTAGCCAATCACACAGTGTTCGTACAATGTAACAAGCAATAAGATTCATTATACTGGTCTCAAATTGTGGTCGTTTACAATAATAACATAGTACAAACTTGAATACAGATATCAAATTCCACTCGATCTTGAGCTTGGTTGCTGTGCTCGTTGGTTTATTCTAGAAGCTCCCGTGCTTGGTTGTTCTAGGTTGTCGACGATGCCCTGCCTGATGTAGCGGGTCGTCTCCTCTTGCTGGTCGTTGGCTTCCCAACTTCTGGTCCTTGTCGGAACCCTGAACTGTGGCCCTCTCTGGAACCCTAAACGGTGGCTCTCTCCCTGGAACCCTAAACACCAACAGTTGTTGGTGTTTAAACTCGAATCCTCCTAGATTCTCTTCTGGACGGTCAGGCTGTCCAAGCCGAAATGCAACAATCCCTGAATCACACTGATTCCAAATAACACTCTGCTACTCTCTAACTTCGCAATCTCGAAGTAACGTAGCCTGGTCCTGAGTGTTCCGCAAATTATGTGGCATCTGAATTTTATGCCCAAACACTGCATATTTATACATTTGTTGGACCATAGGTTTCCATGTAAAATTAATTAAATGAAGTGACTTCCTTGAAAGTTTTCATAGAAGTCCTGCCCCCTTTTCTTATTGGTTGGCGTTTTCTGTCTGTCAAAACTTTCCTGAGTATCTCATTTTGCATTGGTCAAGCCTCTGCTTGACGTCATCACTTCCTGTCTACGGAAACCAAAATTCTTTGAAGTGGTCCTGTTTTGACCTAGCTAGAAACTTGTGTTTGACGTCGTGAATGACGTCCACATACCAGATAGTATGAGGCATACTACCAGGGATACCCTTTCCTCGTATTTTGACGTCATGTAGGGTTTACTCATCCCCAAAACATTTAATTCCAAATCACTCTCTTTTACTTTGATTGTGCATCGCAACATCTCCTTATATGGTTATTTTGATGCAAGCTTTTGTCTTTAAAGCTGCACTTCTTTTGTAACCATTGCGATAACATCAATTTCTTACATGAGCTACCGGTACCTAATAAACAGTAGTACAATGAGACAAATTATTACGTGACAAATACAAAATGTGTCATATCATGACACTGATAATCTTTTCGTTGTTGCTGTTCCGATGGTTGACATCCTGTGTTTTGTCCCTTTCATCGCACAGCTAGCGCTTGGTGAAAAATTAAACGCTTCAATCATGTCAATAGACCCTGTACATAAGATCCTCTTTTCTCGTTTCACACTTTTCCAGAGTGTAGTACGTGTGCTTTATTTTCAGTATTTAGGTAGGTTAGGGGAGTCCATTTGCATTGAGTTATATACATCATCTTAAAGCTTTTGGTCTGCTCTTTCAGAATCTGCCCTTTACTAAAAATCCATATCTGGGGATTTTTTCTTTGTTTTGTGATGCAGGGTCACAAACGATCTGCTTTGACAATTTTATTAAATGACAAAAAGAGAATTCAACCTTTTTAAACAATTTTTCCAATATTTTTGATACGTCGAAAGAGAAATGTAGCGATTATTTGTAACTTGGGTGCGATCATTTTGTTCTAAATTACAGAATTATCATTGCTGATTTTGATAAATAAGGACAACTTCCAGTTTAAAGAGATATATCAAAGAGTTCTTGAAGCAAAACTACTTTATATATCATCCACTTCAAACGTTCAGTGCTAATGCCATCATTCATGTGGACCTTTTAGATTGTAAAGTTTTTACTATTTAAAAGTTCCATATTAGTCTGTTGGAATGAGCTGCATCGTATTTGGATTGGGCTAAAGAGATATTCTGTAAAAAGTTTGTTAACATAACATTGTTTGAAAGTTAATTCGGGGCCAATGATTGGGAAAAAAAGTAGACGCTTAAGCGATTTCAGCTAGGTTACTAATATCTTCCCATTAATATTATGCTTTCCAAGTTGTTCATGTTTTTTTTTTATCGTTTCAATGTGATGTTCCCCTCTGTAGATTAAAATTTAGCGTTTTCTAATGTTCTGTAGAACAAAAATAATTTTGTGATGTTCGAATTCCACCATTGAAATTAGTGCGATACTAATTAATGTTTATTTAAATTCTCTCTAGATAGTTTAAGTATGTAATTCATGAAATTAAATGAGGAATGATTAAAGAGCTACTAGCTACTAGAGCTAATAGATGGAGTAGGGTGGTTAGTTATTTTGTACAGACTGTTGCTATAACGTCATATGTTATCGATCTATCAATATCTCCCGTATAGTCGGTCCACCTTTTGGTTCGATACTGTATGACTTTGCCGGCCAGGCCTCACCTTTTCTCATTCTTGCTGGGATCACCCTACTTATCTTAGGTAAGTTTTCACTTTCCCATGACTCGTTTATAATGTGCTATCATTCAATTTGGAAACTGATTCTATCCCAAAAACCGAAGAAACATGCAGGTGATCGACGGAACTTTGATTGATTTCAAATAATGCTTATGACTTTAAAATGGGCAAATAAAAGGTAAATTTCACGAAGAGTAACTTTTCATCTTTGCAGCCATTTTCCCACTCGTCATCCCTCGAGACGTTGGATTGGGCTCCAAACGAGAGAAACACTCTGCACTTCACATCGCCAGAAATCCATACACACTTCTCGTGTCAGGTAATAAGCTCTGCCTTGACTTCCCGAGCTGCTCTTCTTTTACGGATGTATCCTCTAACGATCGTGTTCTTTTTCAAAGTTGAAAATAAGAACAAGAGACCCAGGGGTCTAGCGCATCGCAAATTCACCCTCCACGCATCCTTGCAGACTAATGGATATTGCCTGAGAACAAAATAATAAACCGGGGGGGGGGGGGGTCTCCTTTGCGTCTAGGAAGACATGGTGTCCATTTGTATATTTCATCAAACTTGCGATAATGCCTGCCAAGTTTGGAAGAAATTCGAAAATGCGCTTACAAAAACAAGATAAAAGTGAGAAATGTGGCCCGCATTTGTTCTCAGCCCTAAGGGGACCACCTCCTGATCCTCCGAAAACAAACTTAATGCCGTATTTACTAATGTATTTAACCCGAATATTTCCTATTTTAAACAAGTTTTTATTTCTTTTTTGTTTGTGTGTATACGATGCCTTATAAGTACGACCCAAGTCCATGGAAGACCATTTCGAGTAAACTTAAAAAAAAACTTCATATCTTTTTTATTTGTCCAATAATATTCTATTTAACTGTGATGGGAAGGCAATATTGTATATACAAATTAGAACATATATTATTATGACAATTAACATTTACTTTAATTGTGGAGAGGCCATTTTGTGTGATGGACTTGGCTCGTTCTTTGATTCATATGGACTTGGGTCGTTCTTTGATTCATATACATGATATTCTGCTATAGAGATGAGAGAAGGACGAGAGAGGGCGCTATGATATGAATGTAAGAATGACCCAAGTCCTTTATTCTTACATTCATATATAAAGATGTAACTCTTTTATTTCAGGCACTTCCGGGGGTAATTAGGATTTATCATTTATACACAAGATGACTCCATGCATTAGCTACAATTTCCCATGTCAAACTGAATTTGGCCAAAAATTGGACTTGGGTCGTTCTTACATTCAGGTCTTCGATTCTCTAATCTTTGCAATTAGGGTCCCCAAGTGGGGAATGGCTTCCCATTTGTGCGATGTTAGTTTGTATTCTATTACCCTAGAGAAAAAACAACAACAACGCACAGCTTGGTGCCAATTTGCGATGCGTTTTTAAGAAGAAGATAAAGATATGGAAATTTCCGCCCAGGTCCACCCCTGGATCTGCAATAAACAATCATGAAACTGCAGTCGCCAATCTATACTTATTCATAGAGTATAATCTCACGAGATCGACTTCCATGAGTCATACGGCCCACGAGTTTGACATTTTAAAAGGGTCCATGAGTCATACGGCCCATGAGTCATACAGGCCATGAGCTTGACACTATAGGCAAAAATGCCAATGAGTCTGGCAGTCTTATGCAAACAAGGCCCACGAGTCTGATACTAAGCAAATAAGGCCAATAAGTCCGATGCAATGCTCACGGGCTCAACGCTGGGCAGAAAAGGCCCATGAGGACATTAAAGACCCGTGATGTAATGGGGTCGAACTCGTGGGCCTTGTTTTTCTAGTGTGGGACTCATGAGCCTTATAATTTGGTGAAAATTCGTAATGGTGTTTAACAATTTAAAAAAAATAGATGTAAAGAGATTATATTCCATCGCATGTGTAACCTTTTTTGGGGGGTATTATTTTTTTCTGTTCCTTCAAATTGGACTCTATTCGTAACCACGATCTTGCGCAGGCGCAAACATTGTTGCGCTTGTTGGGGAGTCTGCGGTGGCGGCCACTTTACCAATCTACTTGCGAACAGAACTTGATGTGCCAGAGTGGAAAGTCGGTAAGTAATGTTATGATAATGAGACGCCATGGGTGTAAGCAGATATCATGACCTCAGTATATTTCTTGGCTTCTGGGTGGTAGGTCCCCTTACCTTAAAGGCACTCAATCGTGGCAACTGGTTTGTGCGGCACGGAGACGAACGCAACACGCTGCCTCCCCCATTCTGTATCAAATGTAGTGACCCCGAATGAGAATAGCGCTGGCTCAATGGGTCAGCGAACAAAACGCTAGGCTACAAGATAGCTCTGTGTGCTAATCTCCTAACCCAAAATGGCTGTCCGAGCGAGCCACGAGTTTCCGAATGGACGCACACTCTCGGTGCGCATGCGCATGAAGAGAGGCCAAAAGAGCCACGCGTCTTCTGGCCTCTCTCCTCCAATCACCGCAGCTCGCGGTGACAATATTTGTGTATGATGCGTACACACACACGCGCACACACACACACACACACACACACGTGTCTCAGTTGCAGCATTGCCCCACACGTTTATGGATATAGCACCAAGTCTGGCATTGCGCAATTGCATGCACAAACTTCGGTCGTTCGGAGTTTACGTACCATTAGGGATGACGATCGGCTGCCTTTAAAGAAGAAATCCACCCAAAAATAGATAAATTTCAAAAGAAGGAGAAAAATATTCCCTACAGAACGATACAAAAAATAACAAAAATTGAATAAGAAATATGAAAGATATGACATTTTGAAATGTTACATTTTAGTGTTTTGTGGAAAACATTTATTAACCAGTCCTAATGAATATTCAATGGAACGACGTGATGATGTCCTACCCTCACAATTTTTTATGTATGTTATGTTATGTGAAATTCTGAAAAATCTTTATTTTTAGCTAATACAAGTAAAAGCATGTTCTTATATACCAAGAGTTAGCATTTGTTCTTTTTCATTTGGGGTGGTTTTGAAGCAAGTTTTATGTTTATACACCTAAAATATGAGAATTTTGTCGTTTCTGTATATGAAATAAACAAGAAATTGTGAGAGCATGACATCGTAAACTTGCTCATTTTAATATTTTTAAGGACTGGTCAAGAAATGTTTTCCGAAAAAAAAAATGTGAAATTTCAAAATCTCTTATCTTTCTTATTTCCTATCCCATTTTTGTCATTTTGATATCGTTCTTTATGGAATATTTTCTCTTTCTTTTGAAGTTTATCTATTTTTGGGGTGAATTTCCTCTTCAAGTCCCAAACAAAACTTCGGCGAGTGCAAAGTGCACAATCGTAATTTAAAAGAAACTGCTCGAATGCAACGGGTTTCTAATTGCATTCAGCTATTTCATGTACAGATATATGGACTGCTTTTCGGAGCATTGCTGATATCGTTGCCCCGAGGAATCTAAAGCATGGAGCTTTAATCGGAGGAGCTTGCTAAGAGGGTCATAGAATAGAGTTGAGATCTTGGGAGCGATAATAATATCAATAATACGCCAATAAAAGCAGTCTGTACCTGTCTTATGTACCGGAAAAAAATAATTAAATTGCACTTGGTTTGGATCGCGATTGCGGGCTAGTCAGTTCACACATCTGACGCAGCTGCCATGGACTTTTGATCAGCGATAGCATTGGACAAATGCTCATTGCGATGTACCTCTCGAGCTCTGGAAGCTGCGCCAGCGTTAAAAATATTATTATCCGCTTCAGATACTAAATATATAGAAATGGCATTGTGCTTTACTATTGCATAATACCATGTTGCAAATCAAAGACCTTAGTGGTTGCGACGTGCTACGTACTGCGCGATAGAATTCACAAATGAGTGCTAGTAATCATTACAGTGGTAAACAAATTGTTGTTCACAACGGCCGTGCCAATGTCACAACAACTGCATTGCACAAGGGTCACTTCTTGCGCCATGAAAGCTGAGCAACTAAAAAGTAAATGTACATACGACCACGTTCATGCCCCATTTGTACCAAGGAGAGAACAGTTTTGGCACTATAAATACGTTTGGGTGTTTGTAGATTTGAGCGTTCGCAATGATTGAATTCGCTCCCACGATTTCAACCAACCAGAATCAAGGATTCAGATTATTGTAATATTATGTATTATTTCATCAAAGCAAAATGTGTCTCTGTTTTCATGTGTTGGGGGCTTTATGCGTCAAGGGAATCTGTCATTCCTTGTCTTGGGCAAAATATGCCGATAAAATTTGACTATCCTCGACGGTACTCAAGACAATGCTTTGGGAAAACTTCTAATGAACATTTAATTTTTCTACTGCCTTTCATGGAGAATGGTCATAGAGATGTTATATTGTATATGCATATTCAACTACAATCACACTTGTATATTTTCTAACGGTACACATGCGCTGCTGTGAGTGTATGTACGTGTCCCATTGTGCGCACTCGCGTGTATATACAATAGTTGTAATGAATAATGCACTTTTGTTTTTCTTGCACTTTTTAATCAGGTATAGCATTCTTGCCGGCCAGTATCTGCAATCTAATATGCGGTCCCCTCGTTGGGTTCTTCAGCGGAAAACTCAAAAGGTTTTGTATCAAGCCAACGTTTAAGCATTCATAACTGCAGTTCCTTTAGACTTACAATATCTCTATTGGGTGCATTTTATTTGTTTGTTTTCATGGAATAATATGTTAGCATTCACAATATCAATCAGCAACGAAGAAGGAATGTGAAAATTACCCGACATTAATTTTTTGATTGCCTTGACTGAAAGCTGTGATAATGAATTATAATGATTAATGATAGTTTCTCGTTGTTATCTAAAAAAAAATGTGGGATTACGAATGCTTTTTCTAGATGTACAAGTGTCATAGGTATATCGTTATCGGAACATATTTTCACTATGAGATTCTTTACTCTAAGTTACATTACATCGTGATTTGTTTATACAACCACACTGATTTTAGATAAGCCCGAATGAATAGATGATGAATAAATATATTTATTTAAAAAAGGCTGATTTGACCCGCCTTCTTGATAAACCCACTGCTTGTAACAGCATGTTTAGACAATCATGTAAACCAACAACTTTATGAAAAGTGGAGAAGAGCTGGAAATACAAGAGAACTTTTATTTTAAAAACATCGAAAAATGTATTTGTATTTCAAACAATTTCAAACCATTTGAAGAGGCATCAATGATAAAAAAAGAACAGCAATGATAATGCATTATTCATAATGAGATATTAAAGTGGGGGCTTATGGAAGTTCTCAACTCTTAGTGAACTGAATTACAAGGACTGTTTACAGACAAATATGTGTTGCAACGTGAGTTTTGAGGAATGTCATGGTATGATTCATTATTTATAATTTTCGAATCTTTTATATGAGAGTATTGTTTCTGATTGATCGAGCAAACAGACTCTACAATTATTATCGGCAACAGGTATGTTGAGATCCAGTCTTATAACGATGACCCATCACTGTTTGACACAAAGCGAGGCATGCTTGATTAAAATATGTAGGACCTATCGATATTCTATTTGAATGGTTCATTACATTTCTATCGATTTTTTTTTTCCAGATGGTTCGTAATTATGATTGGGATGTTACTAATGGCGGCAAGTGTCTTCACGGTATGATTTTTTTAAACAAAAAAACTGAGCGTAGTTGAAAGAGTTTCCCCAAACAGTGTCATTACTAAAATTGAACTACCTCATCATTATCGCTGTCACAATGATGATAATAAACACACACAGACGCACAAATTCAAGATTTGTTTGAAAGCTCTGCTGTTTCTTATTTAAAAGCAGATTAACTGAAAGCAGGGAAAGAATTCGAAGACAATGAAAAGGTCAAAACTAGTGTTCCTGTATGTGAAGAGCCCACGTTCTATCTGGGCTTGCCTGGAGGTTTAATCAAAGTAATTCCAAGATTCCCCGGTAATGTTTGAAAGTTTGACAAAACCTTCATGATGATAACGGTATCATTAAATAACATGCACGGTCACTTCAGAATATGAATATAATATATATGATATAATATACCCATATGAATGTACTTCTACATTTCAGATGTAGGAATAAAGCATAGCAAAGGAGTTGCCGTTCCTTAACATTTTCAGCTTTTTGGTTCTTTTCACTACCAGATTCCATTCGGCCAGAATGTCATTCATCTCATTCCATCCATGTCCGTACTTGGCGCAGGGACTGGTGAGTTTTGCACACACACTTCCCCCATTTTTACAGTTAATTAACCTATTCAATTCAGCACGGACAACGTGATATACATGAGAGTAACATTTTCCTATCATGTACAAGAGGAGGATCCCCAAACAAACAAGAAATAAAGTTATAAAAACAATAGCCAGTTATTCTTCTTTTCTATATTTTCCATATATTTCGAAAACCAAGAAAATAATGCAAAGTACGTGAGTACATGATATTATTAAGTGCAACTATTTGATATCATCTAGGCGCCTAGGTGTTAATGTAAGTTCACTGATTCCGTTACAGCCATTACTGCATGTACAGTACTTCACTTTTACTTGCCATAATTGCAGAATGTACTGGTTGCAATGTTTGCTGCTTTATCTGTTCATACATTTCATACACAAGTTTTATGGTGAGCGATCTTTTGCCCATGCTGCTCCCACACTGTGGAACGCTGTTCCATGTTATGTAAAAGAAGCTCCCACAGTGTTAAAGTTTAAAACTGCTCTCAAGACATTTCTGTTCAAAAAGTATTATGAATGAGTTTGGTTCTGCATTTATGGTACACATATTGTACACTGCATTTCTTCTTTCTACTTCATCCCTCTCCTTAAAGCGCATAGAGACACCACGGTAGTGATATGCGCTATATAAGCACTGTTATATATATATATATATATATATATATATATATATATATATATATTTTTTTTTTTTGTAGCTATTACAGACACGACAGCGGCAATGGTAGTTTTTCAAATCGTAGAAGTCTGGTACGATGGCGCCCACAGCGGGGGTTCGGCTATCTATTCCTTTCAGTTTTGCATCGGTTTCATGATAGGTAGGTGAATATTGCGCCAAGTGATATTGGCACCATCCATCGCGTCTATACATGAAATGTACTGCTATTTAATTTCAGCAGTCTGTAACTGACAAGTAAATCCAGATAAAAATCCTCAAGAGAACAAGATAGACATCACTGAGATTCAGATTCAGCATCGTCGAAATAGGGTAAAATCATAAAAAAAATAATAAATGGGAAGACGACAAAGCAACGTTTGGCCCAAACTTTGACATTGACATCCAGCCAACTATGACGTGTAATATGAGTAAAGTTTCGCAAAAAAAAAAAAAAAAAAAAAAAAAAAAATCAGGGGGTTTCGAAAATTGAGGCTACCTGCGGTACTTATGGCGAGTGGATTTAGATATAAGACGGTGACGGAAATAAAAACGTACTATAGATCTGACAGAACAAAAAAAAAAAAGACTGAAAAAAGACAGAAAATTCCAGAGAACTCTTCATTTTTGGAGCACTGCGTTGTAATGGATACGCCTCCCTAGCTTCGAATCCTGCTAGCATCATTAAAAGTAAAACGTCAGCTTGAACGTGGTGTAAAACATGCCATGATAAAAAGCTACCCTCTCGCTGTGTACTTAAGCATAGAATGAGTGCCTGGCTTCGCGGTGGGTCAATAGTGCTAGTAATAATAGGAGGATCCTCGCATTGTAGGGTCGATACAATAACAAGAACAGTGCCCCTACTAAGGTACCCCGAGTAAACTCTATAAAAAAGCCTACTGCCTGAAAATTAGAATATTGGCAAGGTAGTAGATGGAGCTGATTTGAATATAACCCATTTCTTATGATCCTATATGCGCATGTTTATTCTCTAACGTAGCCTACATCCCTATTCTTCCTCTTGATTTGTTTGCAGGGTCGCTGTTGTCCGGGGGATTAGTGAGAATAATAGGATTTCAGTGGTAAGACCTCCATGTTCTTGTGAAAGGGGGTATAGTAACTCGAACCATGCATTATGTCTTATGAAATATGGTACATAGAAAGTGACACCTGGGCCCCATTTCATAAAAGATGTTAGGATGGCAACTCTTGCTGAAATGGAAACTTCCAACAGCAACAGCCAGTCAGGGAGCTGGATTCTTGTCGTTACTATGACAATTGCCATTCCACAGCAAGAGTTGCTATCATATCAACTTTTTATGAAATGGGGCCCAGATCGCTATAAACTTCATGAGATTGAAAGATTTTCGTCATTTTGAGGCGATCTGATCTATGCACTTGTGACTTGTGGGGATGTAAACACGTACTGCGAACAGGAAAAGAATTGATACAAGCTAGGCTTACAGTACATGATTTTCCCAAAGGGTATTTAATCAGCAAAAGTGGAAATATTGTGAGAAATACAAGACCTATTTACACTGTAATCATATCCATCGGGTACAAAATTCATGCCGGCTGAGGGCGGAGCTGTGAGATCATGACGTTCACGTCGTGAGCACGCGTACTGAAAATCGAAATGGGTTGTAACTGGGTGGACGTAATGAGTGGACCGCAGCCATTTAGCAACGCTGAACAACGTGAAAGGCGTCCCCGTCATACAATCGAAAAGTTCCTAGCAACGCATCAATAAAAAAATAATCTATTTCGTCCATTTTGGGGGGCCATTTGTTAATTGAAAGTAATGTTGATAGGGGAGTAGAAAAAGGGAAACTTATCACATCGCTATCGGTTTCTTTCTGAAAAGTATTCATATTGTACTCTATCTACAGGTTGAGTTGTTAATACATGTGAGGTCGGGTGATGTGAGAAATATCTGGCGATAGTATGCACTGGAAAAAAATGCTGATCACCCCTCTCCTCCCTCACATTGCGTTGACGCACATAGTGTGCCTTTGTGGGCTTCACGTTCCTACCCAAATATTTCCGTGTACGCGGTCCAGCTTGATTTTTAATCACGTTGGATACTCAAACGTTTAAAAAAAATCAGGAAACTGGGTCGTCACAATTTCATTTCAGCCTTTGTATATACCATTAACTAACCATTTGTGGACTATTACTCCATACAGTCAAATAGGCCAGATGTTTCAATGAAGTCACTACTTACGCAAGTGTACGCAAGAGTACGAAGCTGCCGACAACACATAACTGTCTTGCGATTTTTTTTCTGTCATTTTCCCGCCAACAGGACAATGTGGACTATTGCCATAGCAATCGTTGTATACTCTCCCTTCTGTGCCTTGCTGAGTAAGATCCCAGAGACAGAAACTCAACTGATCGAAACAGAAGATCAGCAAGTTCTCCTTCCACAACCAGAGATTTCCACAGTCGAGGTGCACCAGCAGCCAAAGAGGAAATAATGACCCTGCCTGGATTTCCTTTCTTAATGATACCAACGTTCTTCTTTTTTTTTTAGCTCACCTGAGGCAAAGACTCAAGTGAACTATTGCGATCATTCATGATCCGGCGTCCACCATGCGTAAGCCTTTAAAATGACAAATATTCACCAAACTTAGGAGGCAGCAATGGTAGGGTATATGACTGCAATTTGTTTAAATTATGGAAACCATGCCACATGAGGACCCGAAGTCGGGAATCTTTATAAATATTCCGATCTAGAACCAGAAGTGATAGAGCTACGCAGCAGTTAGTACTATGAGTAAGTATACTAATGATTGTAGTTTCAAAATTGTTTGTGGTGGATCCATTGCTACCCCAAATTGGGGACCAAATTGGGGCTCAATTTTTACATTATCATCATCTACTTGAAAATGCATGGTTAAAATGTTCACAGAAGTCGTCAGGTGTTATCACTTTAGTTATTATAGTAAAAATGAATATGCGCTTTTTCCTTCCTTGCGGAGCACTAGGGACCAAGAAACCCCCAGAGAGTGAACTAAGAAAAAAAGCTCTATGAACTCGGGAATTATAGCGCCAAACCGCAATGAGCAAGGAGTACCTTTGTGAGTGTGGGGGGGGGGGGGTAGGGCTATGTAGTTTTTGTTTCCAGACTCTTGGCCCTTCTACAAAATGCACCCTATAGGCGGCGACAAAGTCCATTTCTCTGCCGAAGACAAAGACTAACCAGCTCACCCTGCTACGTATCTCGTCCTATAGAGAACAGTAATATTCTGGAAAAGCAAAACAATAGGCCTACAGGCAGACAGGCAGATTTTCTGGAAACCACACTATGGATAGGTATGAACTAAAATACATGTATACTGGTCATCTTTACATTCTCATCTGATTAAAAACGTATGCCTTTAAGTTTGTCACTAAACTTGGCAAATGTTTTAACACTCGGTGATAGAGTAGATTATGCACAATTGGAGCACCAATTGTTTGTTTTTTTGTTTTTTATTGTTCCATATTCCACATTTCAACAAATACATAAAACATAGACATCACGATACAAAAGCCTGGATGAATTGTCACGTACAGCTTATAAGACAATAAAACATGTGAAATATGAGGAATCTACATAGAAGCATTGCTTGTAGGGTGTAGATTCCCAGATGCGGATGTGAGATTATTTCTTACTTGGGTATGTAATTAAAGGAATGACAATTTCTGAATTGGAGAAATATAAACGCCAAAAAGTAAAAAGAAAAAGAAAAAAGAAAACAATGACAACAATGTCCGCGGCACAGACTTCTTGAGTGTTGCGTGATCACCCGAGCGAGGTACAAGTCAGATGCAGTGTACAATAGCAGAGATACCAAATGTGTACAAAGGAAGTTCAGGAGATAATACAGAAATCACGAGCGAGGCACATGTTACATAATCGATAATGTCAGTAATGTGAAGTATGAACAGAGAATATCGAGGAGGATTGAAGAATAGCTATAGGTATGAATTCAGAAAAACTAGTTTAAGTTTATGTTTAAATGAATAAAGAGACTGAGATTGGATTATTTCTCTATCCAACTCATTCCAAAATTTAGGTCCTGTAGTGGTTATTGTTTTTAAAGCAGATACGGTTCGTACAGGAGAAAGATGAAAAGAATCTTTTTGTCTAGTAGGGTAAGAATGAACTTCAGTATTTTTGACAAACATCGAAGAAAACACATCAGGGAGACCACCTGAGTTTAATTGATACATAAATGACCCGATATTAAAATGATATAAATCCTGGATCTTAAGTGTTCTACTGGAAAAGAATAAGACATTAGTGTGTTCGAAAAATGTGGCGAAGTTAATTATCCGTATAGCTCTTTTCTGTATCAATAATAAAGAATTAAGTCTAGTTGTACAGCAGTTTCCCCATGCCAGGATTCCATAACCTATATAAGGCAAAAATAGAGTAGAATACAATGAATGCAGAACATGTTTAGGAAAAAACTGTTTTAACTTATACATAACACCTACATTTTTTGATAATAATTTACGCAAAGAATCAACATGAACTTTCCATGTCAACTTACAATCAATATAGAGACCAAGGAATTTTATATGTTCCACCTGGTTCAATTCTACGTCGTTTACAACCAACTTACCCGGTAAAATATTGACTATATTGCTAAAAACCATAAATTTTGTCTTGGTCAAATTCAATGACAATTTATTAGCCTGAATCCACTTAGATACTGATTTTAATTCAGTATTTACGGTATTCAGTAAAACATGAGGGTTTCGATTTGAATAAAAAATACTGGTGTCATCGGCAAAAAGTAGAAAATAGAGCAGAGAGGACGAACTGCGAAAGTCATTCATATAAAGAATAAACAATAAAGGACCTAAAAGGGATCCTTGCGGTACCCCACAAGTTATAGGCTGTGAACTGGACACATGGCCATTCAAACTAACAAATTGAGTTCTTCCAGTAAGGTAACTTCCAAACCACTCCAAGGCCCTCCCACGAATCCCATAGTGTTGTAATTTGTATAATAATATTTCATGGTTGAATATACCCCTCATGGGAGGTCCTTTGAGAAATCCTTCAAGCATTAAATACCACATGTGTTAGTGAGTATATTTTCAAGTTTGCTTATGTCATATCCAGGGTGGCCCAATTGTATAGGAAGGACCAAGTTTTGGGGCCACTCTCTACATTCTGGGCGTCTTTTTCAACTAGATAATTATTTTGTCATCATAAGTGTGACAAATGGGCCCTATGTCTCACCAAAGGCTTCTAAAATCTCCTTGTACAGATTTGCTTAAAGGACGTAGGGGGCCTATAGTAGCAGGCGTGTATAAGAATGACTGTTCAAGAATGTGATGATAAATGTACCTATTGAGCTCATTCAAGGGATTATAGCCACCAGTCGTATACCTTGCATGAAGAAATGATGAAAGAATTACTTTACTTCTGGAAGTAGATGTCATGTATGTTTGCAGTAACTTTTGTACGGTCTTGCTGGTAATGTAGCTAAAAAGCATGTCACTTGTAGTCTCGAATATTTGCTTTATGTTTTTTTTTTAATAAAGACAACTTTGCAAAGATAAATGAAAACGAGACATGAAAACTCGTCACATTGAGGACGAGTTAGGTGATACGCTTGTGGTCATGAGATGACAGTCATCTGTGATCGACAAAGAAAAGAATGTGATATAGGCACCTTGAAGTTATATTGAGCGTGCATGCGAAACCGTATCTGTAACCACTCGACCACGGGTCATCCACGGAAATGGTAAGACAAAAAAACAACAACAATGTATAGATATAACGGGGGGAAAGTCAATGCCCACTCAACTAACGTGGCCGTGTGAACATCTATTGCATTGCTAGACGGAAAAGCGGCCTTGTAACGACTGAGGTCGCTATGCCATTTCTGGCAACTTGGGAAAAATACGTCCCGCAGACATAAAACCTATAATCGGCTGGTTTTGATACCTTGCCTTTAATCACAATTTTCAGTGTAATGACGTCATCAAATTACAAAACAATGACATGGTCTTGAAAGAAAATTGTTCAAAGTACAACACCTCAGTCGTCGTCATTACATACTATGATCGGTTTGACAAAGTCAACCTGCAAAATGTTGCTGCAGTCGAAGCAATGTGGTCTCCAACACACAAAAAAGAGGGATATGGCGTGTGTGTGTGTCTGTGTGTGTGTATAGGTGCGTTTATATACGAACGTGATTTCTACATGGACGAATATGTAATACAAAATTGAAGAAAAAAAAACAGTAAAGTAGCTAATTATTTTGTTTCGTGATCTTGTGGGGTTCGAACCCGCAACCTCACGTCTCTGAGACGTCGCCTTTAACCACTCGGCGACACGTCTCGACGGGAAAATATGGGGAACGTTATGGACATGAAAGACAGTTGTTCAATATATATCACATTCATCGTACGTTGTCAGTTTGCTATTGACATGACGATCTATCATTTGAATATGAGGCAGGCATTAGTACCTGTATGAAATTATTATAGGCATGGTTATCAAATTGCCCTAAAATATCCTTATAATTGCCTTATTTTTACACACAGTTACGCTATCCCTTTAAACTCGTCACAGTTTAATCAGAATCATTAACATCATACATTAGTACCATATTCAGTTCCATAGCTGATCACGTTTGCTAATCAATTAAGAGTAATTGTCTAGCATGTGTCATATGGCCAACCTGTATACACACGTATATACACACACACAATGCTAAATGTATGTATCAAACATCTGTAACACAGCTTTGAACTAACTATAGGAATTATCGCTGCACTTATCATCCATACTTTTTATCACTATCTGAAACTCCACAAAAACCACTAATTGACAAATAATCATCAATACAGAAGACTGAATACCTTTTTTACAATGTATAGCTTGTTACATGTATAAATCAGCACAAAGTAACCACGACTACATTGTGTTACTGAATTAATATGAACAAATTTCATGTTGTGACAGTATACTATATCAGTTTGAAAAGCCCAACCTGCAAAACTATAATTTTGCAGCAGTCGAAGTAATGCAGTCTCCAACGCAAAACAAAGGTATACTGTGTGAGTGTGTGCGTATAGGTGTGTTTACATGCAAACGTGATTTCTACATGGACGAAGGTGTAGTACTCTATTGAAGAAAAAAAGTAAAAAAAATATATTATTTTCTTTCGTGCTCTTGTGAGGATCGAACCCGTACGTGTGCAACCTCACGTTTCTAAGACGACGCCTCTAACCACTCGACCATACGTCTCGACGAGAAAATTAGAGGAACGTAAGCTTATGTACGTGAAAGATGAATCAGGAATCGTTTGGTCCGCATTCCATTCTCATTTTCAGTTTTAAATTGCAAAATTGTCAACCTCATGAGGAGATTTCAAAGAATAAAATGCATGATTACTGCAGCTTATTGTCACAGCTACAACATAAATAAGTTTCAGAGGAAATGAAGCAAAATCAGCTGAGATAAAGGTGCTTAAACGTTGTCAAGTCAATGCATGGTTTCTAAAAAAATCACCTCCCATAGACATAACACGTAAACTTGTCCGATTTTGCGTCTTTACCTTTAAACACAATTTAAAGCATGATGACGTCATCAAATTTCAAAACCATGACATGGACTTGAAAGGCAAATGTTCAAAGTACAACATATCTGAATTTGGGATAATATTGAGCTTAAACAACAGAGATACGAGCAAATGAATGTCAGAAACAGTACCTCAAAAAAATTAATTCCACTTTTTTGATTTCAGATGACGATATGATGACGTCATAATGTAATTATGGAAATAATGATACTTGAAACGTCATGTCCAATTTATATGCTTTTGTAATATGCAATAAAAACATAGGGTCACCTGACGTTTTAAAGAGCTATGGCGAAATAAACAAAGACATGTTTTTTCACTATATTTGCACATAGACGCGCACGCGAAATTTGAACTTTGACGCAAGTGCATTGCTTTGTTATTTGTAGGAATCGATTAGAAATCAATGGATATTGTTGCTCAAAGTATCAGGAATCCAAATCTGTCAAAAAAAGTGTATTTTCATGTTGCTGACGCGCTGTGCGCGCGAAAATGCGCGGACGGACGCGCACGCGCAAAATTGTTTGAAACGCATAAAATTGTCTGAAACTTCGAGATTTCCCATTGGAAAGTTGTTTTGAGCCTTTTAAAATTTTGACGCGCGCTTACGCGCACTTAATGATGTCCTAGGTAATTAGCATCAAAAGAAGTAAGATAGAACGTGACCTGAACTTTATGTCCACAAAAAATGATACAGAAATGACCTTTAGTTATGAAGTTATGATCGATCATGTAACATGGTCCAAAAATCACAAAATGGCGCCTAGACGACGTCATAGATATGTTACTGTCATGAAAACCTTATTGTGGCTAGATATTGTCATGAGACATGTTCCCTGAAAATGTCATGTTATTCCGTAATGTCATTCTTGAGATATTGATGACACAAAATTGTCCAGAAAGAAAGAAGAATAAAAAGAAACGAGATATGAAACTCGTCACGCTGACGAGTTAGGTGATACGCTTGGGGTCATCAGGTGTCGGTTACTGTGATCGACAAAGAAAAGAATGTGATATAGGCACCTTGAAGTTATATTGAGCGTGAATGCAAAACCGTTTCTCTAACCACTCGGCCACGGGACATCCCCGGAAATGGTAAGGCAAAAAAGAAATGTATAGATATTACAGGGGGAAAAAGTCAATGCCCACTCAACAATCGTGGCCGCGTGAACATGTATTGCATTGCTAGACGGAAATGCGGCCTTGTAACGACTGATGTCGCTATGCCATTTCTGGCAACTTGGGAAAAATACGCGCCGTAGACATAAAGCCTATAATCGGCTGGTTTTGATACCTTGCCTTTAATCACAATTTTCAGTGTGATGACGTCATCAAAGTACAGAACAATGACATGGTCTTGAAAGACAATTGTTCAAAGTACAACACCTCTGTCGTCGTCATTACATACTATGATCGGTTTGACAAAGTCAGCCTGCAAAATTTTGCAGCAGTCGAAGCAATGTGGTCTCCAACACAAAAAAGAGGGATATGGTGTGTGTCTGTGTGTCTGTGTGTGTGTATAGGTGCGTTTATATACGAACGTGATTTCTACATGGACGAATATGCAATACAAAATTGAAGAAAAAAAGTAAAATAGCTAAGTATTTTGTTTCGTGATCTTGTGGGGTTCGAACCCGCAACCTCACGTCTCCGAGACGTCGCCTTTAACCACTCGGCCATACGTCTCGGCGAGAAAATATGAGGAACGTAAACTTATGTATGTGAAAGCTGAATCGGGAATCGTTTTGTCCACATTCCATTCTCATTTTCAGTTTTAAACTGCAAAATTGTCAACCTGATGATGAGATTTCAAAAAATAAAATGCATGATTACTGAAGCTTATTGTCTCAGCTACAACATACTTAAGTTTCAGAGGAAATGAAGCAAAATCAGCTGAGATAAAGGTGCTTAAACGTTGTCAAGTCAATGCATGGTTTAAAAAAAACTCACCTCCCATAGACAATACACGTAAACTTGTCCGATTTTGCGTCTTTACCTTTAATCACAATTTAAGGTATGATGACGTCATCAAATATCAAAAGCATGATATGGACTTAAAAGGCAAATGTTCAAAGTACAACATATCTGAATTTGGGATAATATTGAGCTTAAACAACAGAGATACGAGCAAATGAATGTCAGAAACAGTACCTCAAAAAAATTTATTCCACTTTTTTGATTTCAGATGATGATATGATGACGTCATAATGTATTTAGGGAAATATTGATACTTGAAACGTTATTTTCAATTCATATGCTTTTGTAATATGCAATAAAATCATAGGGTCACCTGACGTTTTAAAGAGCTATGGCGAAATAAACAAAGACATGTTTTTCGCTATATTTCCACATAGACGCGCACACGAAATTTCAACTTTGACGCCATCGCATTCCTTTGTTATAGGTCGAAATTGATCGGAAATCAATGGATATTGTTACTTAATGTATCAGGAATCCAAATCTGTCAAAAAATGTGCATTTTCATGTTGCTTACGCGCACTGCGGGCGGAAATGCGCGGACGGACGCGAATGCGCGGAACGCTTAAAATTGTCTGAAACTTCGAGATTTCCCATTGGGAAGTTGTTTTGAGCCTTTAAAAAGTTTGACGCGCGCGTACGCGCGCGTAAAGATGTCTTTGGTAATTAGCATTACAAAGTAAGATTGAGCGTGACCTGAACTTTATGTCTACCGAAAATGATACGGAAATGTCCTTTAGTTATGAAGTTATGATCGATCATGTAACATGTCCGAAAATCACAAAATGGCGCCTAGATGACGTCATAGATACGTTACTGTCATGAAAACCTTATTGTGGCTAGATATTGTCATGAGACATGTTGACTGAAAATGTCATGCTATTCCGTCATGTCAATGTTGAGATATTCACGACACAAAATGTGCCAGAAAGAAAGAAGAATAAAAAGAAAGAAAGGAAGATTTTGACAAACACAATAGGTGATACGCTAAAAGCGTATCACCTAATAAAGAGAGATTTTGACAATCACAATAGGTGATACGCTGATAGCGTATCACCTAAAAAATCTAGTCGATTTAAGTTGTGATGTTAGGAATCATGTGGCGCAAGTTCGTGTGTTGTCTTTGAATAATGTCCACAACTTGCACTATATTTTTGTCAGTTTCTGATATTCTATGTCATGGTGAGGGCACTATTTCTCAAAGTGAAGGCTTTATTAAAAGAGTGGATGTTATCTCACGAAATGAAGTGTGTGTGTGTGTGTGTGTGTGTGTGAAAACAAACATTATAACCCACGAATCAGACAAGTTTACGTTATGCTTCATTACACCATGGTCCCGACGACCACGGCAACTCTGTTTGCCTGAAATGTGTGTGTGTGTGTGTGTGTGTGTGTGTGTGTGTGTCTGTGTGTGTGTGTGTGTTTGTGTGTGTGTGTGTCAAAACAAATATCATAACCCACGAATCATACAAGTTTGCGTTATGCTTCATTACACCATGGTACCGACGACCACGGCAACTCCGTTTGCCTGGAACGTGGTGAGCCGTGCGTAGGACAGGTGGGATATTCCCCTCCCGCCTGCCTCTTATACTCTGGTCAGTGCTGGTGTGTTGTCATACTCCATAGTCGTGAGCATGTAGCTATCAGAGGCTTTTCTCACCGTGTCTGGTCAGACTAGACTTATACACATGATTTCCCTCTGCGTACAATTACGGACCGCCTCAAAGTTTTGTTTAAGCCTATTACGTTCTGTCACGTTTTGTTGCGGTTACCCCTTTTTATTGCGGCCTTGTGGATTTCTCATCGGCACTGCGACTGCCCTGGAAAATCTTTTGACGGTTGCTATGTTTACACCACGTTCCCGGCGGCCACTGCAGCCCTTCCGCCCGAAACGTAGTGCGCCGTGGGTAGATATGATATTCTGTTTTTGTTCTTTTTTCTTTTCTTTGTTTTGTTTTGTATTTCCCTCCGTATGCTATTCTTGTTTAGATCCAGTCCTCTTCCCGGTGAACATATAGCTATCAGACGCTGTTCTCACGGTGTCTGGTCAGGTTAGACTATAGGCCTAAGTAATAAAAACCTGTCGCGTCCCGCTACGGGCAGCCTCCAAGTTTCGTTACAGCCTGTTACACGCCGTCGTGTTTTGTTGGGTTAACCCCGTTTTATTACGGTATATGAGGTTTCTCATTAGCATAGGGACTGCCCGTAGCAAATTCTTTGACAGTTTAAAAATCTGACACGGCATCCACGGCAATCACACTGCCTGTCACGTTTGTCTATCCATTCACATGATAACGTTGTCTCAACTTCATCCCTTTTTGTCCACGGTGGCCTGAAACGTGACTGTCGGGGCCGCCTGGAAACTGTTGTAAACGCGGCATTAGATAAATTAATACGTGAAATATTTCGGAATAGCAATCGTTTGAACAATGATTGGTACAGTCAGTTTCAGAGGACGCCACCTTGCGATCGGCTGCAGGCAGCCTGGGAACATGTAACACAAATATCAAAATCGACATTTTACTGTACAAACAATTGCATTGGATAGTCGAGGCCGTATCTTCATTCTCTTCTTGAATTATTCTTGGCTTATCTCTATGCATTTTGAAATCGTGTGTATTTCACTTTAATTACTCCCTTGTTTGTTCGATTGTCTATGTTTTAATAGCTGGCTGTCATTGTGCTTATCATTTTGTAAGCGTGTAATTTTACTAATGAATTCCTTACATCAGGTGCATTAGAAACCAAATACTGTACGAACAAAATAATTTGCCACACACTGGACTAGTAAGGAAGCGATGAAAACGTGAACGGAAGCATTGAGGCGGGTATGCGAGAAATTTACCTGTAGTCTAGCCTGACTAGACGCGGTGAGAAAAGCCTCTGATAGGACGCTATAGATTTCCAGTGCAAAAGTACAAAATTCTCCAAATGAAATATATTGTCATATATCACCTTTTCATAACAAAAAAAAAAAAAATGTCTCTTTGGATCGAAGTTTTTCGAGTGTACATGAAAATGCTGGATTAAAGACATGGGGTACATTGTTATAGGTTTTTTCCGGCCAATTTCACACTTTTGTCAGTCTATTTGATAGAAAGTTCATTCAATTTAGCAACAAAAAATCCTCATCACTGCACATTCTGTCATTCAAAACTGCAAGTTGTTCGTTCAATTTAGCATTTCGATCAATGAAAATTGCACATGTGCCATTCACTGGACAAAAAGAGTATTTCAGTCATTTTATTTCGCGTATGGGCAGTCAAATTCCAAACATGTTCATTGACATTCGTCATGTTATTTCTTCTTTGAAGAGATGAGAACATTTAAACGCCTATTTCTATGTGAATTTTTGATTCATCCAAGTATCATACTTTTAACCCTACATAACTCGAGTTTGTCGTTCTGTAACGCCTCTTTTTTCATATATGTCATTTTAAGCCTACATGTACCAATACTACAGATTAGATACATGTTCATTCACATTCGTCATGTTACTTTTTTTTTGAAGAGATGAGAACATTTAAACGCCTATTTCTATGTGACTTTTTGATTCATCCAAGCACTGTTAAGCAGTGAAAGTATCATACTTTTGACCCTATATAGCTCGAGTTTGTTCTTCTGTAACGCCTCTTTTCTTTCTTACATGTCATTTTAAGCCTACATGTACCAATACTACAGATTAGTTTGTGGATTTGTCTGGGTGTTTCTCTAGGGCTAGTTAGGTTTCTATCTGTAGTTTGTGTAATTCTTTGTGCAAATTTAGTCTCATGTGTTAAGTAGAAGATCAATGATATAAGATGTTATTATATGTTTAGGGGGAATGCACCCTACAAGCTTTGCTTCTTCAGCATTCCTCCCCATCTCCTGCATTTTCGTAACTTCAGATTTTTTTTTGGTGCCTTTTTCTTTTTCACCTTAACATTTGTATATCTATAAATTCCACTCGTCATATTTTGTAATATGCACATATATATGTATCTATATTTTACGTGGAAGGAAAAATGTATTTACAAGTTCTGCTGGAGATGGAAAAAATAAATGAAAAATAAATGAAATTAACTTCATCTTCTTACATTCATTACAGCACAAGTTAGATACAGACGTATTTCTCAAGGAGACAGAAAAAATGAATTATAGGAACATTTGATGATCATAACCTTGACTTCCTAGAACTGTCCAACACACTCGGAATATAAAAGCGCTCAACGGCCAAGATAAGTTGTGGCCACATGCACTATCTTCGGACTGGAAGACTCAATAGGCACATCGAAGAAAAAAAAAACTGTTGCCAAAATCTCTAAAACGAATACGAAAATAGGAAATGTAAGACGCTTGCAAAGCAATAACTATATTGAAAAAAAGAAAGAAAGAAAAAACCAAAGCGTAAACATGCGTGATAAATTGACAGCAAAAGATTTTAAATTGGATGCCCCAACATGAATTCGAATGAACGAGTGCTACAGAGAATATCTGTGATCACGTGACTATGTCATTGGAAATTGAATGAACGAATAACGGAATGGTGCTTGTTTTACGAATTTCAGTCGAAAAAGTATTCATTAGAATGAGGCTAAAGGTAATTTGAATGTTCCAAAATGAATTTGAATGAAGAGATCATAAAATAGAAATACCGAACATGTCATCTACGCTAAATTTTTTCTAAATTGAATGCAGCAATTAGGAATTGGACTGACAAAAGTGCAAAATTGGCCGGGAAACCTATACTCTCTCTATGGTCATAAAGTTGATTAAAAATATTTCCATAGGATTTACAAAGCCAAGTTGGATAGAAGTGTTGTGCTATTTGTGAAGTCGATTATTTCTTAAAATCCTTCTCAGTGTCGAGTTCATGATAGATCAGCCTTTGGCCTCTACTCTTGGCCGTATTGAGAGGGCGATGCATGCGACTACACTTCGAGGAGTGCGATACCCCGAATCATAACGACGCGACTAATGAGAGTACATACGCTCCACTCGGAGATAGCGCCATCTCTCGGCCTGTCGCGAACAAGAAATAGTACAGCTGTTACAGGGCTCACACCCGTAAATACAATGGAATGTCCGAAACCCCTTCACAAATTCGTACCAAAGATACCATAATAAATGAAGAAAAAAATTAATTAAAAATCAATGATGTAGTTTGGCAAAAAACTGAATAGCTGTAGATATTGAGTATGAATTCCTCTACAAATTGCATTTTGGTTAGAAGATGAAAGCTTTTCTGGTGGAATTTGAGGGGACTATATTTCATTGGGTACGTGTACGGAAAATGGGTGACTTTTTGAGTGACAAGAACTCGTAGTCTGGCTTTTCGGACAACTGAACAGAATTTGAACTGAATTATCCACCCTAAGAATTCGATGGATGAAAGGGTACATCTAACTTATCCAGGTTAGTGAAGCTGAAACACCTCATTTCTCCCAGCTATTTTACAGAATTTTTTGAAATTTGATTTTTAACACACGTCCCTATGGGGAAATATTTATGGGTGTGAGCCCTATAGAGGATGCATGCATGCAATGCACACAAGTCTATGGGAAGTATTCATCCCATACAAACTCTGCTGGTTTATGTTGATGTATTGTGTCAGATCTCTTCCTCCCTCCCCCCTTCCCCTTCCTACCCCCCCCCCCCTCTCTCCTCTACCCCCCCCCCCCTTACTCTGTTTGGCTATAATTTGTTTTCTTATTATGTTGTTGTGTTGTTGTGGTATAGATAGATCTTTGTACATAGCAGTCATCAGTATCACACAACTTTGAATGACTGTGTTATTTTAATGTATTTCTTTGTTTGGCTACCACTGGAACAGGTCAAAATTCACAAAGTTAGTCTGTTTGACAAAACAAAGTCTTTTCAAGTATTTTGTAGGCAATAATGTGATGATGACACCCCCATAATCAAAGATTACTGCCTGCATCTAGGTATTCATCTTATGAAGAACTGATCAACACTACATTTTTATTTTTTAAAAAAACCTCAAAGGGTGTGAGTTTCAAAAGTGTCCCTTTGAGAAGCTTTATAACCCTAGAATGTGTAATTTCCCATATGATGTAGGTGCAAATATCATCAAAAACACATTTATAATGTTTAAAAGTCAAATGAGAAATATGACCTTCACTATAGGGCTCACACCCGTAAATACAATGGAATGTCCGAAACCCCTTCACAAATTCGTACCAAAGATACCAAAATAAATGAAGAAAAAAATTAATTAAAAATCAATGATGTAGTTTGGCAAAAAACTGAATAGCTGTAGATATTGAGTATGAATTCCTCTACAAATTGCATTTTGGTTAGAAGATGAAAGCTTTTCTGGTGGAATTTGAGGGGACTATATTTCATTGGGTACGTGTACGGAAAATGGGTGACTTTTTGAGTGACAAGAACTCGTAGTCTGGCTTTTCGGACCCCTGAACAGAATTTGAACTGAATTATCCACCCTGAGAATTTGATGGATGAAAGGGTACATCTAACTTATCCAGGTTAGTGAAGCTGAAACACCTCATTTCTCCCAGCTATTTTACAGAATTTTTTGAAATTTGATTTTTAACACACGTCCCTATGGGGAAATATTTGTGGGTGTGAGCCCTACAGCACCGATTAAAGAAAAGAAAAATCAAGGACGGTACCCAGACTGAGTTCAAAACAGCAGTGTCGAATTTATAGGTATACACCTGTTCACTCCATCTACTTGAAAATTTCAGATTCAGCGAGTTAGACAAGTAGAACATGTGGATATCGGAAATAAGATACTTTGTTTTGATTTTAATCGAATCAAAAACCATCGGAACATGAATAGGAACCGCTCCGCCGCAGAAAATCACTTTTAGGACGTTTAGGGGAAGTTATTTGGATGTACATCATACGTTACGCGTAGCATGGGTCACACGCTTTTAATGGAGGATTTAATACTCTATAGTCGGATTATAGGGTATTTTCCTCACACAGACAGACAGACAGACAGACAGACACACACACACACACACACACACACACACACACACAACATACAAACAAACAAACTTTGTTGATTTGGGAATCGGAGAAGGATTAATGCACACTCGGTGAGATAGTGAGAAGAATCAAACAATGCATTTAATTGTTATAAACTTTACTAATTTCCGTGTGCCACCCGCTGTAGATGGATGGGAACTGAATTTATGACGTCGCAATAGTAGAAAAGAAAAACTATCCCTTTCAACATGTCGATATGCTAGCTTCTCCAAATTGTAAGGACTGCGGCAAATCTATTTTTTTTCTCTCTCTCATCAAGAATAATAAATGAAGATGAAAAGAGGAAGATAAAAAATGATATTTGCTTCTATTTCAGCATTGATATTAATGATTGGCCGCAACAAAGATGTAAATAGGAGGTGATGTTGTATTAACTCATCCCACGAGAAAAGGCCTATATACTGAGAAATCGCCTCGACCCCTCTTTTCTTGCGGGATTGGGAAATTTCGTCGCCTTATTGTGCAGATGTAAAAACCATAAATTTCCGCGACTTGCAGAGAGAGAAAGGGTGCGCGCTCTGTCCGTTCCGAATGTGCCAGGCCAGCGGGAAATGCCCACTCATCAGGAGAGCGAAACGACGACATTCCAAAGTGCATGCACACTTCGTCCTCACTTGCCACGGGTTTCGTCAACGGGAAGGCCTCGGAGTCAGCTGCTTGGAGTTGGTCTGTAGACTCGCATCGAGAATCACAAATTTCACATCTCGTCATCACTTAGCTCTCGACACTACGAAACTACGATGGCGACGGAAACCGCGGAAATCGGAGCTGCTGACATCGCTATCATTGTCGTGTACTTCGTGTTCGTCATAGCAGTGGGTTTGTGGGTAAGTGCAGGCTCTCAAGTGTGATGTACACGAAGAGATTCTTTGGATGTATAGGCCTATACACAAAACCACCTGCCCATTCTCCGTCTGGAATTAGGGTAGGCCTACATGATTACACGTCGAAGACGCAGAGATTCCACGGTTAAACAGTGGTGTGCATACCCTGCCCTTACGATACCAGGGGAGCAGTGCTCGCCTGGCTCCTTCTCGATTCTGTCTGTTCACTTTAGCCCCACATAAAATCGACATACATGTATAAGAAAGCAGTTTGTAACTGCACGCACGGCGTCTAACCAAGGAGGTACTACTAGTACGAGAGTTCCTCCTTAGTCTAACAAGACATATTTTGCTTGGATTAGTAATAGGATTTGGGTCGATATCACATAACCAAGGTAGAATATGTGGTATTCGTTTGTTTTTTTTCTCGTGGCCATTGGTTTTATACTCTGGCTCTCCCTATTTCGCAAAATTTCCATAGCCTTGACCCAAGACTAAAGAGAGTGGGGCGGGGCAGGGGACGTGTCTGCGTCTTGCTTAGTCGAAATAGACGTAAAAACAGAACATTTTGACAGTTGTGTCTCCCAGCTGATTTTTTTTTAAGGTCCAAACAAGAATGTACGAGAGAGGGCTGGAGGGAGAGAGAGAGAGAGAAGGGAGTGTGTGCGTGAGTGTGAGTGTTTGTTTGCTTGTGTGTTGTTGTTGTTATTTTTTTTTGTCGGGGACCTAACTTTACAAAGCGTCTGTTAGTCGATGTAGTGGGGATTTAGAGCGAGGTGAAATCACTCGATTTCTTTAATACAATGTCAAATGCTATTGATATTTATGGGCAAATAAAAGTATGTTACAGGACAAACTCAATCAAACTAATCAATGTCTTTGTGGAATGGATTTATGCAATTAATTTGCCTGCGTAATGACAAGATCTGGAGGAATGACATTTTTTCAGTGATATCAACCACACAATAAACATTGTGAATGAAAGTAACAACAGTTACCAATAAATGACAGAAAAGAAAATATAAAGGACGGTGTATAGGCTCGAATGGGGGGCACATTGAACTTGTCGACCAGATCAAAGGCAGTTTTACTAGCTCTATGACGGCTTTTTCGTAGTGCTATAGCGACAAAAAGATCACTTGGCGCGACTGGATTTGAAGAACCATGTGAGGATTTCTAAAGACCGTATTTATATTCCAGTGCTCATATCCAGAACCTCCTCGATCTCCCCCAGAGCTTACCGCGGAGGGAAATTTGAATTTCCGCTGACGTGTAACTGTCGAGAAGATAACAATTATTACAGAGCAGCAACTGTCCAAATTTTGATGAGCAGGTGGACACGCCAGGCGCGGCTCACAGGGATGGGGGAATGGCGCAGCACGCAGGTGGGGTGGGGGAAGGGGGCAACAATAGCAGGTGGGCTGTGACTCCGATAACTAGATTCAAAGAAACATTAGTACATGTATATGATAGTAAGTACATGTCATATGGATAGTAAGGATACGATATTGGCGTCTATAGTCTTTGTCGCGTATGCCTTTCTCCGCATTGGCAGGGATATTGTCCCACCTCTATATTACATCAGGGAGGTGGACTTTACTTGCACCCTACTCAGTACACTCACAAGACGCACTCAACGTCCACTTCAAGTGACGGATCGGGGGGGGGGGTGCACCTGGCGCGCGCCCCTGTTTTTTTTTTTTTTGTGGTTAAAACAAAAGGAATGAAAAGATAAAAATGAAATGAAACCCAGAAGTAGCACCGCAGGATAATTTTTTTTTTGCCCTCCCCCTTTTACGGAATTCCTGGATCCGCCCCTGATTTCGGGGGGTGGGGGGTTCGGATACTCCGCGAGGCCATGTTCTGTTTGTGCTTCCTAGATCGAAATTCTTATTTGTTCAGTGTTCGTCAGATAGATAAATTTGAACGGTAATTTCATCGACGGTCACTGCTTTCTGTTGGATTTTGTCCAAGACAGTAACCTAACTACAAACTTCCGAAGAAGTACGCAACCACCACGGCATTCCTTTACCAGGCCTCCATACAGAATGGAAAACTGGAGAGCAGCAATTAGAACCTCCAGACCGACCGCGACCAGAGTGTAAGAGAGCAGGATTTTTTTTTTTTTTTAAAGCAGCGACAACGTTTGTCTCAAGTCGGCTGATGACGAAAATTGATCCTGAGAATCATGCCGAAAAGCGTTGACATTGCTAGTCAAGGCCTGTTACAAGTGGGCCTCATTGATTTATCGATATTTTTTTATATGTTTACAGTCTTGTCTTTAACCCTATTCCCACCGGGGGGGGGGGGATTTTGCCCCCCCCCCCCCCCCCACGACGTTTCGCGTGATTATTCCGCAACACGTGATGCTCTCGCCGCAACATTTTATGGCTTTTTTCTTTCAAGTATCGCGCAACTTTTGAGACCAAATTTGTCGCTCCCGGGCGTACCGTTTTGAAGCCACGCCCCTTTGAAAAAATTTGTCGACCCAAAAATTGCTCAAAAATGTGATTTGTGTACAAATCCAATGTAAATTGTGTTTTTTTGCAAGTAATTCATATAGAAACAAATATTTTTACTTTCAATGGCTGATAATGATTTATTTTAGCCTGATTATGCTTTTAAAAAGTTCTGTGACAAATATTGACGAAAAAACCAACAAAACCAAAAAGTAAAAAAACACAGAAATACATAAGAAATTCAATTAACAATAAAATACATAAAAATGATTATGAAGCCGAATTTTTGCTTCAATATTATTGTTGAGGATATTGAAAAGAATATGTTCACCAAAAATAAGAAGTCTTGGAGCCTTATTTTTTGATTTATAGGCAAAAAAAAATATTTTGCATAAATTAGCATAAATTAATTAATATAAAATACATAAATTAATATTTGAAAAATCTAACTATACAGTCTTGTAGATTACATTGGCCTCTACCTCAGTGAAAATTTTCGCGAGGATCGCGCGATCCACGACCGAGATCTGAGGGGGGGGGGGGGGCAAAAAAAACCCCACCCCCCCCCCCCCACCCCCGGTGGTTTCAAGTCCCTCAAAAACCCGGTGGTATTAGGGTTAAATCTGCCATGATGAAACCAAAAAAAAAAAGTGACACGACTTTTGACTGCTACATTTTTACCTGTTTATTCAATTATCATCATTAATCTGTGTTACAGGAATACGAGTGCCCGACACGATCTTAATTTAATGTATCATACGTCATCGCAGTTTTCAACTGGTGAGGGACAGGGGATAGTGATGATAATAGTAATAGCTAGTTTTTATGTAGCCCATTTTAAACTTTTCAAGAATTACAATGCGCTTTACAGAATATCATTTCTATCATGGGGTCGGCAAGGGGACTGTGGGGAGCCGGTGGTCACGGAGTGGTTTGGTCAAAAGTGAACATTCGGGAGGAACCCTCGGAAAGTCATAGGTTTTGTTGTTGTCCCCCCGCCCCCTTTCAGCCCCGATTTTCTCAGTCGATGACGTGGTGCGCTATACGGGAGATCTCTTTTCCGTCTAGCAAATATTCCTTAATTGTTTGATCTCCAGGGAGGGGGCCACCTCCCTGGATCTCCTCAGCGACGGCAAGATGCGCAGATGATGGCAACTCTCCTACAGGTGAAACAAAATATGTAAGCAAGCAAGCAAACAAACAAACCGAAACGAAAACAACAGTAAACTAAACAAAACAGCTACATTTATCTTGATGTCCAAGATTAAAAGTTACATCTCGACACTCATTGCTGTCATGACTCTGCGATTCAGTTTTTGCAGTTCTTCGGGACTCTACAGAAGCTCACTGTGTCTAATTACTGTGCGGTCTTGTGATTTCGCAATCATTACTTTACAAAAATTCATGGAAGACAGTCGTTTGTGATGTTGGACACCATCCAAAGGTTGAATTAACTCCGAGCGTAAAGAGTGCCACCCGCTGCTCGCCAAAAGATCACCTCTGACAGAAAACGGCGCTAACACTTGTTAGCGTCTACGATGACTCATACATTTGTCAAATCGATAGAATACTCGTGATTTCTTATTCAGCGGAGAGTTTACTTGGCAGAATGTGTGTAGTTGGGGCTCCATCTAACCACAGTAAATTCCGGTCTGAATTAAGAAAATAATAACTGTGTTTTAAGGCAGTGATTATTCAGGGAGGTCTGAAAGTATACCTTTGCAAATAGTGACAGTTGTTTAGTAATTGAGATGAAAAAGAAAGAAAACAGTGATATTGTAAAGTTGTGACATGTAGCTCTAGGACAAGTAGTCAAGGATATGTAAGATCATTGAACTGATGATGATTACAAGTTGATTTTTAATGTTGACAATGATACCATTTTCCCGTAGTTCTAATGATGACGGTATCATAATAATGGTTATTGACGTCTATGTTTTATCTTTGCATGAGCTTTGTTTAGTTTCGTTTCGTTTCGTTTCGTTTTTAACAAAGAGTGACAATGTACTAATATAGAATGAGAAAAGAGCTTACAATTCAATAATACAATATGATAATACAAATGATAATTATGATAATACAAAGAGTATAAAGTAGATAAGTTGAATCTATTAGCTCAAGAAACCTGTGATTGATATCTTAACGCAGTCCCACATGGAAAGACGACTAAACCGTTCTACATGTATTTCCCCACAAATCTGTTTATGGCCCAACATCCCTTGCCTCTGCCAGTCCATGTACAAGACGAATCGCGGAAATGCCAGCGGCTACTTCTTGGCGGGTCGTTCCATGCTGTGGCTGCCCGTAAGTATTGTGCTCTTGTATATCACTGTTTTCTGAACTAAAATCATCCTCTCAAAGAATTCCTCAAATACTCCATATCCGTCTTTGATTTCGTGTATCTTCATATCCATCATACTTTCCCCTTTGTGAAGACAACACGGGTGATCAAGGCGTTTCTTTGCAGTTTCATGTAATGGACTTTCATTTTGTGAAATTGATCGGCATGTGCAGCTTCCCACTTTATAATTTGCCTTTCTATACAACTTCAAATTCTTGTAAAAATTCACTTTATATTAGCTTCCGGGAATCTACGTCCTACAATCAATGCTTTAACCCTAAAAAGACTGGGCTATTTTGGTAGCTCGAAAGACTGCCCCCCCCCCCCCCCCAAGATCTCGGCCGTGGATCGCGCGATCGTCGCGGAACTTTGCACAATGGTAGTGTGCGATGTAATCTACAATATCGTGTTTTTAAATTTTTGAAAATAGTCTTCTTTTATTTTATTTTGATTAATTATGATAATTTATGCAAGAAATCAGAATCTTTCATCTAAATCAGTAAATAAAGCTCTAAAAGTGCTCATTTTTGGTATAATTATTCTTTGTGGCATTCTTATGCAAATGTACTTGAAAAAAATTCGGTATCAAAATTAATTTCTTATTTATTTTATTGTTTCATGAATTTCTTATGTATTTCTTTGTTTTTTCGACCTTTTGTTTCTGTTGTTTTTTGTAACAAAATTTGTCACAGACACTTTTTGAAGCATAATACTCCTAAAACAAACTAATTTTAGCCATTGAGAGTAAAAATAAGCATATTTATATGAACCATGTGAAAAAACTCAATTTGCATTGACTTTGTACACAAAATCACATTTTTTTGCCATTTTTGGCCTCACGTGCATGTACAAAAAGTCATGTAACTTCAGAACCGTACCCCCAGGCGTCACAAATTTGGTGTCAAAATGTGCGGGAAACTCAAAAGTAAAAAGTCATGGAGCATCGCGGCGAGAGCATTGCGTGTTGCAGAGTAATCGTGCGAAATGTCGAGGGGGGGGGGGGGGCCTCCGAGGGCCCCCCCCCCCCCAGTGCAATTAGGGTTAAGTAGATGTAATGCCTCAATTAATTCACATAACTATGGTGTCTTTAAGTGGTACTTGTACAGCAATGGAGAATGGGAAATCGTTCATTTTGAAGACTCGTTTGAATCACACAATCTTTCATCAGTGATAACTGATATTACGTAAAGGGCAAGTAAGAAGCAAGCCAGAAACTGCCTTTTCTCATTGGTTCTATACCAAGAAGATATCTCATCACTAAGAGTTTGTTTGTACTCTTCTTATGAAAACCTCGTTTTGTTTTGATTTGTGTGTTTTTCTGTTTGTTTATTGGCATTTTTTTTCGTACTCTACAGATCGGCGCGTCTCTTTTCGCCAGTAACATCGGTACTGGACACTTCATAGGCTTGGCGGGCACGGGGGCCGCTTCCGGTTTGGCTGTGGCGGCTTATGAAATAATGGTACTTGTCCGAAAAAGGGGTAATGGGCTTTCTGTAATGGATCGACAGTACCGACATTAGATGCCAAGTCGATTATGGAGTAATTTTCAAATGATTGGGTCTAATGTAACTCACTAAGTTTTCCTGATTGTTGTGTGGAATGTGTCTGCTTTGAAAATGTGAATGTTGGCAGTGCTGGAACATTAATACGGTCTTGACAATGGGTGATTTTCCTCACCTTACACCTTTACTATTGATCAGTTGACAAACGTTTAATATCAATTTGTATGATCCATAATATCTATGTATATGGTATTATTCTAGTATCTCGAGAAGTGTAGGCAAAGTAGGATTTATCAATTTTGCTATGCTTTTGTTTACCTGTTTTAATTTGTCAAATCTTTTTGATTCAACAGCTATTTCACCTGCACCTGACAAGATTTATGAGAAACAGAAACTGCTGTGTTCTAAGCAATTTGAAAGTGGTTCCGTCGAATATCAAAGCCAGCTTGCTAAACAAATCAAGCTTTACACGTTCATGAAACCATCCAGTGTAATCCGAAATGCATGCCTTGTACAATTACATACCTCGCCAACGTCACCTATGAATGACTCCTTATCAATGCTGCTACTCAAAACTGCTGCTACACTCGAGTTTAGGGGCTGGCTGCAACATGTGTTTTGGAGCCATTGCTTTAATAAATTTAGAGGACTTCTATCAATTTGCTGATAATTTAGATGTCTGTCATTAATACAAGTTATGCATTTATTGATATCTATTGATGTATTGATGTATTTATTCATTTACCTATTTATCTAGCGCCTTTTAACCGATTTTTCAGAGTATTCGTGTGTAATTATTAACATTTATTCAATCAGTTATCTATTCATCTAAGTTTTACACATACGTGTATTTATATCCATTGAGGTATGTGTTCATTTATCTATTTATCTAGAGATTTTTAACCGATTTTTCAGTTTATTCGCAATTATCTATTCATCTATTTATTTATTTATTCATCCATTTGTTATCCCTAATTGCAGGCGTCCTTTGCCATTTTACTGCTAGGTTGGATCTTCCTTCCAGTATACGTTTCATCAGGGGTGAGTCTCCGTCCAAACAAAAAGAAACGTCAATCACAATCTCCGTAAACGCCTTCTGTCCAGCCATGTCAAATCTTTATGATATCCATCTTCTTGTTCCTACCAATAGAATTGTATGTATGAGAAAGGGCAATGGAATTGACGATTGTCAGAGGACCGGTAATCAATGCACATGAATTTCATTCGCATCTCTTTGAACCAGGTTTTTTTTTTCTTACAACCATCCTTTTCCCTGGTTTTGAGGCCTGTCCTGCAAAGCAATAACTTCCCAAGTGTTCAGTATAAAAAAGTAAATCAATTACTTGTTAGCTGATGATACCCGAGGCACGAAATGTAATTTAAGGTATCATTGTAATAATTTTGAATGCATTAGCAGCTATTGATTTGCACACTACAAAATTTATTTTATCCAAACTTACAAAGGGATTTTATCAAATCTTTGTCAGAATATATGTTTTCCTTTTTGAAGAGTTTGGGGTGCCCATGTTTTTTATAATAATGTCCCTTTTTTACCCACCATAAGATGATCAATGTGATAATAACATTAACGAAAATATTTCAATTGCATGCTCTGTGCAATGGCGTGGAGATAATGGTACCGAGAAGAAAAACAAAATCGTCTTGGTCGGCCGTGTTGTGATTCTAGTACCTTGTAATATTAATACACTGTACTAGTTAGGAAGCCGTGTACCTGATAAAGCAAATAAGCCACCGTAAAATGATCACACTTAGGATCATAAACTGCGACTTAATATGTTTACTGCACATCACGCCCCTCACCCCACGACGTCTCGCGTTGATAACGACAGCCCGATGCTGTTGCCACAATACAATGCACTCTCCACGCGGTTAACCTTCCCGTCTAGCCCACCCGAAAATGGGTAACGGTCCATAATAATATAATGATCTGTAGTTGTTTCTATGTTCTATATACTGGGTGCCGAGCTCATTTATAACTAGCTGGGAACCGTAGGAATGAATATGGTGTATGGATCCACCTTTGATCTGTAATTGATAATTAAATGTTCGAAAACAAATGTTTATGGGGGGATGGGTACCTTACACGCTGCAGACCAAATAATAAAACCTTGTTCATTGAACGTTCATTGAACGACCTGACATACATAAAACGAACGTCATTTCGTGAGACTCTGTTTCGACACAATATTGTAAATTGCATTGAACTCATCTGCAGAAAGACGGTGGGGGGGGGGGGGTTGTTAGCTTCGCGAACATTTTTAGAACTGAGTGATTCAAGCATGAAAAAAAATCTGATTCTTCTTAAACACGTTATAATGCAAGAATTAGAGACTTTTTACTGAAGTCAAGTGTCTCATGAGCAGAAACCACGAGATTGCTCGATGAAGCTCCCTTTAATTTGGTTCTAAGATTTTTTTTTATGTTGATAAACTTTGTTTTCTTTTCGTTTTAGATGAACTCTAATATTTATCGAACATTTATCGAAATAGAACATAGGAACAATATTTATCTGGCTTTTATCTTACCGTAGGTTTAGGGTTATTTTTTTTTTCTGTTTCCTTTTACACTCTTTAAACGAAGACTGACAGAAGACTCGTCGATACCATAGTATCATGTGGTGAGATCAATCATGACCTTCCCTCAAGGTTTCATAACTTTGACTCTGTGATTTACAGGTTTACACTATGCCGGAGTATCTGCGAGTGAGGTTCGGAGGACAACGGCTGCGTATATTCATGTCTCTCTCAGCCCTCTTTCTCTACGTCTTCACAAAAATATCGGTGTGTTTCCCATTCTCTGTTTTAAATTTATTTGATAATTTATGGCGATGCGTTTCTTTGATGTACTTTCACATCCATGGTGTACTGATCCTTTTTAAGTCCAAAACTTAAAAAGAAAAATAGAAAAGAAAAAAATATAGATAAATTGAAGATATGATCAAGAAACTCAAACTTATTCCTATGTTGTGCTTGTGTTGTTTATATACATATGTTTATTTATGTACATGTATATCAATTATTACACCATTTTAGGTAATTTTATTCAAATGACGTAATGTAAGAACTACTGTGATGCAGTGGACTTATACAGTAATACTGTATGATATACTTCCATATAATGTTATATCATACAGTGTAATATAAAACACAATGCAAACTATGTATTTCATATACAATATGTCACATATTGAAATACAGGTTGATATATTTGCCGGAGCAGTATTCATCCAGCAGGCATTCAACTGGAACATATATGCCTCCATTTTCATCCTGTTGGCTGTGACGGCAGTGTACACCATTACAGGTAACATTCAGTTACAACGAGTATATCAATGGTTATACATTATGTATCCTTTATAATTATATTCCCGTTAGGCAATAGGAGATATTGGTCGTAGAGTTTTAATTAAAAGAAAATAAAGAAGGTCAAGGAGAAAGAGATTTAGGTGGGGAGGGAGAAGAATGAGAAGAAAATAAAATGAAAGAATTACAAAAGGAAAAATCAAAGATGAATAAGAGAGAACAGTAATTTGTTCAGGGGCCTGCTGCATAAAATCTTTAACCTGAGAAAACTCGGGCTATTTTTAACAGAGATTTTTCCTGTTTTAGAGTAGATGACAAAGTGAACTGAATTTTCATTTCTTACCAGATTTTTTTACCTCAGGTTAAAAGTTTTATCCAACAAGCAGCAGGTATGACGAAGTGAAAACAAAAACAGAAACAAAGGCAAAAACTGCTGGATGACAAAGGCACATCAAGATGAAGAACTTCAAATTCATGAAATTCTTACGTCGATGTAGGGCAATTTGTCAATCAGTTGCAAAGATGAAGTACGTCATACAACAAACAATCGCTGCCGTTATGGTTGATTCAGATGTCTGCCCTCACTATATATGGTTACTTGAAGATCTTCCTTCTTCGTCTTGGCTGACTATGATTATAATTATTATGTATTGTCTTTTCAGGTGGTCTGGCAGCCGTGATATACACCGACACGCTACAATCCTTCATCATGGTAATAGGAGGCGTCGCACTAATGATAATAAGTAAGTCAGACATTGACCACTGCATGCCATACAAACAGACAATTCCTGGCGCCCATTTCTGTAATTTGTGTTCCTCGTCTTGTACAGGAGCCATTGCTGTTCTTATGATGAATAAGATCTGCAGTATACTGCAGAAAAAAAACCAAGGCTCACAACTCGACAAACAAGTCACAACTCATGTACGTAAAAGATTTCGCATTTATCTATTGCAAGAGCAGTCAGGGTGCAATAACCCGGTGAAGTGGTGCCGCCTCACGCCCAACTGGACCCCATAGAAGACCAGATAGCACAGCTAAATATGGGCTGTCCAGCCATCCTCTCAGATGAAAAATGAAATGAGATGAGATGAGATGAGATGAGATGAAATGAAATGAAATGAAATAAAATGAACTGAAATGGTGAAATGAAATGGAATGAAATGAAATGAAATGAAATGAAATGAAATGAAATGGAATGAAATGAAATGAAATGAAATGAAATAAAATGAAATGAAATGGTGAAATGAAATGAAATGAAATGAAATGGAATGAAATGAAATGAAATGAAATGAAATGAAATGAAATGAAATGAAATTGAGGTTCCATGTGTTTGCTGTTTTTATATCTGGCTGCGTTTTAAATTCTTACAATTATCAAGTCACACGTACTCGTATGATAATCAAGACGCCTACATTGCGTACGTATTTTATCCGTGAATACATCAAGAGCTCATAAATTTATCTTTCTCGATACATCTCAGGTTTTGTTGAGATCGGCGGGCTAGACGAGCTCCGGGTACGCTACATGCAGGCCATCCCGTCTTCGACCCTCAACGATACCAACACCACGTGCGGCTACCCGCGGGGTGACGCCTTCAGCTTGATGCGGCACCCCGTCACCTCAGACCAGCCTTGGCCTGGTACCATCATTGGTATCATGGTCATCGGGGTGTGGTACTGGTGTACTGATCAGGTAAGCTGAGATGGTGGACCAAGGCACCTCTGCAACTTGTCATGATTATGATTCACTCGTCAGTAGTAGTTGGTTGATACACTGTATAACCTAATTGTTTTCATAGCTATCTATGAATGTAAAATGAGGATTTGTATTGAAGAGGACGGTTTCATGACTGATATGCGTCAAAAAAGGACAGTCGCTTTCCTCATAATGAGGATGATGAGCAGAACTCTGTTCCAGTGCACTATCATACGAGTTCTGTTTTAACTGATGTCCTAATCACGAGTAACGTTCAAATTGAAGAAGACCTTGCACTGACAAACGCGCGTCAACGATGATTCTGTACTCTTCTAATGTTGGTGAACCAGAGGTTAAACCTTGAACTGACGTTTGATTCTAATTAAGAGTTATACAAGAGAAGACATACTTGATTTGTAATAGTGCATGTGGTGTTCAGAAAACTCCATACATGATGAGTGACCTGAAATCGACTGATGCATTTATGCAACACTTTCTCATCAAGGAGTTTCTTTGAAAACTAAAAACATTCAATCATCTGTCGTGTTCCGAACCCTAGGTGATCGTCCAGCGCTCTCTAGCTGCCAAGAATGTGACTCACGCGAAGGGCGGGTCGCTGCTAGCTGGATACCTCAAACTCCTACCTCAGTTTCTCATCGTTATGCCCGGCATGATTGCCCGCGTTCTCTACACTGGTAAACCCGTCACCAATTCCATCCTTCTCCCCGTATTTTTCTTTTCAATCCTATCCAGAGTTCAACAATTATTTGTTTGCAGATATTTTCCCGCATTTCTTTCAAAATACAGGCTAACGATAATATTAATTCATAGCGTTGTTTGGTAAAATGAATACAATTGTGATCAGTACAGGAGGTTAGACTATCATCCGTGAGTCATTGCATGAAGCGATAGTAGCCCCCAAGTTACAGACGTATGTGTGTGGAGGGCTCAGAAAAATAAAGATAGGATAGTTTAGTTGAAGTCAAGTGTAGTCTTTGTCCGTCAAACATACTATTTGGTTGCCCGACAAAGTTATGTATAATTATAGCGGTAGAGGAACATAGACAAAAAGATGCTCGTCGGACTGGATTTGTGGGGAAGGCAATGAGGTATTGAATTCATTGTAAGAATGGGTTTACATGCTCCATAAGTACCCGCCGGTCATTGTCGACAAGTCCCCCTCTACTTGAAGCACACAAATGTTAAGTGAATTGTAACATTTTAGTGAATTCTAAAAGGAGATTATTCCTGAAAAAGATGAAAACGTTAAAAAATATTGATCAGGGTAAACTCTGCCCGTAACAATCGCTATTGATAATCATGTTGAATAATATGAATGACATAATTCTGTCCTTTCCC
Source organism: Diadema antillarum (assembly GCF_040938485.1). NCBI lineage: Eukaryota > Metazoa > Echinodermata > Echinoidea > Diadematoida > Diadematidae > Diadema > Diadema antillarum. Next base: position 217,241 of record NW_027272673.1, read on the forward strand.
TTCCTAGAGTGCATAGGGTATGTTGTAATGAGCGACTTATAAAAAATGGATGATGATAATGATAATGATGATAGTGATGATGATGACGATATTGATGAAGAGGGTGATGTTGATGATGATGATGACGATGATGATGACGATGATGATGATGATGATGATGATGATGATGATGTTGATGATTGTTATTATTACTATCATTATCATCATCACCATCATCATCATAATCATCATCACCATTATTTTCACTGCTATCTCACCTTGCAGATGAGGTTGCGTGCGTCGACAGTGATTCCTGCATGGAGTATTGTCAGAACCCCAGCTCGTGTTCCAACATCGCCTACCCGCTCCTCATACTACGACTCATGCCGACAGGTTTGTGTAAAGTTATGGCTGAGTTTACTCATGGCGACATTCACCCTAGCCTGATTCATTTGTGTTTGATTTCTCATGTTACGATTAGTGACTTTTTCGGGAAGATCTGGTTGTGAGGAAAACCGAAAATGAAGTGCAGACTTTATGAACTGGTCTATCACTGTACTGAGTCTTCCTTTCTATAAGACTGTGGTTTTTGTGTGTGTGTGTGTGTGTGTGTGTGTGTGTGTTTGTGTGTTTGTCTTGTGTTTTTATTGCGAGATAATTCTTCGATATTTGTTATCAATTTGAAAGAAAGAGAACATAATATTATGATACAAACAAAAAATGGAGTACACGATGTCACCTGTAGAGCCTCTATCATATATGAAAGTTGGGCGCGGGCAGAAAGCGCTCAGGTTTTGTTTTGTTTTGTTTTGTTTTGTTTTTAACCTTCAGCTTTCTCCTAATTTTCACAATATAGCAACAGAAAACAAACAAACAAAAAAAAAGCAAAAACAATAACGTTGTAATTAATGCCAAAGTGCTTAAATCAACATCATTTTTAAATTGGTGCTGTTGACTCTTCATTGATATTTCACTATACAAATGTTTACTGCTCTGTCACTGGTGCATGTGATATAACTATATCTTCTCTTTACTTTCTTTAACTGTCCTTGAATTATCAACATTTGCTTTTCCCCAAAGAATATTGTGCATCAAACTAGAATTGTGTAAAGCTAATCACACCTCCCTTTTCTGCATGTTCTGCTTGTCCTGCTTCTTCTAATATTATTCTACTAAAAATACTATGATTGCTACCACTATCGTTTCTTCCTCTTCTTTATACTCTTCTTCTTTTCTGCTTCTTTTGACCTGTTCTTCGTCTCCTTTATCCCCCATGTTATCTCTTTTTCATTCTTCTTGTTTTTGATTTCTGCTCCTTTATTACCATCGTTTTCCTCTTTTTACTCCTCTTGTCTTCGCCTACCTCTCTCTGGCCTTGTTCGTGTCTAGGTGCTCGTGGGCTTATGATGGCCGTGATGATTGCTGCCCTCATGAGTTCCCTCACCTCCATTTTCAACAGCGGAAGTACAATATTCACCATGGACGTGTGGCGCCGACTACGTCCAAAAGCTAAGAACACCGAGTTGATGATCGTTGGCAGGTGAGGGAAATAGGCCTGCAGACGATGGCCAAAAAGTGGCTTAAAAAAGGCTCAACTGGCAACTATCGTATAACAAGCAAATTTTAACTTTTAAAAAAAGTATACATCCTGACAATATCCCACATGAAATTTACCCAAAAATATCTAATCGGAACATGCTCAAATGACGTCATCAAAATGGCTTCTTAAAGGACAAGTTCACCTTCATAAACATAAGGATTGAGAGAATGTAGCAATATTAGTAGAACACATCATTGAAAATTTGAGGAAAATCAGACAATCCGTTCAAAAGTTATGAATTTTTGAAGTGTTTGTGCAGTACCCGCTGGATGAGAAGACTACTGCAGTGTATGAATAACTTAGATGTCACATGCGTACAACAATATAAGGAAAATATAAAGAGAATTTCACAAAATTCCATCTTTTGAAAAAAGTACACATTCCCCTGACTCGTTACCGACAAATGTTATGGGTAATATTATTCCCCCTGCCTTTAGAAAGAGACAAGTCAAGTGCTCTTTTATTATGCGAAAAAAGTGAAAATATGTTGAATTTTCTTTTACATTTTCTTTATACTGTTGTACGCATATGACTCACAAGCTGTAGTAGTCTCCTCATCCAGCGGTTCCAACACAAAAATTTAAAAAATTCATAACTTTTGCATCGATTGTCCAATTTTCCTCAAACTTTCACTGATGTGTTCTACTAATATTGTTGCATTTTCTCAATCCTTATGTTTATGAAGGTGAACTTGTCCTTTAAGAACTGCAATTTTGCTACAGTAATTGTCACTTCGACATCTCTAATAATGAAAATCGAATATTTCGGAAAGGAAGTGATTCTAGCTACAGTAATGCTATTTCTCATGTACCTCAGGTCATCAGCCATCAAGTATGCTCATTTTCAGTTGAGCTGGTGAGTTGTACGCATACCAATAGCGTTTCTATAGCAACCTTACACTGACGTAGTAGAAATAAACACAAATTTTCATAATAATTTTCATAATTTTCATTTAATTTGTTGAAATATAATAATAATGTCTAAATATGTTTTTTTTTTTACGTGTCTTGTTGGTTTCAGCGAAGTGCCAAACCAATTTCCGTCTTAATCATGTGTTAATGGGGGGGGGGGGGAATATAGTCATTGCCATGGTAACGCTTTCATGAAAAAAAAAAAACCTAAATGATAAAATGTAATTCTTTCTACGCAAATAGTTATAAATAAAGCTTAATAACTTTCAAATAAGTAGGTGCCCAATAAAAGTATCCAGTCACTAGATGACTCAACTCATTGTAAGGGTAACCATGGTCACCAAATGAAATTGTTTCCATGGCAACGAGAAAGAGCTTCGGAAACAGGTTTAGGCAATGGAATGAGAGTGCAATTTCAACATGTCTGTCAAGTGTCATTTTGCTTGTGTATTCTATTTATTAAAATATACTAATATGGATGTCACACTTGCGGTAAAGAACTGTGTGACAATCCGTATTGATGACTCAGTACATTGCATTTCTTGGAAACAAACGTGCCCTTGCTATAAGGCACGACAGCATGTACGTTTGAAACACATATTCGCGTTATAAGATAATATATGTTTTCTATATTGCCAAGAGGATAAAGGGCATTTTGGGGGCACACGGCACCGGGTCGCCCTTCAATAAGCACCCTCTTTATCATGTAGATCTTGTAAGGTAAATCTTCTTCTATCATTTCGATGACTTTTCATTGATGTGAGAGTGTATTTGCTGCATTGCCGGACCTACTTGTAAAACCATTTACGTTAGAACAACTGTATTTGCGTTGCTAATATCCGTATTTTGTAATAAAGGCAGTGAGCGTAGGTGTAAATGTAGACACCTCCCCAAAGATTACCTTGAATGTTCACCTTTTTGACAATTTAGTTATTGAAGAGCAATACTTCCTCTAGTAATTGGTTGCATTATTGGATACATAAGTGCCTTTGCTATACGGCACGATGGAATTTCGAAAACACGTACGTTTGGAACAGATATATATTTGCGTTATATGATATTATAATGTTTTCTATATTGAGGTGAGGGTGGGGTATATTTGGCACATCCCGCACAGGGTTGCCGTTTAATGCGCCCCCTCTTCACTGTACAGATCTTGTAAAGTTAAGTCTCTTCTATCATTTCCATTATTTCCCATCGATAAAAATTGTATTTGCTGTATTACCGGGACTACTTTTACAACCATTCACGCTAGAACAACGGTATTTGCGTGGCTAATATATGTGTTCTGTAACAAGAGGGCGTGAGATCAGGGTGTGAATTGGGACACTTCCCAAGGGATTAAATTTGAATGTTCACCCTTTTGACAATATAGTTATTGTAGAGCAATGTCTCCTCTATTAATAAGTTGCATTTCTTGGACACAAAAATGCCTTTGCTATACGGCACGATGGCATTTTGAAGACATACACGTTTGAAACATATACATATTCGCATTATATGATTTTATATGTCTTATATATTGCCGTGAGGGTGGAATATTTTTGGGCACATACCAACAGGGTTGCCATTTTATGTGCACCCTCTTCACTGCATAGATCTTGCAAAGTTAAACCTCTTCTATTATTTCCATGACTTTTCATTGTTAAAAAGTGTATTTGCTATATTGCCGGAACTACTTTTAAAACCGTCCACGCTAGAACAACGGTGTTTGCGTTGCTAATATCTATATTTTGTCTTAAGGGGGCTTGAGCGTAGGTGTATACCTTTGGACAATTCCCATGGGATTATCTTTTAATGTTCACCCTCTTGACGATATGGATATTGTAGAGCAATGTCTCCTCTATTAACTTCAACGTATTTTTGAAAACAAAAGTGCCCTTGATGTGCGGCACGATCGAAGTTTGAAAACATGTACGTTTGGAACATATAGTGTATTCGCGTTAATAATATTCAATGTTTTCTATATTTCCATGAGGGTGGTGTACTTTGGGTCAAATCCCACAGGATTGACATTTAATGTGCATCCTCCCACTAAATAGATATTTTGAAGCAACGCTTCTCCTATCATTTCCACAACATTCATTGATATAAAAGTGTGTAGCTGTATTGCTAGAACTACTTCTAAAACCATGCACGAAAGAACGTCAGTATTTGCGTTCATAGTGTCCGTGTGATGTAATTACGGGTCTTGAGCGGCGGTGTAATTTTGGACATTTCCTAAGGGATTGCTTTTGAATGTTCATCCTTTTGACAATGTAGTTAATGCAGAGCATTTTTCTTTTTGTAATCATATTGCATTTCTTACAAACAAAAGTGCAATTGCTGTACAACCATAACGATCGGGACAATGTGAAGGCATGGAAAATTGAAACATATTTGTGCTATATGCTAGTGCACATTTCTTATATTGCCCTTGGGTTAGATGATTTTGAACACATCCCACTCGGTTGCCGTTGAATGTGCACCCCTTTGACTATGATTATGATGATTGTAAAGCAGTGTTCTTTACCATTTAAAAATCATGAAAAGTAAAGTGTCTTTATTTACCACTCGGCAAAACGACTTTACATGCATGTACAAGTGAGTTTGCTTTGGCATAATCTATTATAATGCATGTTTTGTTAATCTGTTTTGGGACCACGACGGTCAGGGTAGGGGGAATCTGGGCACTTCCCAAGGGCTTGACAAAATAGATATTGTAAAGCAACGTTTCCTGTATCACCTTAATTGCATTTTACGAAAATAAAAGCGTATGTGCTACACAGGTGAAAGAGCTTTTCAGAGGTATGTAACCATGGAACATTTTTCGCGGTTGTATACTGCATGTTTTTCATCGCCTTTAGGATGCATGGAGTTACTTTGAGCACCTCCCACAAGGTGGTCTCTGCAAGTGAACCCTGTGGACTGCATAGATATTGTAGATCAATGTTCTTATTTTATCTCTTCCCCGGTAATTTTTATAGAAAAAAAAAGTGTCTTGATATGGCAGGAATCCAATTCAATACAATTCAATTTGATCTTTATTTCATTTTTCGACAAGAACAGATAGACATCACTTTCTGTGTGACAGAAAATGAGGTGCGTAAAACTATGTCGAACGAAAAGAATTTACAATGATTATAGCACCAAACGATAATTCATACATAATCATAAAACTCAAGGAACGACTTTTTTTTTTTTTTTTAGACATGCACTTTTGGAACGACTGTAATTGCGTTGATATTTGCGATACAAAGGGTCATGTATAGAGGCAATTAATGTGGACACTTCCCATATAGTAGGCTCCATTCGAATGATAATCACTTTAACTATGTCAGTGTAAGTCAAGATTACAGCGCAATATATCGTCTGTTGACTCCATTGAATTTCATTAAATAAACGTTTCTTTGCTAGAGGACCAGAAGGACCCCCCCCCCCCCATAGAACATAACTATGTATTTGCGTTGGTACATGATTATAGCATGTCTTAGACTGCCTTTGGGTGGGGTAATTTTGGGCACCCTCCACGTGGTTGTCTTCGTTATATGTGAACCATTTTTACCGTATAGACATCGTAGAACAGAAAATCTTCTATAACTCACACTGAATTTTAATGGAAATGAAACGAAAAGGGCGTTATGGACAGAGTTTTTTCCGCTTCAAACGTCTGTATTCACGTGTGTATATAATTATGTTTTGTACCGGGCCGTGAGGGTATAGGGATGAATTCGGGTACCTCCTTACGAGTCGCTTTGACTGTTCACCACTTTTTAAAAGATAATTATTAACACATTGTAGAAAAATGTCTCTGTCAGTGCCAATTCTATTTCATGGAAATAAAAGAGTCTTTGCTGGACGGCCAAACGACTTAAAAATAACATCTTTTACGCTTAGAACAACGGAAATCGCGTTGGTTGATGCATGTTGTGTAAATGGTCGTGGGGATAAAATGATCGACGTGGGTGACTTTGAGCACTACCCTACCCACAGGGTTTCCTTTGACTGTGCCATCTTCAATATCTCAAAACCCTCAAGGATGCAAGAGATGAATCATCAAGATTCGAGCAAACCACCCTCCAAATAGAGTTCGTTCATTACAAAATTAGACAAATTATAGATGTTGACGCTTGTTTAATTTCGTACTTTGATTCTACGTAATTAATGAATAAGCTATCATTATCTGTCTGATAACAAACTCTAATATTATTATATTATTCATGCTAGTTTACTAAGGCTGTAAAGTTTGTTTTTGGTGAAGAGAAACTGATATATCATATTTGAACACTCTTGATATGCTCATATCGGGCACTTTGATGCATTAGAATATTCCGTTGGCTCGGAACCCTTTGTATATTATGCAAGAGGCACAGATTATATACGTGGAAATGTTTGCATCGCATTAACTCACACTGCAAACATAGGTTGCAACATTTTCGGTGTTCCAATCTGAAACCTAGAAGCATTGTTTTCATGGAAACACTGTATTTTTATCATTATAGGAGCTAATTTGCATACTATGCAAATGACGCCCAGATTATGTACATGGAAATGTTTGCATCGCACTAACTGACATCGTAAACATAGATTTCAACACTTTCGATGTTCCAGTCTCAATCCTAGAAGCATTGTTCTCATGGAAACACTGTATTGTTATCATTAGGCTTATGGGAGCTAATTTGCATATTATGCAAATGAGGCCCAGACTATGTACATGGTGAATGTTTGCATCGCACTAACTGACATTGTAAACATAGATTTCAACACTTTCGGTGTTCCAATCTAAAACCTAGAAGTATAGTTTTCATGGAAACACTGTATTTTTATCACAATGGGAGCTAATTTGCATATCATGGAAATTTAGCCACTTTGCCCCACTGGATTTCTTGGGACTTTGAGTATGGTGTTTAGGAGCCCAAAACAAGTAGCACTGCAGTAGTAGTAGTGGGTGAAACCCTATTTTGACTGGACTAATGTGATCTATGACAAAATGTGTATCCAGTTTCTGTTAACAGTGCTTCATTTCTTTCAGAAGTACAGTATTTGTTGTAGTACTTCATCGAGTATAATGAGCTTGCTTTGGTATCGTGCAGAAGTCCATGCAAGACCCGTTTCACCCACATTGATTTCAGTGAGATCAGTGTCAATTAGTGTTTTCAGTTTCACTTAGCAAGTCCTCGTGACTGAAACATACCAATCAGAAAAGTGAGATAGCGAGACTGAAACCAGTGAAGTGAAACTGAAACCAATGAGAAGTTTGGTGAAACGCCATATAACAGGACTGTAAGAAAGGAACAGCCATGAACTAACCATTTTTATCGGGAGTGGGGGCTGAGGTGGAGGAGGGTCTCATTTTATGAGAAATTGACTTAATCTACCCATGTTCTATGCCTAATTGGCTTGAACAAAATGTATTCTTCTCTTATGATTGTGCCAAATGCAAAACAAAAAACAACAAAAAATCCAGCTACTGAGATGGAATATACATAATACACCACTAGTAATGAAAATTGTGATATTTGGACAGCTGTGTTATAATGGCTACAGGCAAGTTTGAGTGTAACCATGGTAGCTATGGTCTCTCACAGGTTAGGTCTCAACTCCAGTCAATTAAATTTACATACTTATATAAATTTAAAATGGTGTTTATCGTTGAGAGGGTGTTGCATTTTTCGTTTGAGAAAAAAAAATTGTTTTCAGCATAAAGTTCCCATAGAAATGACCTAATTTTGGCTCAGATTTTTTGGAAAAGAGGTCAAAAATGGACCCAATTTTGCTTGAAGAAAGGCAGGAAATAAGAAATACACACACTGGCAACTTATCTGATGATTAATGTCAGTTGTATAATGAACACTTGAGATATTCTAAAATTCCTATTAATTTTTCTGGTTTGGGGGTGGCCATGTTGATGACGTCATTTGGGCATGTTCCGACGCAGAAATTCTGGGTAAATTTTACTGGTAAGTTTGTTAAGACATATACTTTCAAAAAAGTACAAAATTTGTTTGTTATACGATAGTTGCCAGTTGACCCCAAAATTCAGCCTCAGTCCGCAGGCCTAAAAAGCATACTAAGCAAAACCAAGCATTTATCACTGCTATCGCTGCTATCAACCACGATGCGCAGATACCTGCCGTTCTTTGAAGACTTACGTCGATTTGTAAAGGCCTACATGAATATTCATGGACCTTAGACCAGCACGACGATGAGATGAAGTTCAGAGATTGTATCTATCAAATCCCGATGACCACTCATCTTTTCAGCGCACTTCAAATTTTATGAAGACTTTATGATCATCCCATTTATAGAACAACAGCACCAACAATGGCTTATCGAAATTTTGAAACATATAACCATGTATAGAGTACATGTTAGTGCCGATCAGTTCAATAAAGAAAGACATTGTGGATAGAGTCACGTGATTTTTTTAATCTGACTCCTGACAAGGTATGACAATTTATCAGGCAAACATCAACCCCAGACGAAAACACTCCCAACCAATTGTTTTAAATTCATAATAGGATGGGTTCAGTAAAGTCTACAGTAGATCGCATATATATAGATCGCACTTATAATGCACATGCATGGGGTCGTGTCGTTGTATCTTGGATACATGAGAGAGCAGGTGCGTAAATACGTAGAGAACCGGACAGGCATCTGGTCGTTCATGCTCAAAGACTGCATAATTATTTTCGACTCTGTTCTAGGGCATTCGTCCTGGTCCTAGTTGGAGTCAGCATCCTGTGGGTTCCAATCGTCCAGGTAGCCCAGGGTGGCCAGCTGTTCCAGTACATCCAGTCACTACAGTCATATTTTGCGCCCTCTATCTTCATCTGCTTTGTTTCGGGCGTGATTTGGCAGAGGACCAACGAACAGGTGAATAAGAAATCTTAACAAAATGATGAGAATGTAATTGATTTTAGAATCATATTTCTATTTATGTTTGTATAAAGTTTGATGCCGATACAGATTAAGCACCAATTGCACACATTTCAAAGTGAGTCAATCATCAACCTTTCCAATGATACATCACTTTTTACATAACAAGAAATATTTCAAAGCTATGATTGAACGTATCCTTCACAATGTATAATCCTTTCATTTCTGTTTTTTTTAACATCTTTAATCTGAAATATCTCATGTTAACATGAAGGGAGTTAACTCGTTTTGTGATATAATTCTTCACATGTACAATGTAAACATAAGTAGGAGTTTCTTGGGCTTTTAATATTGATACTGTCTGCGCGTTGAGTTTTCATCAGTGAAAAAAAAGTGTCTGAGCTGCCATGATACCAGAACTACTTTATTGGCTAAAAAAGAGGTAAACACTCCGTGGTGATTTTAAAGCTTTGTAATCAAAGTCAAACTCGTATATACCCAGGTTATACAATGTTTTAGAAGAGTGCCCAAGATTACATAGTGATTTGAAATCATTTATATATAATGTATATAGGATATATTTAGGGATTTTAAATCATGTGTGTATGTATATTATAGTCATAATGTCCATTTCAATATCAAATACATCACAACATGCACCTCATTTACACTAGAACCTGTTTTCATTGATAGGGCTATAATTTTCATATTCATCATGAAACGTATTCACACACACACACACACACACACACACACACACACACACACACACACAGATGATTAATATGTGTGTGTTTGTGTTTTTGAATTGTAAATTTGTTACATACGACCACCACACTGTGAGAAGATAACAAATGCCGGAATAAAATCATGCCAAATAGAAAATGGCGTATACAGGAGGGAGTCACTAAATCTCTTCCACTTTCTTCCAAGGGGGCATTCTGGGGGCTGGTTGCCGGAGTGGCACTCGGGCTGACACGGATGATTCTAGACATTATCTACCCTGAACCTGGATGCGGTGTCGATGATACACGGCCTTCCATCGTGAAAGGCGTCCATTTTCTCTACTACAACTGCATCGTCACCGCCGTGTCCATGATAGTCACTATTGCCGTTAGTCTTCTTACGGAGAAACCCACCCCGGCACAGGTAGGCCCTGATGCTGATTAATTACTGTTTTCTATCATTATTATTCAGATTTTTCCTTTCCGCATGTAAACCTTGCTCGTTATTACTTACTAGCGTGAAACCTCTTGTATCCTATGGAGCTACAGAAAAGCAGCCATAGTATAGCTTAAACGTGTAAGTTATATTGAAAAAGACGTTTACGAATCACGAATGATGGATAAAAGCTAGTGTGCCAGCCAACTAACCAGCCAAGTAAATGAATAGCAACAGGTTATCCATTCAATCGGTCTTTATCGTTTGTTTGTTTGTTTGTTTGTTTGTTTGTTTGTTTGTTTGTTTGTTTGTTTTAGCTTTTATGAACTACTTGCTTATAAATTTTTATTACTCTGATTCGTGTGATTCCGGTGTTAGGTCATGGGCAAGACGTTCTGGACCCGCGGCATGGACCCAACCACAGGCGAACCCGCCAGGTCTGAAACGGGGCCAGATAAGAGCCCGGAAGGGGTTGAGTTGACGAAGCCGGAAGCCGCAAAGGAGTCCGGGGAGGAGAAGAAAAGCCCGGAGAAAGACGCCGACGCCAGAGTCGAAAGTGACGCAACACCGAACTCGCAGAATGACGAAGGTAGAGACCTTTTGCCCAGGCCTTGCAGAAACAAGATTCTATTTTTATCCCTTTTATGCTTCTGTCGAAAGATGCGGGGTCAATATGTTTTCAGGTTGCCCATTCGTCTGTTCATCTCGAATCTGAGTTTTAAGGCAAACAAGAAATAAATCAATATTTTTTTTAATGAAAAGGAAATGATGAAATGTTACTCTAATATAGCTAACTTGTCATTACGAAATGGTTGTACCTTTTATGCGCGTTCCAAAATAATGTTGTTTGTTGTAATGGATAGAAATATAATTTCTACAGAAAGGGTAAATCTCATTCGATGGTACCATAGGTGGTCGAAATTAGTGAGCTTTATCAAAATGATAATGAAGGGTCATGCTATTGCGGCAAATGTAGTGAATGTATGAGAAGTGGGGGTATCCAAATCGACTCTGTACAACAGTCGAGATGCTGTTATTTTCGTTTTGTTTTACACGTTTTCACACCTCCTTTTAGTCCATGTGTTAGGAAAAAGAATTTCTCAGTGGTAGAGCTGATATTGTTCTATGCCTTACGCAACTTGATTATTTTATCTATGTAGGCATGCTGAGACTATACTAATGTACATTTGGACATAAGTGACCGTTATAAACGCTTTGTTCAAAACATAGAGATATTTGTCATTTAAGCATTCAGAGGCTATTTTGTGATAACCTTTGCATTAAGTTGATTTCTTGTAAAATGTCTCGTGTGACTGCCATCCAGTCACGCCATATATAATGAGGTACCTTACTGAACACACATGATGCTTTTTTTTCCAAACAGAAAAACCCAAATGGAAGAGATGTCTCTACTGGTTCCTGGGATATCAGCCGGATGAGGACCATGAAGTCCCGGAGGAGGCGAGCATGATAAAGAGCATTGAGGAGAATCCGTTCTGGCAGAAGTTTGCTCTCGTCAACGCCGTCGTCCTCTGCGGGGTGTGTATAGCCATGATGGTTTGGTGGTGGTAACCATGGTTACAGGATGCCCATTAAGACCTACACCAAGGAGCAGCGTCATTTCGCTTTAAAAAGCCTCGCAAGATAATTCACCCGTATGCTTTGACTGAATTCAGCATCACAAGCTACACTAGTTTTTGAGGGGGTGTATCAACTTGCAATTTTAAATGTGTGATATCTTCCGTCGAAGCTTTAAGACTCTGAGAAGTATTCCCTCTTTCTTTCTCTCTCTCTCTCTCTCTCCCTCTTTCCCTTGTAGCAAATTAAACTGGAAAGGGAATTCCTATCTGTGACAACATAAAACATAACATTTGCAGTGTAAATAAATATTTTATTCAATATTGTAGGCGAGTAGGAAAATTGATGTACAGTATGATTAACGATATACGTTGAGATTTTGTATTTCCTGTTTTTTTTTAACTTAAGTATACACGTAGTCGGCATTAGTCAAATATATTACGTATGAATCAGCAAGAAAGGACTAACAGTTCAGCCTTTGTAGACTGCCAGGAAGATGGAAGGGGGTCATCCCACGTGACCGACACCCTCACGTCATACAGCCCACGAGTTCGACATTGAAAATAGGTCCATGAGTCATACAGCTCACGAGTCATAGAGCCCATGAGTTCGACACTAGGCACATAAAGCCCATGAGTTCTACAGTAGGTAAAAACAGCCCACGAGTTCGCCAGATATAACACGGGGCTTAATGTGTCGGTCTCGTGGGCCTTGTCAGCTTAGTGTCAAACTCATGGGCTGTATGACTCGGTGGGCACAGTTGTGTGTTTTCACTCAGCCTCACGTCCATGATCAACTAAATGAATCAGTCGATTACAGATACAGGAAGATACATAGTATATACATACACGTATCAACGTATTCGGAACTTGGTCCAAGTATATCGAGACTGACGATGTTGACAAGTGTTCGTGGCTTGAATCGTAGGTGGTTTTGTGTGTGTGTGTGTGTGTGTGTGTGTGTGTGTGTCTGTCTGTCTGTCTGTCTAGGTTTTGTTGTTGTTTGTTTTGCTTTAAGACATCAGGTAAGAATTAACGTACAATTATAAAAGTTACAATTATTACAATTGCCATCAGCTGACCATAGTGGAAATGAAATTTTGTAAATACATTATCTGGTTTACGGAGACAGTGCCATACAAAATGTATTCATGTCACCCTGCATTGCATGCTTTATTGATATCTTTTAATTAGAGCTCATTTATTTCGTTCCATACCTGACTTCTTGAGTTGGCCTACTGAATGCTTATACTGTAGTCATTACACATTTATAACTCATGAACACTACCTCATTTTGTGCCTTACTCTCTGTCTAATATTGACCGATCCGACCTGGTAGAACACCCGCCGTTACAATACGGTAGCCCAGTTGCGCACGCGTATGCTGACTGCATGATATACAGGTGTAATAATGCGGTGGGCGCGAGCACATTATTATGTCGTATACTATACCTTACATTCGCTACACGCGCATTGGACACCGCAGAAATGGTGGATTTTTCTGCCAGGCCGGATCGGTCTAGACTTAATAGCAGGATATCTTTTGCATCTTTTGTCTACCGTCCAATCTTACGAATGCTTCGACCGTCAATCCGTAATACCGGTAACGGATGTGACTCGATTACTTCGCTGTAACTTGTAACTACCTTTGTAGATTAATAATTACAGTGTATGGTAAATGTGTGTGCTGTAATATTCCTAATATTTTTGGAGCACTCTGCCCCTCCAGATTTCTATTATTATACTCTCATCCGATGTAACCGGTCACTTGCCCATAATGTCCTGCTTCACAGCCTCTTCTAACGTGACTGTATTGTTACGAAATTTACATGCATACTTTGTATGAATTTGCGTTGATGTGTCACTGGACTTGGAAAAAAAAATACTTGTACAGAAATAAAATAAAACAAAACAAAACCAAATCAACCTGTCTATAAACTTCATTAACTTCTCATATAGCCACAACAGTTTTTAATGACAGTTTAAAACGGGCAGACTCGGATGATGTAAAAATGTCATGAGAGAATAGTTGGATGATATTTCAAACATGTTTATTTATATAAAGTAGGGTATATTACAAATATAAGCTGTGAAAACTAACGAATCCAGCATCAAATACGTGTCATGTAAGATATTCACGAAGATCATACACTTGGGGAAAATTGATTAGAACAATATGTAAATGATACCGAAAAAGTACACGAAAGATTAGTAAACACGCCATGAAATTAGAAAAGAAAAGAAAAAAAATACACAAAGAAGATCTTACAGTAAAATAACTGATACACATACATGTTTGCAATTCGTCAATTACATGTACTTCTAATTTTAATCTTACTATCAATGACTATCTGCTCAATACCATTTGTTATTTTCTTATATGTTTTGTGGGAGAAAATAAATTGATTTGAATTGAATGTGTTTGTGTGCTAATGAGTGTGCGCGGTTGTTCTTGATTATGATGTTGCATTAACTTGAATGTAGTTTCATAGCACAAGCGCATTCCAGTGGTACAAAATTATTGTATTATAATAGTTCAATTGCAGAATTCCGCTTCATTTCCTCAAGATGTACAAAGACGATCAATAATCATTTTTTTTTTTGTGCAATTACGTGTGGAACTGACTGCAAATGTTTAGTGCAGGTCGCATTGTCATTTAAAATGAACCTTGGCATGTTTAATGTGTGACACAAATAAACAGAATTGAGTGTTGAATATTTCTTCCCTAGTTTTCATTTTTAGTGATACGGTTGTATCATGAAAATCCCTTTACAAAATAATCAGCAGAAAAAAAAAGAAACTACTTGACTGTCAACAAATATTTGATTACTTATTACTTTTTCTATTTACTCTCACTTTATCCATTTAGTTATTTTTAGTCATGCAAAAATTGCTACATGAACACGATGAATGATGTGGGTTGTGCATACGTTTGTGCGTGTGTTCGCATGTGTTAACCATTTACTTTTATACTCCTTGCGCATTCATTGATTTTCAAACGTGTGCATGCTTCAAACATGCAACTGATGTTAATAATCCGTGCTGCTTACAGCCAATTGACAATTAATTGCTAGCAAGGGATATTCTAAAAAGAAACCTTTTTCTACATATCACACTCAGGACAATTTCCAGACCATTTGACGTATACCTTAGAGTGCAGCAAAATTCATTTTATTTATACATTTTCGTTCAGAAATTGCTGTAAATAGTCCAACGTGTATCACCTTGTGTAGGAAAGTTCCAACTCAGTCGGTCCATTTTTCTTTATCTCTATCTCTTTCTTTCTCTCTTAATCTCTCTTTCTCTTCAGACACACACACCCACACCCACGCACGCACACACATACACACACACACACACACACACACACACACATGTATTACTGTATATCCCTTCAATTGACATTAAATGACAGTACAGAGACGCTGACAACTCTGATAAACTAAAACGTTGTTTCAGTCTCTTTTGAAGCTCGATACTTAAAGGGATAGTACAGTATTGGTGGAGATAAGAATTGGGCTTTTAACTTTTTGCGAGATACCAAGAAAACACTTATGATATAGTACAGAGCATACCATTTTAAGAGGAATTCAAAGTTTGTTTGATGAAAATCGGGTTTGGAATGACTGAAACATCAAAAAACAAAGTAAAACAAAGCAATCGTAATAAAGTGTGGGTCCCACACTTTATTAGAATTGCTCTTTTTTTTTGGATATCTCAGCCATTTGAAAACCAATTTTCATCAAATAAACGTTGAATCCTTCTTAAAATTACATGCTCTTTCATATTTCATAAGAGGTTTCTCATTATCTCACTAAGGAATGTTCAAAACATGAACTCCCTCCTCAACCAGTACTGTACAGTCCCTTTAAGCTCAACGTTATGTATTCTGCAAAGATACGGAACCTAGATAATCGTATATCCATGCACCGGTATAAATCCCTAAAACCATATGAGAATGCAAATTGTTAGTGGAGGCCGACCCGCGTGCAGAGCCTGTGAATTTCTAATGGATTCGCTTCAGTATTTTTGAATTAATGCCCGGAAAAGTAGCTGTGATGATTTCTTTATATGACTCAATGAATTATCTAGTTTCTCTACTTGTAAACGTAATCTTAAAGGCAATTGGAATTTGGACATGCAATATTATACTAATGATGCACAGGAGAGTGTGTTAGTGAAGGTGCGGCGCGCTCGAGAGTATTGACAATGGTGCGACATGCACGAGGCGCAGCCGAGTGCATGTTTGCAACCGTTGTCAATACTCGAGAGTGAGCCGCACCTTCACTAACGCCACGAAATAATCCTGTGCATCATTAGTTTTATAAAATGGGTCGAAAACTAACAGCATTATTCACGTACCTTTGTGGGTCAATACCAGTCAGCTACATGTAGCACTCGCTCAAAAGTCAAGATGTCCGAAGATGTTCGTCCCAAACATTTACGCACGTCGCACTCGGAAATCCCGCACACTGAGTACTGTACGTACGTATAAGAGTATACGTACGCCACGTACTGTTATGCACAAGAAAGGCCGCCGGCTGTTGTGGCAGCCCGCGGCCCGAACTAGAAGTTGTTTACGGGATTGACAGCGCGTATAGTAGCGCGTGACGCACTTGTAACAACTGATTGAGTGCGCACTGCTAGTGTAAAACATTGTGACGTACGTCAGGCCAGGGAGGTGGAAGAGAGACTCTTCTTAGTGCTTACCTGAAGAAAATAATGCACGCACACGTGACTCATTTCAGCGCTTCCAATTGGCTACATTCTTGAACCCATTTTATAAAATGAACTACTGAATCTAGGGCTATCTCCGTTTGCGCAATAGAACATGGGCATTTGAGTCCACCGCAAGGGAGGTATACGTTTGTATGTTTTTTTCTGACGAAAATTAGCTTTTTCAGTACCTGCAATAGAATGCTATATTTAAAGCAGATAAGGCGTCAATCGCCATTTTCATGTTTTACTCGTGGTGTTAGGCCATGGGGTGAGCTGGTTTTTTCGCTTGTTTCGTTCCGACAACTGCGGCACTAAAATTTCTCCACAGCTACGTGTAAACAAATAACCAAAAAGGCTACAGGAAAAAGTTCGACACAAACCCTCCTGCAGTATTTTGGTAATTTAGGGGGAAACAGTGAACTTTTTTGTCACTGAGGAGCTGAATATGTACACTTTGCCGTGTACGATATTCATTCGCGAACGATCATGTGATGTATGTTATCCAATCCGAATCGAGAATTATTGTTTACGAGTCAAAATGGCCGCCCCCTGTGAGCCTGTCGACGCGTCTACGTCGTCTGCTCAGCCGAAACTTATTATGCGTTATTATGCATGTAACATCGATGAAGTTTGAACATTTCACGGCTATGACAAACCTAAGATAGACGAAACCTATTTTGTGTGCCAAAGAGTGGATCAAATTGAGTGGGGGAGACCGTGAAATCGCAGACCAGAACGAAGTGATTCAGCTGCTCAGGGGACTGACTGCAACCTACGTAGTAGGATAATTTACAGGTTAGTTTACGTGCGTACAGTCGAGCCGTAGCAGTCGACACTGCAGTGCAGTCTCACTCATAATGTTAATGACCATGATGACTACAAGTACAATTGTACAACGTTTAATAGCTATGTTATGAACGTTGCTTGTGTATGTTATAATGGGCGCTAATGCAGTAGCTTAGCCGTTAGCGTGTCTGTTACTTAGATAAATTATCTTGAATTTCACCTTGGCATGGCATAGCGCCGTTATAAAATGTCGCCTAGATGTAATTTTACATGTTGTTCTATGTACAGCCCAGGTTAGGTTGATGTAGCTGATCGGTGATATTGTTTTGTAAAAGTCTTGACACACAGGACTGGATTGAAAAAGGTCTAAACTGCATGTAAATTTATATTTTCATAATCATGGCCATGGAGTATTGATATTAAAAACCCATCCTGTTTCTCTCACCCTGAAATTGGCGAATCCTCCCTCAAAACACACATTTAGCATCTCATTAAATTAACTTATTAATATTTGATATAAATAGATCTAAAAGACCAACAATGACAATAACATAATTGCAACAATTAAACTCCCTAAAACATATGATTACCATTATGTTGTGCCAAACTATAAAGCAGTGGGTGGTGGTGATAGTGAAAGGCCAAGGATTACTAGTATTAATGATGATAAGGCAGTTGTATTCATAATTATGATAATTGATATTGCATGTGATCAGGTGCTGAAAGCTGTAGATGTAATTTAAAATCAGTAATTGCACTGCAAGTACAAGTTGAAGTAGTTGATGATGACAATGATCATGAGGTGTTAATGATTACCTGGCATAGTACTAGGGCCTGTGTATTGGTAATTACAAGATTCAAATATTGGCAGTCAATAGTCTACCGTATATTTAATGATATATTGAGTGTAATGTTCAACCCCTCCCTCTAGCATTTAGCCTTTTTCCCCCTAACAAAATCCAACGGCTAATCATTGCTGTTCATTTCTCCATTGTATTAAATAGGATTCCATGAAACGTGCTACAAGAGGTTTATAGATAGCAAACGCCTGAATCTCGCTAGGAAACGAAAGCTGAAGGAGGAGCCTGGTCCGTCAGCAGGAGCATCTGTTTCCTCCCCTAAGACGCTCACATCAAGATCAAGATTTTCTTCTGGAAGCTCTTCAGGTTCTGCTGTGTTGCCTGTGAAATGCATCATTTGCAACAGAGTCAACCTGCTCATTACTTGCCAAGGGAAATAGGTTAATATGATTGATATTGAAGCATGAAAACATGTTACTATAAGTTGTCCTTGATAAAATGGAGCAATATATAGGCCTATACACCACTGAAACATTCACACACATACACAAAGAACTTCAGTGCAAAGTTCAGAAACAACAGAATGTACTGTATATGCACCAATGCTTTGGTCAATGTGATTGATATTCAAGAATTGACATCTTACCAAAGTTGTGCATGATAAAATGTCTTTGTAATACAGATTGCTTCCTGTATTTTGAATGCCAATGTTTATGCAACATGTTTTGACTCCTTGCCTCAGTATGTGATTGTTCGCCCTTTAGCAAACATTTCTGCCCACTATTATGATTTGATTAGGGTTGAATTGTTCTAAGAACAAAGATGTTTTCTCAAGTGTGTTTTTTTTTTCATAAAACTGAATGACTACGATTAAAATTTGTTTCTCCCACTCTGGGGAAAAAATATGTAACTATTATTAATACTGAAACAGAATGTTCATGTAGAAAGGTCAGTACAATGTAGGTGTGAGTACAAAATCAGTTTGCTAAAACTAATACACACCAGCCAAATGAAAATTTTGCATAAGTTGAGTCAGGTTTGCACAGATCCTCTGATATTGGATGTTAATTGCAATGTTATCATAATTTTTAATGCCAAACCTGTTTTATTCTCTCCAAGATTTTCAGGTACACATTGCCTCCAATGCAGAATCCAACAGTTTTCACTCATGAATGGGTAAACTATAATTTTGCCTTTATTTTATATATTGGCATTTTTCAAAACTTTTACACCCCTTTCAAGGATATTTGGACCATGGAATGTTCCAGGAAATTTATTAAAACTAGAAAATTTGACTGATTATCATTTTGAGCTATCTTACATGAAAGGAGGTAGTGTCCCACCATGTTGTAACCTAATGATAGCAATGAAAACTTCAGGAAATTTTATGAAGATTAAATTTTCTAGTACTAAAGTAATGTATAATATTTCATGAACAACGTGATTGCTATGTGATCTAAGTATATTAAAGCTTCTTAATTAAGAAGAAGAAGAAGAAGAAGAAAAGAAAAACATGTTTTCTGATAAATAATATGATCTGTTTAATAGTAATGTCTCATGTGTGTAAATGAGTTTGTATGTGTGCGTGTGAGTGTATATAATATGTCAGCGTTTTTATGCACCTGTGTATGTGTAATGCACTGATCAGTACATGTATTATATCATTGTGTGTGTTCATGTTTATGATAATCTTTTTTATGATGCTGATGTGATAAATGGCCAAGGCATGAAGAATAATATTTTAATACACTTGGGTATATTGAATCTTCATAACTATGTGTGTGCGTATGTGTGTGTGCATGTGAGGGTGTGTGTGTGTGTGTGTGTGTGTGTACAATAAGATTCTCCCACATGCACGCGGACACACACACAAACAAACACACTGATTTTTTTTTTCTTTTTTTTGCCTTGAATGATTAGTCATTTGATTAATAACATGTCTTTGAACAGAATATAAGGCATTTGCCTTGACCTCTGACGGTCAGTCAGTGCTCTCTCTCATATGGTCTTGAACCACTTTGCTCTTGTCCTCCTTTGCACAGCCAGCATCAGGAAAAGCTGAAACATGAGATATAATGCAACTATTAAACCAAAACTTCACTTTTTTTTTCTAGGTACATGGCTAAAAGCAGTGCTTTACAAATGTGTATATGCATTTCAGCTTAGAAACACTATGGGAACTATACTGCGGCTAGCAGCCCCATACGCATAACTGCGGCTAGCAGCCCCATACGCATAACTGCGGCCAGCAGCCCCATACGCATAGCGTCATGGGGCTGTGAACTGAACTCCCATACGCATAGCGTCATGGGGCTGTGAACTGTAGCATACAGGATCATGACGGATAGTTTATCGCGGACAAATATTAACTTAAAATCGGAAAAAAATCTTCAATTTGAAGACTTATTAATAAATTTCAAGTATTGATAACAGAGTTCGTGCAAGGTTTGCTTCTGCAAATAGTTCCTTTCTGTTCAAATTGATGACTATTAAAATGTGACTCGGTCGAGAGGAAACTGGGAGAGCTACACTGAATTGACGGCCAGCGCATGCACACACAGACATCTAATATCCAGTCAATGCATACGAAATTTGTGCGCAGTGATGTGTGCGCCTGCGCTGACCGTCAATTCAGCGTAGCTCTCCCAGATTCCTCTCGACTTAGTCATATTAAGTCATCAAATCGAACAGAAAATTACTATATGTAGAACCAAACCTTGCACGAACCCTGTTGTCAATACTTCAATTTTACTTGTAAGTCTTCAAATTGAAGAATTTTTGTTCGATTTAAGGTTGACATTTGTCCGCGATACTTCCCTGTCATGATCCTAAATGCTACAATCCGCAGCCCCATTACGATATGTGTATTGGGCTGCTGGTCGCAGTTTATAAAATATGGATTTTCGCAAAAACTGCAGGATATTTCGAGGAGAACTTTTTACAGTATATTTAGGATGTACAAAACATCACATTTCCGCATTCAGAAAGTAGTGCCAGTGTTGCTGGAACGAAACCCATTTTCTAAGCCTCTTTTTCAGCTTCACCCCATGGCCTATGTCTAAATACACAAATGTTCTTTACATGCCATCTTACGCGGCGACATAATTCAAATAATGTGGCAGTCTTTTTCTTCTTTACTTCTAATCGCTTTCACTTTTTGTCACTTCAAATGAAATACATATGTAGTTCTACTTTGAAAGTTCATCGTTATGCCTTCGACCATCTCTTTTTTTCTATCCTTATTCAACCAAGTGATGTTTCATTATTTTGATAGCCAGTACATCTTAGTTACACTGAAAATTGTTGAAGTTTTCCAATATGAACAAAGGACGGCAATGGCCCCATGGTTGCAAGCTCAGCTGCTATATAGTGGGATGTTGAGAGGAAAGAACGCTTGTGGGGATAAAGATGAATTGAATCGCTTGCACAAAACTTCTTCTAGGTTGTATTCTGTATGATGGACCCTGATACAGGCTTAATTTGATCCCTAAACTGTACCTCTATCAGTACTGACCCTGTATTATTGTTAATACTGCAGTTTGGTAGCCCTTCAATAACATATTTTTTTTCCGATTTGACCAGTGAACAACCCCGAGAAGAATGGGGTGCACTGGGATTGTAATGGGTACAAGTAAACATGCATGACTTGAATGCGATTGCTGTTGAACAAGCTTGTGACCCATCGCAGTGTGGCACAGTAGAAGATTACACAGAAATAGATGACGGCTACAGCTGCCTCCCGCCATTAAGGCCTACTGGTATAGAAATGCGGCTTTCCCTTTTGCATGGTAGTGGACAAGTGTAGTAGAGATACATCAGGTAAGTTCACGTGTCTGTGTAAAAAAGCACACAAACAAAAGTCAAATGATTGCTGCTTTTTAAAATCTCTTTATCTACCTTGGTTATATAAATATATATATTATATATATCGTTGTGCTATATTCAGTGATATTAATGTCGCTATATAGCATGATTGTATAATCAGTGTTTTACAAAGTAATATCTTAAAAAGACTTACAGTTTGTTTGTTTTTCACTGTGATCCTATACATACGTTGACAATGAAGAAGCACATTGTCTGGAGTTTATGGAGGCATTATTTACCATTTGCAGATGAAACAAAAACACACTCTTGCTGCTTCAAAATAGTTCTAAAGTGTGAGTAAGGAATAGAAATAATGTAAAAATGTTAATCAGTATAATCAATGCTATGTATTATTAAATATGCAGATTGTGAACAATAGTTATGATAAGATTCAAGACTATGACTATGATTACCCATCTGCAGTTATGGTTTATTGAATAAAATAGTGATACCTTCATATCTTTTTTTGAAAAACCTTCGTATGGTAGGATGTTTTGTGGTACAACTGACCTACACATATGCACCAAATGTGATAACTCAAACATTCTTCTTTTTTTTAAAGAATCACTGCTCCCAATGGTAAACAATGCCTTTGTACCATATTGCTTTATGTTATTATTTCCAAGAAAAATCAACACCGTAGAATGGGCAAGAAGGAACGAAGGATTTTGTGTATTAAAACATTCAATTTGTCATCGACCCCACAATGGTTCTTTCCTCTCAGCATCCGTGAGAGCAGCTGACAACCATTTCCCATTGCCATCCTTTGCAAATATTGGAAAATCTCAACAATGTTCTTCTTTCGAGGTTGCTCATGTCACAAACATAACACTTTCATTACATTTTTGTCATGGTGTGATTGCACATCCCTGCTGGAAAGAACACAGTATTTCCCACGGTGTGAAACACGTTGTGAACACGGTGTGAACTCTTTTCACACTTTTAAATTCGAGCGTTTTAACATTGTGAATACATTTTCAAATAATTAATTTACGGTGTGAAACAGAATAACTATGTAAACTCTCAAAGAAATAACTACAACAGTGTGAAATTATCTTCACACTGTTAGATTCAAACGATTTCACAAAGCCTACTATGTTATAACATATTGTGAACACACTGTGGGACACTGCGTTCGTTCCAGCAAGGATTTGATTCATTGAAAATAGTCTATACCTATTACACACTTAAAAAAAAAATAATGATGTATTTGTTGAAGAAGTATCGTACGGATAGGCAACATCATCTTCGTAACTTCACTGTTTAGGTTAATACAGGATTGACTGCCTTGCTCTTGAATCAGTGATTTAATCCGGCACGTGTACGCATGGTCATATATATATATATATATATATATATATATATATATATATTATTGTCGCTATAGCATGATTGTGTAATTAGTGTTTTACAAAGTATCATCTCAAAAAGACTTCCAGTTTGTTTTTTCACTGTGATCCTACTACATACGTTGACAATGAAGAAGCACATTTTCTGGAGTTTATGAAGGCATTATTTACCATTTGCAGATGAAACAAAAACACACTCTTACTGCTTCAAAATAGTTCTAAAATGTGAGTAAGGAATAGAAATAATGTAAAAATGTTAATCCGTATAATCAATGCTATGTATTATTTAATATGCAGATTGTGAACAATAGTTATGATAAGATTCAAGACTATGACTATAATTACTCATCTGCAATTATGGTTTATTGAATAGAATAGTGATACCTTCATATCTTTTTTTAAAAAAACGTTCGTATGATAGGATGTTTTGTGGTACAACTGACCTACACATATTTATGCACCACATGTGATAACTCAAACATTCTCTTTTTTTTTTAGAATCACTGTTCCCAATGGTAAACAATACCTTTGTACCATATTGCTTTATATTATTATTTCCAAGAAAAATTCAACACCGTAGAATGGGCAAGAAGGAACGAAGAGTTTCGTGTATTAAAACATTCAATTTGTCATCGACCCCACAATGGTTCTCTCCTCTCAGCATCCGTGAGAGCAGCTGACAACCATTTTCCATTGCCATCCTTTGTAAATATAGGAAAATCTCAACAATGTTCTTCTTTCGAGGTTGCTCATGTCACAAACATAACACTTTCATTACATTTTTGTCATTGTGTGATTGCACATCCCTGCTGGAAAGAACACAGTATTTCCCACGGTGTGAAACACGCTGTGAACAAGGTGTGGAATCTTTTCACACTTTTAAATTCGAGCGTTTTAACATTGTGAATACATTTTCAAATAATTAATTTACGGTGTGAAACAGAATAACTATGTAAACTCTCAAAGAAATAACTACAACAGTGTTAGATTATCTTCACACTGTTAAGATTCAAACGATTTCACAAAGCCTGCTATGTTATAACATATTGTGAACACACGGTGGGACACTGCGTTCGTTCCAGCAAGGATTTGATTCATTGAAAATAGTCTATACGTAATTACACACTTTTTTGAAAAAAAAAAAATGATGTATTTGTTGAAAAAGTATCGCACGGATAGGCAACAACATCTTCGTAACTTCACTGTTTATACCAGGTTAATACAGGATTGACTGACTTGCTCTTGAATCAGTGATTTAATCCGGCACGTATACTCTGTAAAAAAAAAAACTCAGATCGAGTGAAAATATTCACTCTGGAAGGAGTGAATACAAGAAAAGAGTGAATTTAGAGTGAAATTGGAGTGAATTTCGAGTGAAAACGTTCATTTTCACTCATTTTGGAGTGACCTCAGGGATCACTCGAAGATTTTGGAGTGATCCCTGACGTCACTCTAAAACGAGTGATCGAAATTTACTCCAATTTCACTCTGAATTCACTCTTTTTTGTATTCACTCCTTCAAGAGTGAACATTTTCACTCGATTTTTTTTTAGAGAGTACGCATGGTCACCACACACGGGGTCACACTCCATATCATAGATGGTATTTTACTCGAGGTATGTATGATGATAATAAGTTATCTCCCTATAGTGTTGTGACCAAGAGGTAGTGGCGTATAAAAATATCGCTTGGTTGAACAAGGGCCGAAAAAAAAATGAGACACTCGAACGCATAACGATGAACTTTCAAAGCAGACTATTTCATTTGAAGTGCCAAAAAGGGGTTAGAAGTACGCAACAAAGAAGCTGCCCAGCATTTTTTTTTTTTTTTTTTTTTTTTGGTTAACTGCCCCTTAAGTTGCATGTAAATATTCTGGAAAACCTCAACCACATTCTTCTTCAGAGGTTGCTAATGTCACAAATCCGACACTTTACAGCGATGGTAGAGATCTGGTTGAGATAGGGCTTCCGGTTTCCAATTTTTGTGAGATAATGGGAAACCTCAATGAAATGTAAAAGAAAATGTAATTTTAACAGGGATTCAAAGTTTATTTGATGGAAATTTGGTTCTGAAATGGCTGAGATATCCAAAACGAAGGGATCCTAACGAAAGGTGGGACTCACCTTTTGAATACGGGCGTTATTGCCATTTCATTTATCTTTCAAATGCATTTCAACACTTTTCAACAGTACATTTCATTGCATAAAATCCAATACTAACACACAGCAAACGTGGCCGAATTCTTATCTCGTGTAAAAGTTACTTAACTGACAGTAGGTTTACACAGCGTGTAATGGCACAATAGTTTTCTTTCGGGAAAATCTTTGCCATATTGGGCATATACATTGCGTTACATACAGTACATTGGTACCTGGTCCATTGTTGTTTCCAATACAAAACGACAAAAATCTCTGCTCACAGTTGTTTCATTGTGTCCTATTCGAGGATGATACAACCCTTGTTACTTCCATTAATTTGAATTATTTTAGAAAAAAAAATATATATATATATATTTTTTTTTTTGGGGGGGGGGGGGTCAACAAAGCATAGTCACCACTTGTGGCTACTAGCATACGTTTTTTTTCTTTTTTCCCTCTTGTGCCCGTTGCTGGGTTCGCCGATGAAAAGAACTTTTAACGAAGAACACAGAAGAATGTGATTTCATCAGACATTGTCAGAGTTGATCGTCAACTATAACGGGACTATGGACAATAAGTGCATGAGGTGTACTCCATCATCCAGCGCCTCAAATGATAGGATGGGAAAATACCGCACCTTTGCAAGCGTCATCATCTTCATGGTTATCATCGTCAACGAGGTGTTGAGGACAGCAGTAGGTAAGTAATAAGTACAACATTATGTACAATATGGCAGCAGAGGTCAAAAAGAGCTTGCAATTATCTTGGCCAAGGTCCCTTGAAGTAAATCTATTACTGAAGTCCCGTCGACACAAATCGAGCAGTTCTTTGTTTGTTCCATTTCATGTGAGAAGATGACTGGATAGTCCATCTACTTCAACTGCAAGAGTTGGTCTTCCATATAGGGTCCAGTTGGATGTGCAAAGGCGGCACCACTTCACTGGGTTAAACACTCTGCTCTTCGCGATGAATAAATGAAGCGGGATCTCTTACGTTCATGAGTTGTGACTCTCTCATACAAGAGACCTCCGTTTTATGTCCAATCCAAACTCATCACCCTTTAGTGAAATGATAAATAGATTTTTTTTTTTAAAAAGATCTCAAGTCTCGTGAGGAGAGATGCAACGAAAACACGGATTCTGTATCGTTTGTTGCTCGCAGTGTAAAGCATAACGAGAGCCAGTATAATTTATAATTTTCGATACATGAGTCAAGTTTATTATTCATCAAGTGAGGAACAGGAATGCAAATGTAATCGAGAATGAAAAACACAGTCTTAGACAAAAGACAATGAAAAGTAGAATGTGTAGAGCTCACCTTATACTAAAACCAAGAAAGGGAAATTATGAATCAACTCCCAAGCTGGTGTTAAAAGGATAATTATCTAATTTGTTCGAACGTAAACGGATAATCAAAATGATCACGATTGTTTTGTTTACCTAAACTGAACGACTGTACAATGCTTTAGAAAAATCTTCATAATATTGTGGTGCATGAGTATTATGTGGACATTCTGAAGAATTAGGTCCGTGTTAAACCAAAATTCTTTTTTCAACTCAGTGCCCGTGGTTCCTGAGATTCTGAGGGTCACCTGTCAAAAACGTGCTTCTCATTTCCGATTCTGTGAGAACGGGTCTGGCTGTAGTCCGAAATTTCTTATGTGCATTGAAGACAGTGAGAATTTCTCAAACTTTCTCAAAGACCCTAGAACCAGTACGAAATCCTTTCTCAATATGACTATCGACAAGGGCTACGAAGTTGGCAACGACAGCTGTTGGGAAGAGTTGAGGAACGTGCAGACAGCCTTTGAGAAAGCTCTGTCCAGGTGTGAGGCGGCGATCAACAGGGAAACCGGGATAATCTTAGCGGCAAAGTTTGTGACACGGATAATATTAACCCTGCTACTGAGTTTGCTAATAGACAGGTGAGGTCAGGATTCTAGAAATGTATCCCTGAGCCAAAACAATGTGCATTGTGTGGAGAGTCGGGTTTTTCACTTGTATTTCAAAGAAAAGAGTCCCGCACGCGATAGAGGGGTTTCGAATGATGTTAAGGCCGTGTCACACCATAACGCGGGCTTGTGGCGAGGAGGTAGTTGAAGATTTTCAGCGGGCGAACAAGAATGTTTGCAATTTTCATTCATGCCTGGTCATACCGTACGGGGGAACTTCTGCGGCTTGACTTGCGGGGAAACAAATTTACTCCAAGGAGCTCTCCGCAGTTGGTCCGCACCTGACAGTATCTAGCGCGTAGTTGCCCGGAGGTGCTCACGCAAGTCCGATTTAACCGCATCCAAGTTTTGAGCATGACCAAAACTTTTTCCGGGTGAGTCGCGGGAATGCCCGTAGAGGCCCACGCAGAACGCCAGTAGGAGACCCTTAGCGGCAGTACTTCCCAGGCAATTCCCACGCAGGTACTTCGCAGTCCCGTGTGCAGCCAAGATGATTGATTGATTGATTGATTTTATTTTCCGTATAAAAACAACAACGGCTGGATGGCCCATATTCAGCGATGCCAACATGGCATCGCTGGTCTTCCATGGGGTCCAGAACATGGAAGTTATACAAATACAATGTGACATTGTGAAATACATAACTCTTGTAAAAATGTACATATTTGAAATACAGTATACATAGATTGAGAGAAAGAAAACAACAACAACAACAACATCGAATGGCGAATAGCAAAAGAGAAGGATACAAATGAAAGGGAGTGGAAAAATGATAAATCATAACTTTCAATAACCTGTACTAATTCAAATAATTCTGTAATAACTCTTTTTCATCAGCAAAAAGAAAAAAAAATTAAATCAACGGGGCAGTGACCTTAAACATACTTATTTTAGATTTAAATATATGAACACTGGGGGAAATTTTGATATCCATGGGAAGGTCATTATATTCCTTAGCATATTTATACTTAAATGATTTCTTCAAATATTCAGTTCTAGGTTTGGGAAGTCTTAATTTTTGCCCAAAACGGGAGGGGTAGGAATGAATTACAATTTCAAATTCATCTTTTAAATAAGAAGGAGTTAAATTGTTCATTATCTTATACATAAGAGTAAGGGAGTGATGATGCCTTCTTTGGTCAAGGAGTTGCCAATTCAAAGCGTTATGCATTTCAAGAACAGAAACATGAGAACCAGGTTGTAATCTTAATATAATTCGGCCGGCCCTATTCTGTAATTTTTGTAGCTTATCTAGGTGTTTCTTAAACGATGACCCATATATAATGTCTCCATAATCAAAGTGAGGAAGAATCAATGACTTATAAATTAATTTCAGAATCGATTCACTTACAGAGTGTCTTAGTCTACCGAGAAAACCTACCATCTTTCCAATACTCATCAACATCTTTTCAATATGATATTTCCAATTTAAATTTTCATCACACCACAGACCTAAGTATTTAAAAACACGTACTTGATTCAGAGGAGTGTTGTGTAGCGAGACTTGTAAAACATTTTGTTTGGACATCATGTGGTTGCTTCCAAATAACATGCATACAGTTTTCTGACAATTTACACTTAACTTATTTTGACACATCCAGTTATACACATTTTCTAAATCCAGATTAAGAGCAAGTTCAATGTTGTATACTGAAGAATGAGAAAAATATAAAACGGCGTCATCGGCATATAATTGCACTTTACATACTTTAATATATTGTACCAAATCATTGATATAGATTATAAAAAGCAGTGGTCCTAAAAGGGACCCTTGAGGGACCCCGCACGTTATATTAGATTCGGAGGAAAGTTTGGAGTTGACCAATGTTTGGCAGACTCTGTCCGTCATATAACTTCTCAGCCAAGCTCCGGGGGTACCATCAATGCCTATTTCCTTAAGCTTCTTCATTAGTATATCACAGTTCACTGTGTCGAAAGCTTTTCTGAGGTCGACAAAAACAGCTCCTGTATATTCATTTCTATCAATTGCATGAAGCCAGTCATCCGTGACTTTCATAAGGGTAGTAATAGTTGAGTGTTGTGGTCTAAAACCAGATTGCACAGACGTCAGAATATTGTTTTTGTGTGGGTAAGCTAGTATCTGTCTTTGAACAACTCGTTCGAGAATTTTTGAAACACATGACAATATTGAAATAGGTCGATAATTTGAGGGATAATCTTTATGCCCGTTTTTATGAATTGGAATGATTTTTGCCCTTTTCCATGGCTTGGGAAACTTACCACTTAACAGAGATAGATTAATCAAATCAGCAATGCTATGTGATATATCAAAAGCGCATAATTTCAGCATATAAACAGATATCTTATCAAAACCAATGGATTTAACCTCTTTCAAATTACGAATGATTTTACAAACTTCACTTTCCAACACCAAAGTAAATTCAAATATATCATTAACAGAGTTAGCTTTACTGTGAATAAAAGGTGCATCAGGAATTTGCTCTGCTAAAGTACTTCCCACTGTGGCGAAAAATTCATTAAAATGATCAGCAGTTTCAATAAAATTATCAGAATTCACATGGACTGAGCTATCACATTTCTTATTTGGTATGATAGATTTCAACAAACTCCAAGTAGATCTGGAATTTTTACTATTTTGGGAGAATTTATCAACATAATATTTTTTCTTTACTTTCCGAACTTCCGCTGTAACTTTATTTCGTAACTTTCGATACTCATTCATCATATTTTCATCTTTACATTTATATGCTTTCTTTTTAGCTTTATCTCGTTTCTTCATAAGTCTATAGATATCAGAAGTCATCCAAGGTGAAAAATTATCTTTTACTCTTTTACACCGTTCAGGCATATGTTTTTCAATAACATTTAGAAACAAATTCTGCCATAATTCAACAGCTTCGTCGATAGACTCAGATTCTCTAATCTTTTCCCACGGTTGATTGTGAATATCAATTCTGAAGTCATCAATATTTAAATTTTTCCGACTTCTGAAATTTATAATTCTTGAAGAAAATGAAATATCAGACTTCCAAGTCATAATACTAATCGAATGATCACTCATTCCATTGTGAATTACATCAAAACTCTTCACTTTAAAGGGATTGTTAGTTACAATGTGATCAACCAAAGTAGCAGAAAGATTAGTTATCCGGGTCGGTTCAGTGCAATTTATCTGTGTCAACGCGTACGTAGTATTAAGATCAATATACCTTTTGGTGACACCAGATAAAGGCTGGGACAGTAAATCACAGTTTATATCTCCTACCAGGACTGTATCACAACCTAAACTGTCAACATAACTGAGGAAATTTTCATATAAATCAAAGACACCGATATTACAAGAGGGGGGTCGGTACCAAGTAGTGAACACCATCGCCTTTGAACGCTTCAAATAAACCTTTACTGCAAGCACTTCTAACTCATTCAAACTTTCATGTATGAGGTTCTCAAAATGAATCGACTTATGAACATATATCGCTACTCCTCCACCTTGACGAGTTCTATCTTTTCGCACCAGTGAGTAATTTTCTATATTGAGTTCATGATCGAAAATAGATAAATCAATTTTAGTTCCATTTAGAGCGAGTAAATGTATGTCGTTTGACGTCACAAACGCTCTAACTTCATCTATATGTCTCAAGAGACTGCTCATTGACATTTAAATGTGCAATCCTTAGACCGTTACCTCGTACATCTTGATGCAGTTCCCCTGAAGTAGGCAAATTTCTTTGTGTCATATTGACCTCATGTAAATCAACATCTGCAGCAGTTTCACAATCAATATAAAAAGGCATCTGCTTAAATAAACAAATATTACACTGCCAGTCGTTAAAAGTTTCTGTCAAATCATCATAAACTCCTTCAGAAATACCAGAACAAGCAATATGAAGCCACTGCTGGCAGTTAGTACATCTCAATCCTTTTTGATTTTTTTTTCACAGGTTTCTTACAACAAACACATGGAAATTTATAAATACTAGACTTCATTTAGCAGGGAAAAAGAAACAAAAATGAAGCATTGACTGTGCAGAACACAAAAGCATGAGAGAAAAAAATACACAAACAAGTATAATCGCATGTATATCGCGAGTATAGGAACACAATGTTCCGCAGACAGAATATAAAAGTATTCAGAGTATTCAAAGACTCCTCAAAATAACCATGTCATATTCCAACTGGATGTCAATGTATAGACTTCAATATGCATGAGTGTTCTAAAATTATGGATTTAAAACACAAATCATTCAAAATCTTACATAAATTTTAAAAACACGTGTACTAAGCATGCTAAGTGATCTCTGGTGATCACTATGCATTCATCAGATACGTTGTACGATCTCACAAAAATAGTTTAATTTTTAAATTGTTTAAACTTTAAATATGATTGAAATGGTTACCAACAGTAACCAGCCGACCGCATAATGGAGAACAAAAATCTGATCTGTAAAACAATTGTTCAGTTAGTAGGAAAATACGCGTCCGGGGAAGGGTGAGGTAAAGCAGCAACTGCTGCTATACATCGACGAGTGATGGCGCTCTTCATCTATGAAATTCGTGAGGGTAGGGGTGTGGGGGCGGAAATGCAGTGGAAACCCTTGGCCAGAACATAAAGTGCTACAGTCAAGGGTTAATCCTAGAACAGATAATGCGATGGCTGAAATCACACAATATTTGAGTTATCATAAGCGCCGACATAGCGGCCGAAAATCAGAGGGCAAGCCAAAAGAGCACGATTCGGAGCAGGGTGGGGTAATGTGTCTACAGGTGATGGCGCTATTCTTCGATTACACTCATACATATGGGGACAATACACTACTCGGCGTCTGGCAATCATGAATAACGTGGCCTACGGCGTAATGAACTGTAATCAGGGTGTATCCTATTCAGATATTGCGAGAGGGTGTCAGCTGGAACCATTTGCACCGCAACCAGTAGAGCAAGGCTAGCACACACAATTAGAACACAATTAAAAGCAGAGCGAAAGGGGAGTGGGGTATTGTTGCCGACAGGTGATGGCGCTATTTTTCGGTGGAATTTGTGAAAGGGGTGGGGCGACGTTGCAGTGAACAGCTTCCGGTAGTCATGGTAACCACGAGCTAGAACGTGGGGGTCCTGCAGGCAGGGGTGTTTCCAATTCAGACGATATGAGTGCTTCACACAACTGTATAGAGTTAAACACAAAAGACTTTACCGAAAGAAGATTCCCTCAAGTTGGCTCAATTGACAGCAGAATACCAGGCGATTTATCTTGAAGTGAAAGAGGCGCGTATAGACATGGTTCAACAAAAGGCAAGCCACGGCTATCGAACTTGTCCATAGAAGATGTAATTATTCAGTGGAAGTTAGTTGACTCCATCCTTTGTGCCGGAGGGATTATGCGGAGGCAGTTTGTGCAGATCTCTTTCTTTCGTGAACGCAATTCGTTTCTTTGTGTCTTTCAAAATGGCGAGAATTCGGCCATCTTGGGTCCACAGGGCTTCGATATGATTGCTGTACTTGGTTTTGATTTTCCAAAAGAGTTCTGTCCTAGTCTTTGTGAGACTTTCGTGAACGTAGATACCTCCCCCTTGAAGATTTCGCAGCTTTTTGCGATTTCTGTAGATTTCGTTTCGGATACGGTAGTTTGTGAATTTTGCAATCACTCCTCTGGTTTTGTTTTCCTTACTTGGCCCCAATCTGTGACTCCTGTCAATGTCTGTTGAATCGACGACAATATTGAGCTTGTCAGCACACAACTTTATCACAGTTTCGTCTGTGTTTTCATTCATATTCTCATTAATCCCGTGAAATATTAGGCAGTTTCTTCAAGAATACTGGTCCGACTCGTCCTGCTGGTCGAGTAGAGACTCAATGTGTTTCTCGAGAGAAGCTATACGAGTATCTCTCGTCTGCATCTCAAAATCAATATATTCCCGCAAACTTTCAGTCACCTTTTCCGTAATGATTGGCGTCACTTCATCAATTAAAGTTTGTTTTATGGCACTCACCAGTTTGCAAGCAACAGCATTACTTTCCAAAACTTTGTCGATTTCTGTGCGGATGGTATTGTGCAGCTCCTCGGGTTGAAGCTTTGAGTTCCGAGTGTTTGCCATTGTGGGAACAATATCCAAAATCCAAAATCCAAAATGTCCTCAAAATATCTCAGAAACGTTAGTTTGCGGGTATAAATTGGTAAGTCATCCTGTCAACATGACTAACACCACAGACACCACAGAACCATGGAAGAATACAGATTTCACATGCACTCTGGTGACAAGGAATGAATGACAAGTTACGTTTGAGCGGAGCTCTTCAAAAAACACGTCCGATCATGACGCTGGCTCTATGCTCTATAATGATAAGATAATGAAATTCTGTGAGATTTCAGCCATTCCATTAGAGAAATTCCTTCACTAAGTTGTCAGCCCCCACGCGACTGGTACAAAGGTCACACAGTATACTCGCAAGTAAAACGCGTCCAGCAAGTAAGGCACATGCACTGACTCGCACAAATCCTTTTCCGCCCTCAGGAATGTCCGGTATGCTAGAAAATCCCTACACGTAACAAGCCCGAGTAGCTTGCCCGGAAAGGTGTGACAGGGCCTAAACGCGGTTGCGGGTAAAAAAATATGCGTGCGCACCTCCGGGCGACTACTTTTGAGATACATGCTAGGTACTGTCATGTGCGGATATCTACGGGGACCTCCGGGTAGTCAAAATTGTTCTTTGCAAGTCGCACGCAAGGCTGGTGTGACACGGCCTTTAGCATTTTTGATTCTCACTTGATGTGATTTGCCCTAGCTGCTGTATTTTTCGAGGTGTTTTCACATACTAGAAATGACTACAGCAAGTCATGCTTGAGCGCCAAAGACATGCATAAATGTCAAATTCGTATAAAAAACTTCAACAGTCAATGTTTGCTATAGGCTGGAATTAAATCTACAAGTTACACGTAGGTCTGGATTTACAGATCACAAAATTTTGATTCATTTTTCTTTTTACTTTAAGGTGTCTGTAGTCCTGGATTGCAATTAGGAGGATTGAGGTTCTCCTTTTCTTCTAAAAGAAAGGTTCTCTCGAATTTGTGGAAATTTTATTATTCTAATCAGTTCCTTGTGCTGAAGCATATTAAAGCTAATATACATAATGTTACATTAGAATCTGTTACCCTACGTTCTAGCTTTCACAAATAAAGACATTTCATTTCTGATTCCACGCAGACTTGGATTATTCATTCCTCTTGTAGCCTCCACCGCATTCATGCTGTTGTCATGTTTAGGTGAGTAGCTATGACTACTGTTTCTCGGTAATAGCTTTTATGTTTTGTGGTGATTCATGGTGAAATTTGAGCCAATATTTCTTATGATCACATGTCTGTTGAATGCCTGGAAAGTAATCATTAAAGCAGTTCCAGTATTCAAATGGTGTTTACGAAAAGCAAAACGATTTGTTTAAATAACTATAATAGGGAATTATACCGCAAAACTTCGAACTTTGAAAGTGGGATGAGTTAAGTCTGTCTAAGTTTGCCTGGCAGGATTATATGTCACTTCTCAGTACACTTATTTCCATAAATGCCATAAATTCCTGGACAATATTAACTTTGTTGTGCTGTTCGCAAAATAACAATAAAACACTTACAATCGCATACAGCCCTTCCCGGGAAAATTACTTGCCCCCATCCCCCCCCCCCACTCGAAAATTAATGGTAAAGCTGATAATACAGTGTAGCCAAAAACCGTTTCGTGACACTTAGTATCTTTATCATTCTCAAAACAAGAAAGCAGTTTTTCATGGATATCTATCAAATGTTATTTGATCGTGGCTTACTATAGAAATTACTTGATATTAATCATTACCCGAAGTAATTCCGTAATGACTAGAAAAACCTTTTATTTCAATATCACCCTATTTGTAAATTGAAACTAATACTACTTCATTTATTTTGATAACTTATGCTATATTTTACGAAAGGACTGATATTACAAATACTCGCCATTACGCAAATTGTTCTGAGATTATAGTGTTAACAATCGTATTATATTCATTTCATTTCTTTTCCACTTCCTAAAGCTATCTATTACCATCTGGGTAAAGGTTAACTCATGTAATTAGGCTATGTTTACTTTGTTTATAACATAATCCTTCAACTTCATTTCTGACGTTTTTGTCGAGCCCATCGGAGGTGTGGGGAGACTAAAGCCCCTGTCACACTTTGCCGGATAGGCCCACCGTACAAAAAACGGGCGATATTTTGCTCATCCGTTGTTCAAATCGTCAATCCGGTGGACAAAGTGCAAAGTTTCCGTTTTAGAGGAGCGTACGCGCACGGTAAAGGGGCCGCACCAAACGAAGAAACAACGAACCTGTAGTCCGGGAGCCAGCGGGGGTCAGCCTAGCTGAAAAGGTTACCAATTTTTATGTGTATAGCAATTTAGTACATATGCCCCTGAGTATGGAAATGCACGTCTGGCTGGTCATCGGTGGTGGGTGTGGCCAGGAGGGCCACAAAAAGGACCCCCCAAAATTAGGCTAGCCTAGCTGGAAAAGTAACCCCATGAAAACAACTGGAACTTGTTCGTTACACTTACAGGATAAATGAATGACCATTGCCAGACGTTTTAAGTGGTGGGGGGTAGCCGCCAGACGCTCTTAAAGGCCCAACTCCAGCTAGGCTAGCCTAGCTGAAAAAGTAACCTCATGAAAACCACTGGAACTTGTTCGTTACACTTACAGGATAAATGAATGACCATTGCCAGACGTTTTAAGTGGTGGGGGGGGGGGGGGGTAGCCGCCAGACGCCCTTAAAGACCCAAATTTTTCCAGCTAGGCTAGCCTAGCTGAAAAAGTAACCTCATGAAACCCACTGGAACTTGTTCGTTACACTTACAGGATAAATGAATGACCATTGCCAGACGTTTTAAGTGGTGGGGGGTAGCCGCCAGACGCCCTTAAAGACCCAAATTTTTCCAGCTGAGCTAGCCTAGCTGAAAAAGTAACCTAATGTAACCCACTGGTACTTGTTCGTTACACTTACAGGATAAATGAATGACCATTGCCAGACGTTTTAAGTGGTGGGGGGTAGCCGCCAGACGCCCTTAAAGACCAAACTTTTTCCAGCTAGGCTTGCTAGCTGAACAAGTAACCTTGTGAAACCCACTGGAACTTGTTCTTTACACTTACAGGATATATGCATGACCGTTGCCAGACGTTTTAAATGGTGGTGGTGGGGGGGGGGGGGTGGGGGTAGCCGCCAGACGCCCTCAAAGACCCAATTTTACCAGCTAGACTAGCCTATATCTGGAAAAATAACCTCCTGAAACCCACTGGAACTTGTTCTTGTGATACACTCAAAGGATAATTGAATGATTGTTGCCAGACAATAGCCGCCAGACGCCCCAAAGACCAAACTCTTACCAGCTAGGCTAGCCTAGCTGAAAATTAGGAAAGTAACCCCATGAAACCCATTGGAACTTGTTCTTACACTTACAGAATAAATGCATGACCGTTGCCAGACGCTTTAAGTGGTGGGGCGTAGCCCCCAGACGCTCTCAAAGACCCATTTTTTACCAGCTGTAAGGTTCACATATTTCAGAAATGATAGCAATGTAATTCCATAACAATACCGCTTGCTTGCGAGTTCACCTGTCTATAATCTATGCATGCCTTATTCTTTTGTTCTGCTTCCTTGAGCCCCAACTCATGCATTCTTATGGTGACTCTCCCATGTCATCATCCTTGTTCATTGCAATTTGTTCTATTTTTTGAAAATATTCTTATTCTTCATCCCAATTATCACAAATTCGGAAACTCTGTCCTCAGTATAACTAATTCATAGTTGTACAAATGTAACAATCTGAGAATCACCCGAAGGTCTCCTTTAATGGGGGAGTTTCTTGAGCGCACAGGGAAACATGCTTTGAAATATCAATAGGGCAAGTGTTGAGACGAAATACTGTAGAAATATGAGAGTATACAGTGCTGTGGTTTTGATAGAAGAAATAGGGTATCTGTATTTGTCCTCAGTGATAACCAAAAAACTTATTTGGAAAGAATAATAGACATCAAAAAAGAATTGCCCAATCAAACATGTCGGGATTTTTCTCAAACATCAGTGTTCTCATTTTCTTTGCAGTGTAAAACAAAAAAACAAAAAAAAAAAAAAAAACAGGGCCGGGTACAGTATCCGGATGGAAATTGGTGGGATTGGCGTAAACCCGCGGGTATTATAACATACTGACGTGAAAAAAAAGACCAAAAACTACTTTCTTTCTGTGCCCTAGGGAGAAATATTCATCAATTGCATTTTGGAAATGTTGAAAATCACAACTTTTGATGAAATTCTCAGTATCTCTTCTTATATGAAGGCTTTTTTTATAATTAAGTTTCTTTCCTCTATGACCATGATAAAACAAACCCCTGATGATTAAAACAAAAGACAATCAAAACTTGGCAAATGAACTCTTTGGACATTAGCAAAACGGAATACATTAACAGTTTTTGCAAACATTTTATACAATGTTATTGTCTAATACTCCATCAAGCTCATAAACAATACAATTCTACTGCAACAAGAAATCCATTCAGTAAGACTCGTCCTCGGTGTACATAGCTTAAAATGCCAACTTTTTAAAAATAATTCCCCAGCTCTTAAATTTACTTTAAAAAGGGGAAGTAAAGCTCAACACCTTTGGCCTATGACTTTTTAGGTACCGTATCACCTTACGGTTGAGGAGATGGGTAAAGAAAATTATTAACGAAATAAAACTTATAGGAGCATGCTTTACATGACCTCACCGTTTTCTTCTCTTAAGAAAGAAACGAAATCTGAAAATTGTTCAAGAGTGTTTTTGAACATAGTACATTGTAAAAGCAGAAAAAATTCAGTGTTTTTAAGAAACATAACTCACAACAACAAGGAATTCCTGTCGTGTCTAGTATTGCACGTTTTTGGCTTGGAGGGTTTTGGATGCTAATATTTCAAGACAAGTTTATGCTCCGGCACTTCAATGAACTTAAATGTAAAGTAGTGATCAACCTCTCTTGCCAATAAACTCAACATTTGCTGTTCTTCAGTAAAGCATATGACAGAAACATATGAGAAACATGTCTTAAATTCATATGAATAAGCTCACAGCAACAACAAAAATATTATGTTATCTATAAACTAATACTGCATGTACTTAGTTTCGAGGGATTAAGATGCAAAATGTTATGACAAAAGCCCCTACGTGGCTACCAGCAATTAAACATCCTTCAACTTCTTTAGCAAATGAGCTCATGTGTATCATCTTCTTGTTGAGAAGACGAAGATGAGTAATGATAAAATAACCAAACTATCAACTTTCCTTAACATGTTTTATATGAAATCATTATTGCCTTCTCGTAACGAAATTGAAAAAAACAGAACATCTGAAATTGTTCAAAATCGCTTCTTGATAACGATGAAAGCAAAGGAAACTTAGTGTTTGTAACCACTATGACACGTGTCTACAGATCTATCATGCTCATAAGAAACGTAACTCAAGAATAATACACCAGCACTGACATTAACTGATGAAAAAAAAAGGAATGCTCAGCTTCTTTATCCAATTAGCTCATAGGCAATTCCTTGTAGTTGAAAAAAAAAAAAACCGAGTACACATAAAGATATAGACTTCCCGTAACATGTATCACAGGTCATGATCTCCACATTTGCTCCTCTTCACTTAAAAGAAATAAATATATATTTAAATTTGTTTTAAATGACCTTTAAACAATATGAAGAAAAAAAATGCTGTGTCTGCAAAGGCTTGACACGTGTCTAATACTGGGTCACGCTCATATTAAACGTAGCTCAAAGGAGCAAGGAATTCACGTGTGTATAAAATAATACTGCAGAGAGGGTGCAAAGTTGAACCCTTTATTGAGGGTGCGAAAATGTTCCCTTGGGTATATCTTTCCACCCACACTAAGTGGTGCTAGATTGCACCTCTTCTTGAGGGTGCATCTTTCCACCCACACTAAGTGGTGCTAAGTTGCACCTTTCTTGAGGGTGCGATCTTGCACCCTTTACCTTTCGGCGCACCTTTGCACCCCGTGTAGCCTTTACATCTTGGTGCAACTTTACATCCTTTTGTGAGGGTGCAAAGAAACACCCAAAGTTCCAAGATTGTGCCTTGTTTTGAGGGTGCAATCTTGGAACTTTGGGTGCTACTATGTACCCGCAAGAAAGGGTGAAAGTTACACCCTCGGGAGCAACTTTGCCCCCTTGAAAAAGGCGCAACCTCGTACCTTTAGGTGCAACTTTATGCCCGAAGGATGCAAGAATGTACCCTCTCTTGAGGGTGCATTCTTGTGCCTTATTGGTATGATGTTGCACCTATGTGGTGCTTATTTGCTCCATGACTGCTGCAAAATTGCTCCTTTAAAGGAGCAAGTCAGTGTCACTGCCTGCTCCTTTAAAGGGACAATATTGCCCATCATCTCAAGGTGCAACTTAGCATCACATAATCGAGTACGATTTAGTTCCTTAACTACTCTAAACCTTAAATAGTGCGAACTGATGCAAGCCTATTTGCTCAGTATATAACTTATGTTGTTGTTGCACTCTGCAAAGTAAATAGGATTAGTGTAACTTGGATCTTGTGAATCATGAAATGTGTGTGCGTGTGGAATTTGTGAGTTGTGAAAATGTTAATGTAAAAGTTAACTTAGTTGTGTTTGAATAATATACTGAAACCAAAAATTTACCAAATTACCTTTTCAATAAGGTGAGCACTATATCTATCAAACAGTTAACCTTCTCGGCAAGAGTATACATCTGCATGAAGGAAGAGGTAAAAATATGATATGCAGTTGTCTGGATACGTTTTATTCAAAACGTTCTTGAATGCGTACTTATTGACATAATCTATAAAAATAACATATGCTTCTTACCAGTACTCAAAGCCTCTAAAACAAGAGCATGCTTCTTACACTTCTAAAGTATACACCATATCTTAAAAACAAAATGTAAGAGGATTTAAGAAGCTGTTTGTATGCATTCAAACGAATCCATATTTCTATCTAAAATCTAAAACGTGTCTTGTAAAAGGGGAATTCGTTTTATAATGACGATTCCAATTGTCTTAAAGTCCTTATCACGACATGTCTTGGAGTTCACGCTTATTGAAAACGTGAGATTCTTGGCACGTAGATTACAACTATGGTTTAAAGAGTTAACTGAGATACGCATACCGTACACGGGCATTTCGATGAAAACATTTAAATACAATGTACTGTAAATAATATGAAAATCAAACTTGATACCAGCCCTTATCGGCAACCAATGCAGACTATGGAGGACTGCAGTTATAATTGTGTTCAGATATTGTTTTGGGTGATACACGCGTGCCGACTGATTTGGGATCAATTCGAGTCCCTCGGGCTGAGATTCCTGGACTGCAATGAGCAAACCATCATTATGCATAACAAAGTGACTGAGAATAATGCATGCACCACTTTCTGTTTCGTTGTTCTATACACAGAAAGTTGTTTCGTTTTCCAATCCTGTGCAGGCACACAGAGATTTACAGAATTCAATCATCTTTGGCTATAACGCCATGGTCGCGTGCAAAATGAATGCAGCTTATCTAAGTTAACCTGTAGTTACTGAATAGGGGACTACTGTATATTCAATTTATACATTATTAATCGGATGATAGAACCTGTCAAAGAGTAAATTGCGGATATCATATACCATAGTCCATGGGCCAAGACCCGAAAAATGGGTTGTTGGTACCATCTGAGGTGGCACAACCTTTTTGGTGTCAGTTTGTTTGTCGGGCATAGATATGCTTATCAAGCTATGATAGCATTTCCAAATGAGTAGCTTAGTCATAATAAATGAATTTCTAACCAATTTGGTCTCGTTTTTATATCCCTATACTTCTGAATCGAAACTAAACCGCTATACAAAGAAGAGCACTGCCTTCTGTATGTCCCACAGAACTCTTACACAGGTGTTCTGTTGTAAACGCGGTGCGCTTAGTCTTTATTCAAGGCAGCGAAGGGAATATCCAAAGGGTTATGATGTCCACAGCTGTCACGCGGTGTGCTTAGTCTTTATCTAGACCAATGTACCGTTATCATATCTAAAGTTCCTCATAAAAGGGATTATCTATACTGTTTTTATACTACCCTATCAACAAATGCATCAGTTTTAAACAAAAATCACTCTGTTCATTTACAATATCATTCATTATAATGTATCGTAGTGTACCGGTACATTGTTTTTGCATTATCTTATGTTGTTGG
Organism: Diadema antillarum; assembly: GCF_040938485.1. NCBI lineage: Eukaryota > Metazoa > Echinodermata > Echinoidea > Diadematoida > Diadematidae > Diadema > Diadema antillarum. The sequence continues at coordinate 259,173 of NW_027272673.1, forward strand.
AGGGAAATAAAGCGACATTGGCGTGGTATCAGCGTTTTCACCGTAGCGTTTCCGCCGGAAAATGATAAATAATTTAAAGATACGGTAAAATTCAAGAGGAATTGCTTTTCTTGTTGTTGTTTTTAGATAAAAGGATATACACTGTATCATACGCTTTGGATATTCCCTTCGCCGTCTAGAATAAAGACTAAGCGCTGTGGGCATCATAACCTTTGGATATTCCCTTCGCTGCCTTGAATAAGGACTAAGCGCACCGCGTTTACAACAGAACACCTGTGAACATACCATAGAGCTACACTTTACAGCTCTGTGGAACATACAGAAGACAGTGCTCTTCTTTGTATAGCGGTTAGTTTCGATTCAGAAGTATAGGGATATAACAACGAGACCAAATTGGTTAAAAATTCATTTACTATGACTAAGCTACTCATTTGGAAATGCTATCATAGCTTGATAAGCATGTCTATGCCCGATAAACAAAATGACACCAAACAGGTTTTGCCACCTCAGATGGTACCAATATCTGGCCTGGCCCATGGACTACCATTGTCAAATTCACTTTCTGTTCTATACATAGTATCAATGGAATGTTATGAACCACTTCAGCATTACCAATCATCATAATTATTTCCCTGAAACGGCTGCATTTGTATGAGCGGGAAGAGTTTGGCATCATACATAGCAAGAGTCGTGACTACAAAATTAAATAGGGCCTACATGTATTATACAAGGTTTAAGGACACTTTGAATCATGCCCCCCCCCAAAAAAAAAAAAAAAACCAACAACAACAACAACATCAACAACTTAGTGAAATGTTGTACAATGTATGCCCTACTTCCATTAACCTATGATCTTTGACCTTTGAATACATGGCCCGCATTTTTTCAACGTATAGGCATTTGGATGCAACGTAGGTATCATATAAAAGAAAAAATATTTTAGGAAAATACATTTAACCACTTCAGAAATAATTATGGAACAAATAGCAAAATATTGACACGTTCACTTCTTCCGTAATGACATGACAGAAAACTTTCCTCACCGAATCGTTCTGCCGTAATTCATGAGCAAGTCATGGATATAATATACTTAGTTCGATTAAAAGTATACATTGAGTCATTGCAAAAGCATCTAATGAAAAGTATGCTTCAGAACTACATCATTCATGTCATTGTCATTTATTCTATAACACTAATAATATAGAGCTATTGGTCCGCCATATTGCCTAACAGGTCGTTGTCCTCTTATACCACGTTTGTTTAGCAAATAAGGCACAGAATTTAATTTTGCACTTGTTGCCAAAGACTCTAATCTTCTTTACCGCTATTCTCAGACATGTACAGTATGCTGGTGCTGTTTGAATTAGAAACTGAAGCTTACAAATATTCATCATCTAACAAGGCAAAAGCGAAGTGATGTCTCGTCCACGTATCGACTTTGTGATTACAGAGATTTTCAAATGGCATAGGCCTAGTTCATTGACTTTTTGACTGTTGACGTAGTCGGACTTCACCAATATTAACACTTGACAGCAATCATTTAACTGAGCAGTGAATTTGGTGGTCATATAGCTCAAAAGTGTGGAAAGTTATTGAAAGAACACCAGAATACTATGTCGATAGTGTTTATCAGGTGAGATACAAACATAGAACAAGTTCCAGTGGGTTTCAGGAGGTTACTTTTCCAGCCAGGGCTATAGTCTAGCTGGTACAATTGGGTCTTTGAGGGCATCTGGCGGCTACCCCCCCCCCCCCCCACACTTCTTAAAACGTCTGGCAACGGCCATGCATATATCCTGTAAGTGTAAATAACAAGTTCCAGTGGGTTTCATTAGGTTATATTTTCAGCTAGGCTAGCCTAGCTGGAAAAAGTTGGGTCTTTGAGGGCGTCTGGCGGCTACCCCCCACCACTTAAAACGTCTGGCAATGGTCATTCATTTATCCTGTAAGTGTAACGAACAAGTTCCAGTTGGTTTCATGAGGTTATTTTTTCAGCTAGGCTAGCCTAGCTGGAAAAATTTGGGTCTTTAAGGGCGTCTGGCGGCTACCCCCCACCACTTAAAACGTCTGGCAATGGTCATTCATTTATCCTGTAAGTGTAACGAACAAGTTCCAGTGGTTTTCATGAGGTTACTTTTTCAGCTAGGCTAGCCTAGCTGGAGTTGGGCCTTTAAGAGCGTCTGGCGGCTACCCCCCACCACTTAAAACGTCTGGCAATGGTCATTCATTTATCCTGTAAGTGTAACGAACAAGTTCCAGTTGTTTTCATGGGGTTACTTTTCCAGCTAGGCTAGCCTAATTTTGAGGGGTCCTTTTTGTGGCCCTCCTGGCCACACCCACCACCGATGACCAGCCAGACGTGCATTTCCATACTTAGGGGCATATGTACTAAATTGCTATATACATAAAAATTGGTAACCTTTTCAGCTAGGCTGACCCCCGCTGGCTCCCGGACTACTGGGGCGATTGTGCACAGGACAGTGAAACGCGCGCAAACGAATGAGAAACGAATATGAACTGCTTGCCCACAGGACAAAACGCACGAGGAACAAATAGGTGACGCATGAGACGTACATCGAATATCAGAGATCCATTGACGTGACGGCTATCGGGCTATACATGTATTACATCATCTTGGAGCGTCCACCACTCGGCCAGTTCTGTTTTACTACATGTACACTTCACTTCAAATCTCATATCAGCTACCAATATGCCAAGGGATGGAAGGCCAAGACTTATCCTCCTTCTCATATGTGCGTACTTGTTGTTAGACCTTTGACACCGCTTTCTTCATTTTGGTCCTAAGTATCACTCACATGCAGATTTACCAAAAAGTTTCTCACTTTTACACAAAATCAATTCATTCATGCCCGATGTTACTCCACAAATTTAACCTTCTCTATTTTTTGTTTCTGATTGATTCTTTTTTTTTGTTCAGATGTTCTTTATAATGATTAACAGCCGGATGAGCGTTGATTTTCTCAAGTAAAGGCACATAATTATTCTTAATTGAACTCATCCATTGTATTTGAAGATCATGAAGTTATAAAACACTGTTTTGACTGCATTCAGAATATCAATGTCAGCAATACATTTTTTCAAGTTTGGACATTGACTCAATGTTTGAAGCAGTCTCAATTTTCTCTCAAACAGTTTCTGTGATACATCAAACCAAATGCATCACAGTAACATAACAGTAAGATGGCTCATTTAGATTTCCTACATTTAATGCTATTCGAACATTAACGTCATGGGTTTTGCTTTTGATGACTTCTACTCATTGTCTCATTTTCAACTCAAAGTTCACTCATAACTTTTAAAGGTCCTGCTTACCTTAGGGAGCAGTGATTTAAATTTTCTTTCAAGATATCATATTTTGATGCATATGTGTGGGTCTGTTGTATCACAAAATATTCTACCATATAAAATTTTCGCAATAAAGTCTAAAATATTAAGAAATATAAATATTTTTTCTCAATAAACCATAACTGTAGACGGTTTAGTCTGGAGTTTTTTTTTATTATAACTGTTGTTCATATTTTGTGTATTTAACAAATTTAACATCAATTTATACGGATTCAAAGTTTTACAGTCGTTGTTTCTATCCCTAACTCACATTTTAGAACTATTTAAGCACTAATGCTGGGTTTTTGTTTCATCTGCAAATGGTAGATTATGCCTTTAACCTGTGAATATCCAACAGTTTATCTCAGCCGATGCCCAGTCATATCGAATAAACTTCATTGCCCCATGATGCTGGCGAATCTGATCAAGGCTAGTAAAACCTATAACTAGTGTATTATAGGTATAACAATTATGCATGCTTCCATTATTTTGTTCAGGTCTTTGCAGTTCCTCAGTATTTACAACAATCTTACAACAGCCATGACAGTAAACTGACTGAAAATCTTGCTTTTCCGAAAGACTTGTTGTCCTGTCACAGAGGGGTGAGAATTCTTTTTTTACCCCCAAGAAGATGATGGTCTTTCCGACCTTGAAACATGTGATGCATTTTGCTTTCTCTTTTTATGTGCCTCTTAGTTTTCACCTGAAACACAACATTCGCTTGGTAAATTCGGGAGACTTAGCAAAGTAGTTCGATTTTGTTTCGCTTTTGTGTCTATAACAATTGGTCATACAAACCAAATTGCCTGTGTCTCTCAGGACCAATTTGCCACTTCTTGGACCGCATCTGCCTTCTCTGTTGCTTGCGTTCCCTCTATCAGGCGGCAATATACTTTTGGATGGCCATGCTGGCATTCTGCAGCAACGGACTTTACAGAATGCCCAGCGGATCGAAACGCGAGGAAAACGACAAAGTACAGTACAGATACAGGAGAAAACGTGCAACCATAGGACAAGGCTCGGATGGCGCTATCCGTTTTTGGCGAGGAAAAACTTTGTGCATGCACAAAGTTTTCTGCCCGCTCTGACGAATATCACCAGAAGACAAACGTCCATCCAAAGGATAAAAAGGACATGAAACGCATTTTAACGGAAATTAACGGATGCCAAAAATCGACCTTCGGTTCCCATGCGTTTGCCTTATCCGGCAAAGTGTGACAGGGCATAAGGGATCGCCTGCGGCGTCCGTCTGTCCGTCCGTCGTCCGTCCATAACGCTACAAAAGTTTGAATAACTCTCTACTGAGGACTTCATTTTCACTCAAACTTGGAGGGAAGAGTGGTTATACAAAAGTTACACATTTTATCAAACATGAAGGTCATCTCAAGGTCAAAGGTAACAGGCACAGGTTTATAACGAACTGTAGGGGGCCAATTTTAAGTTTTACGGCGCGTTTCGATTATGGCTCATAACTTTTGATGTATATCCGTTTGTGATCAAACTTGGATGGTAGATGTCCCTTGGGGATTTAAAGGTCACCACAAGGTCAAAGGTCACAGACAAGGGTCAACGAACTTTTAGGGCCAAATGGTACGTTTTTACGGCACGTTTCAATTATGGCTCATAACTTTTGATCCCTGTGTCCATTTGTGACCAAACTTGGATTGTAGATGTCCCTTTAGAGGGATTTGAAGTTCATTACAAGGTCAGAGGTCACGGACAGGGGTCAACGAACTTTTAGGGCTCAATGTTAAGTTTTTATTCGCGTTTCAATTATGGCTCATAACTTGTGATCCTTATGTCCGTTTGTGACCAAACTTGGGTGGTAGATGTCTCTTTAGAGGGATTTGAAGGTCATTACAAGGTCAAAGGTCACAAACAGTGGTCAACGAACTTTTAGGGCCCAATGTTAAGTTTTTAAGGCGCGTTTCGATTATTTCTCATAACTTTTGATCCCTAGGTCCGTTTGTGACCAAACTTGGCTGATAAATGTCCCTTGGGGAGTTGAAGGTCATCACAAGATTAAAGGTCACAGACAGTGGTCAACGAATTCTTAAGGCCCAATGTTAAGTTTTTACGGCGCGTTTCGATTATGGCTCATAACTTTAAATCCTTAGTCCGTTTGTGACCAAACTTGGATGGTAAATGTCCCTTGGGGAGTTGAAGGTCACTACAAAGTCAAAGGTCATAGGCGGGTCAATGAATTTCAGGGAGTTAGAAAAACATCAATTTCTTCTACGCGAATGGGCGAGACACAATTTGGCGCTTGCCTTGTTATATATTTATTTCATATCCAGCTCTTGTATTCCCATATTGTATTCATAATCATAATCTATGTTTCTTTTTCAAGCAGTTTGCTTTTTTCATTATTAAACCAAGTTTTAATACAACTTGTATTTCTTGACTCTATATTTTCTGTACTACAATATAAACTACAGATTCTTGAAATATCATTAGCATCAATAAATATTCAGCAAACCTCCTTTGTAGTCATTTAATCTTTTCTGTACAGAAAAGTCCTTATGGAAAAAGACGTACACTGGTGTAATGACGAGAAATGATAATATGCATCCAATAAAAACAGGCCTAAAGAATACACACTGACATCACTAGTCAAATTGTTATCTTTCGTCAAAAATAACGTAAATTTAATGAAACGCTTTTTTTTTCTAATATCCATACCCATACCTCGACCTGTCTTATTCTTCCGTTATCGATTACAAAGGCATACTCATCAATGCTTATACATTTAGGCTGGGAGATTAAGTTGCCAATTTAGACTGGCAGTTGAATTACGAAATCATTGATTTTGTCTACATATTTTTTTCAGTTCTTTTTTTTTTGTTCCGCCTAGTTTTTCTTTCTTTCTTGCTAATATGATGATGCAGGATTTGCGTTTGGTAAAGACATGGTATTCTTGTTACTGGCTCGTTTACTGCACGGTGTTGGCGGAACTGGCTACGAAATTGCTGGTAAGATTGCAAATCTTAAAGGTACATGGCATTTTACACTTTACCTTCACATCGTAAGTATAGAATAATCAGTCTATATTCATCATCATGGCCAATTGCATTCCTAAGAGTAGCTTAACTTTAATTATATCATGCATATCAGATTTGTATCAGATTAAGTGCACTTTGATAACTTGATAACTCCTTCAATCAAAAGTAGCTTTTCCTGCATGTCTTGTTTCCTAATATTCAATGTAGGCGAGATATAAACCATTCTTAATCACCATTTTCTTCTTTCAGTGAATGGCCAAAGCTAATTTGCTGGGGTGGGGGTTATGATGTAGGATAAAGGAATTAGTAAATACCTGACTGCAACTGATTTATACCGTGCCTTTTCTTAACATGTGTTATAATGCTATAGGACATTCTTACAGCTGCTTAAAGTTTTGCTGATTAAATTTCATTTGGGAAAAGTTAGAAAAAGAATCGGTTAACGTAATATTTCTTACATCATTTCATTAAACTTTATGAAACATATTTGAACATTTTGCAGAAATGAAAACACTATATCTAAAGCTAAAGTTTGTTAAAGAGATGAGAAATAAATTCTTTTCCTTCAACATTCCATGGAATATCATAACATTGCGTTCCCGATCTTCTAAGTTTCTACATTTTGACACTCGACGGATGAATCTATTCTCGACACGTTACTGATATATTCAAATAAATTGTAAGTCCCCAAAATGATTGTTGTCCCAATCGGCCATCAATAGTTAACCTTTTTTTTGAAAATTTGGTGGCACGACATCAAATATTATTTAGTGGTCGTGGACAGCCGCTGTCGAATCCTGTATACAATATGCAGATATCCTGTATGTCCGATAGCATATTACTTTTAGATTTTGTTGCTCTTAGTTTCTTTTTTTTTCTACGAACCTCTGCAGTAATGCCACTGTTAACGTTCAAAATTTTCCAGTGGTTTTTTTTTTTTTTTGTATTTCTATCGTTCTTTATTTATCTTTATTTTTTTTATTTTTTTGCAAAGGAATAGCGTACCTTTCCTTTCAATACGATGATGACCCAGATTTGAAAGGATTCGTTCTTGGTCTTGTCTTGAGCTGTTTCGCCTTCGGTACTCTAAGTAAGTGTGTTGATTAAGCGAAAACATTCCTGAAGGCTTGTCTGTAAAGCATTTCAATATATAAATAATAGACAGTTCAAAGTGTCGTGATCAAGAAATGGACTACGCAGCTCAGCTGAAAATTATATTACGGGAAGCACCTAAATTGTAGATTTTACATATGTTTAAAAAAGTTATGGAGCCATTAACTTTATCATTGACCTGACCCGCGTTTCACCACAAAGCGTTATTGTTAATTCTGTGTGATCTAGTAAAAAAACAACAACATAAAAACCCACAAATGATTGTGGCGACCTCTACCATTCTGAATTTCTACACGGATTTATGTTTTAGAAATGCATGGCCTTTGAAATCATAGGGTAATAGAAAAGAGGTACATAGTGTACCCTTTATAAGACGGAATGATCTACAAACACATAACAGCGTTTGTAAATACAACTCTATCGAAATGATCTTTGATTGTTGTCTTGCAGTTGGCCCACCCTTTGGCTCGATACTTTATGCATTTTCTGGCCAGGCTTTACCGTTTCTTATTCTCGCTGGGACCATGCTTCTTCTCTTAGGTAAGTTTCACTCCATACTCTATTCACCATTATTTACTGCAGGGAGCATTTTCCCCTGCTATACTGGTTCAACCCAGACGGCACTATAAAGCAAGTGTTTAGTTGGGGTGCTAATGATTACAAGCAAAGTGAACGATGGACTTTAAACGCACATGGAACTGACGTACGCTTTTGAACTATTCATCTTCACAGTTCTTCATCCATTTGCAATCTCTCGTTATGCTGCACCACCCTCTGAAGGAAAGAAACACTCTGCACTTTCTATCGCCAGAAATCCGTACATCCTCATAGTGACAGGTAATAATTGTGCTTTTATGCTTTTTAGTATTTTTACAATTCCGTTGATTTTGTTTGTTCTGTTTTGTTTTGCAATCGGGGGGGGGGGGGGGGGCGGGGGAGCTAGGGACATTGGAAACTATTAGATTTGAATATATTGAACATACTTTTTATAGTTAGAAATAAAAAAGATCATATTTGGAGCGGTCTCCCTTATTTTGGAAGTCCTTGCAATTGGAATAAGATCACTCTCTAAAATCAAACGTCCTGTTGTCACATCTTAATGGTGTGGTTCTATGGCCTACCATATACGAGAGAGAAAGAAACCGTTTGACATTGTGAAATAGACGGCATTCCCCTCTTCCTCACCATACATTCCAACAACAAAAAAAGAACTAAATTCGTATGAGTTTAACATTAAAATCGGTAAAGCATAATAAAGGCCACAGATATTGCAAATTGTATTTAGAAGAGAGATCTGTAGAAAGAATGACTGTATATGTTTTGTTATTTTGTTTTAGTTTTTTTTTAGTTTTTCTTTCCTGCGGTTAAAAAAAAAAACCCACAACAACCGGACTTTGCTCTTGAACATCCTGCCTCTTTTATCAAGGATAAAGAATTTTTGTTTTTGTGCGTTACTTTTATTTGAAGTTATTCACTTAATTTCGCTTCATTTCTTTTCATTGCATTTATTTGCCTTGTTCTATATTTGAATATAACACAATGATAAAACAATACCATAAAACATAAATACTAGTAAACACCCTAAGATCGGAGTTATGAAAACAAAAGACAAATAAATTTCCACGAAATAACATCTCATTATACAGATAAAAAAAACAAACGACACCAACATTCAGCAGTCAGGGGCATGATAAAAAGCAGTGTCTGTTGAATTGAGAAATAAAGTCCTTGTGAGAATACGTTCGATCCGATAGTTCATTAGATTTGAATATTTGTCATTGAAGTATCTGAGAAATATATGGAGAGAAAAAAAAAAACTACAATGGATTTGCCTGGTATATTATGTTATAGTAAACAATGTCACGTACGCGCTATTACATAATATATCGTCGGCTGAGAATGATAAGGGCATTAAGTTGCCACTAAACCCATAGTGTTCACGACCACTAACGCCCTTCTCATTCTCAACAGACGATATAGTACTACCATATGATGGTCGTGTTACACTTGGGTAGCAAAACATAAACAATGTACACACAGTTTCTCGCATGTGATATGCAGAGTCATTTCACTCTGTCGCCCAGTTCAATACATCATGTAATCATAAAGAAAAGACAAACAGGACCAAAGATGCTTGTATCGACATTCAATTTCAGGTGCAGACATCATTGTCTTTTCCGGAATGGCTTCAGTAGCAACTACTTTGCCTATTTACTTGCGAACACGACTCGCGGTTCCAGAATGGGAAGTTGGTGAGCATTATTACGACGTGAAGTTCACTATAAGGATGTCGTTAGATATCTCTTTCGAAATTAAAGTTGCAGTATTTGAAAGGTTTTGGATCTTATTTTTAGGGGAGTATTGAGAGTCTAAATAACGGAAAACCATCAATAACCTTGTATGTCTCACGCGTGTCCTTTCATTGCTTTTGATGATGGTTTTGAATGAGGTGTATTGATGATTTTGAAGTGTAGCAAGATTTGTTTTAGATTGCAATGACTAAAGTGTTGTCAAAAGAGGCTCTTAACAAGTTTTCAGGATGGCGTTCATGTTGAAATAGCACGTTAATATTTCACAATAAATGTATTTTATACCATATAAATTTAATCAGCACTAAACAGTAAACTTTTTTATTGAAATGGGCTAAACGAGGGCGGAAGAAATGAAGACAAAATGTTAGCCAAATCAATTCCAGTAACTTGTAACCAAAGGTAAATTCATGAACCACATCCATATTTTCGCTCTCTCTTTGGTAATTTCGGTCTCATCTCATATCAACGATGTGTGTGTGTGTGTGTGTGTGTGTGTGTGCTTAAGCTGAGTTTATTTTTTGCTCTTGGTGGAAGTTAATGAATCCTTTTGCCCTTTATCAGGTGTGACCTTTATACCTACCAGCGTCATCCCTCTGATTATTGGTCCTTTACTTGGCTACTTCAACAGGAAACTGAAAAGGTATGGTTTGTTGATGAATCTAAAGCATAGAGTAGCCAGCCTGTTTCTACAACTTTTTCTTTTATTTATCATATTCATTTATTTCACTCACTTGATTGATCTATTTCCATACTTCTCTACTTATCTATTTATTTAACTATTTATTCATTGACTATATCGGATTTTGAGGCTGACCCGTTTGTCATTAAGAATTTCGATGAAAAGAAAACGGAACTGATATGCTCTATCGTTAGATAATACAAAGTGCCCATTAAGGAATATTTTGAAAATTATGTCAAGCTGCTACGCTTTGACTTGATTGTCGAGATTTTTGGCATTGTTTCTGATCGAAGCGATCTTAGACTTATTATGAGTTTAAAGAGTATTTTAGTAGAGCTGAAATTAAACACTTGTGGAAATAAGGTAATATTGATCACATAATCAAATAATGTATTTTTATTGTTTTTTCCCCATACCAAAATCTTGCAGATGGATCTGGATGAGTGCTAGTATGTTACTCATGGCTGCGGCTATCTCCACGGTACATAAAATCAATTACGCTTCGATTGGATACAAGAGAGAAGTAACGGTGGCGGATGAAACTTTGGTTATGATTTTCCTGTAGCCACATATTAATCATACATAAGATCAGCTATAAATGCTTATGATAATATGATAATAATACTTATGATGACAGTATGTTAAGGAATACTTAAATATTTTAGTGTTAGATGTTTCATACTTTTTGTGTTTCTTTTTCCATTTCCATATAGCAGTAAAAATACCAAAACCTTTCCAACACCTGGAAATTAAATCATTGTCAAAGTCAATCAGAATCTGCATTCCAGTTTTGCTATTATGTGCAGAGATTGAAGGAAGATAGGTCACAGACACACAGACACACAGACACACACACACACACACACACACACACAGACATACACTGAGACTTAAGGAGCTCAACTTTAAATCGCAAGTTAATCAGTGTTGATACAAATGTACTGAGAAATTAAAGACAGAACAGAAGCGTAGAAAACATTTTCCGTACGGCCGAACGAGCTCTTATTCATTCTTTATGATTCTTTACTGAAGTCAATATGTTGCCGTCCCTTCGCGTACTTAAATTCATAATTCTTAAACTGTCGTTAATAGATTCCATTTGGCCATAAGGTCGTATACATCATACCGTCCATGAGCGCACTGGGTACCGCCATAGGTGAGTCGTACATAAGATAGTTTGTACGTTATTTTTCAAGTAGGCCTACTATTTGCCCCTTCTAATGCAAGCAAATCGAATATATTTTATGCAAAAGGGAAATTTTAAACCATGGTAACCATGCATCAAGAGTGCAGTTTGAAAAACTTAATGGAAAAATGGATGCTCATAATGAAAGTTAAAAATTTGACTTAAAAGAACTCATTTCCTTAATAACCATATTGGTCACAATAATGTAGATAGCTACTATGGTTGTGATGTCATATCCTCACAACTCCAATTTGCATGTAAAACGTTCATATCATTCATTCATCGATATTTTGTAAACACATGTCTTCTTTTGTTGCGATATCTTTGTCTTATAAGCAATTATTTTAGGAAGATATGATTGTTCACTTTTAGTCAAGTCCAGTGAAACTTTGACTATTCATTGAAGTCAACATGACCTGAATTAAGTCGAGTATTTTGTTTTCTGTCATATGTGATTCGATTACAAAAGAAAAGGAGCAAAATGCTTGAACCATGAAAGTTAAGTATAAAAAGTATTGAAAATTTATGCATGTAGATGCTCTAGATTCATACGTCTAAACAAAAAAAAAAAAGAAAACATTCCTACCATCTATCCTAATGACATAAAAATTGTTAAGTCAGACTGGCAGAGTGGTATTATCTAATATGATAATTATTATTTTTTTATTTCTGCTTTAAATAGTAGTACCAAACCCTTCTTCAAGATGACCGTACTTTAAATTTCCCCCGGCATTGACGTGCACCGATTTTGACATCGAAGTATTTTGTGTTGTCGAAGGCTATCATGGGCGTCGGAATCTCATTATCCGTGTGTTATCAGTAATTTCTTAACAAAAGGGCTTTTTACACTTGTGTTTCTTAACCCCGGACTTTCTCTGACCCAGGACTATCGTTAGTCCCGTTCCAATTTTTTCAGCTTTTTACACTCGCCAATTAGTCCCGTACTATCTCTTGTCCGGGGCTAAGGAGAAAACTGACCTTTTTACACTCGTATTTCTTAGCCCCAGACTTTCCAAACCACATGAATATTCATAATTACGCTGTGTACTGTACACGTACACGCACGCACCAGCAGCACTTGATTACCTCGTTTCTGATTGGTCAGTGAAGGTCAGACTTCGTCTCCGTCGCTTAGCCCAGGATTATTTTTTCGTTCTGTTTACACTCACTTGCTTGGCACCGCAATTGCGGTGCTAACCCCTGCTATTTTGCAGGGCCAGATAGTACCGTACTATCGGTGGGGCTAGCCCACTTTGGCAAAAACAAGTGTAAACAGAAAGTGGGCTAAGGATAGTCCCGTACCAACGGTGGGGCTAAGGCCCCCCCCCCCTTAGCCCCACCGTTGGTCCGGGGCTAAGCAAAAATTTACAAGTGTAAAAAGCCCTAAAGATCCAGAGCCTTCAGTACCGCAAAGAACATACCATGTGAGAGATAAGCATTGTGATTCATTCATTGTCGCGTGATGAGAGGAGTTTATTGGCGTCACGTGTATAGACCAGACTCACATTTGTCAGTTCTTAGCAAAAGCTACAACGCTGCACCAGACGCCATTGGGTGAGATGCTTAGAATTGAAAAATGTTTTGCCCCAACAGCCATCTCGGATACCACGACTATGATGACTGTTTTTCGGATCGTCGACCTCTGGTACGATGGGGCCCGCACCGGAGCCTCTGCCGTCTTTATTTTTACATTTTGCCTCGGGTACATGGCAGGTAGGTGAATCGTTTCTGTCATTTCTGTAGAGTATGCAGAGAAATAATGTCTTCAACCTCATCACGCAGTAGCACGTGGTTCGGCAACCTATGAGGTTTATGGAAATTATAGCGAATCAGTGACATCAGAAGTTTGACTTAGATTTTCGAAAAAGGGACCGAAAGAACGTGTTGTTATCGTCAATGTACATGACTATTGCTTTTTAATGTGATGTTATATTTCTCATGCTTCTTAGCGTTTATCAAATACCTCAACAGCACAGTACACAGCTATTCCAAATACACGTGTTCCTTGTTTTCCAGACAAACGCAATTATTTCTTTTTATGAAATGTGTTTATCGCACTACTGCAAGAGTAACATTTATCTTTAACTTGAATTTTCGGTGGCAGATATTTTCACAACCGTTCAGCAACATATCCAGTACAGCGCAGCTTCACACCGTGTACAAGAGCATTTTGTTTGTTTGTTTGTTTTTTTGTTTGTTTGTTTGTGTTTGTGTTTGTGTTTTTGTGTTTTGTTTTGTTTTGTTTTGTTTTTGTTTTTTTTTTGTTTTTGGGGGGGGGGGGGGGGGGGGCTTGTTTTGTATTCTTTTACGCGCTAAATCCCTAGATCAGAGTTGTAGATCTATGTACTCTTAGACCAGGTTTGATCATTACATAATACGGAACTCTATATCCATGGAGTGGAAGCTACCTGTCCTGTTGCTGTAGAAACTTTACTCCTCTTATCTCAAGCATGTTCATGGACATGAATAAACTGAAGAAACAGGACAGCGATAATTATATAAAGACCGCTCAATTCTTTTTTTCTCGCATTCATTCAGATTTCTTCTCCTCAATACATTCACAGGTTCGTTGCTTGCTGGGTTAATAGTCAGAGAAATAGGATTCTGCTGGTAAGACTCTTCTCTTCGTATCAGATAAGGACATGCTAACTTCTACTCTTTTGATAGTAATGTTCGGAAAAACATCGGCCCTGTTTTAACAGACAGAAGCTGTCTTCATCTTAAAAGAAGCGAAACAAATCAGGAAATGAATGCAAGTTAGGTTCATAAAACCTAAAGAAAGAATAGTGGGAAACATTCCGTGATTGTGCCTCACACTTCCCACTTGTAATTCAATTATAGAATGTTAATTACACGCCAAGATGTTCAGACTTCCAATTATGTCTAACGTTGACTTGCCATGTCTAGTGTAAACACACTAAAATGAATAATGCAACATATAGCGTCTCGTTGGAAAGTGAATACAAATAATATCATAATCTCTTTATATTCCTTGTCTAAGCAATATGTTGTCTGGTTACTTCAATGGACAAATAGATTTGGAAATTGAATATGAACAGAGTGATATCAAGCAGATCAAGTCATGAAAGTAATTTCTGGCACCTAAGGTTGAAACGTTATAATTCACAGAATACAAAGACAAAAAGTGGCCCACACGAGCACTCAAACTTATGTGTATGTGTGATTAACATTTTATGGGGATGTATAATATTAAAGTATGTTGTAAATTAAGGCCTGTGGTTAAGTGTTATAGCGCGTATATGTTGTAAAATGATGAAGAAGATCCTTTAATCAAACGATTGGTTGAGAGCGTACACGTGACCAAGCATTTATTTTAGCTTACACTAAGTTTACTTATGCGATCAGTCGTTAGTATAAAGTATTGCGACCGGTCATTTGCCCCTTTTGTATCTTTTTTTTTAAAATCTGAATTTATTTCTTGTATTGATCCTTTGTGTGTTGGTGTCTGTTTATGTATGTGCGAGTGTACGTGTTGCTATATTTCCTTAACTTACGTCAATCGCCAATATTGAATGCACATTGTATATAAAAATTTTGGGGATAAATGAAGTGAAAAGAAATACAAGACCTGTCTAACTCCAACAAAAAATAGAAACATTGTGATACTGATTTTGTTTGTGTATCATTGTGTCAAAAACAGGACCATGTGGACCGTTGCCATAGCAGCTGTTGCGTATTCTCCCCTCTGCTTCCTGCTCCGTAAGATACCTGAAGAAGACGGTCAAACACCCATGGAAGGAGAACGGCAGGTTCTTCTCCCTGCTGTACAAGTTTCTACCCAAACTATTAAACAACAGCCTGTACAGAAAGAAGACTGACTTTTTCCTACACGTTTGTGTGTGTTTGTTTCTTTTGCTGTGTTAGCGGGTTATGAATGTGGGTAAAGTATGAGGGAAGGGTACATTGTGATGGACGTGCTTTTCAAGCTTATAGGGATAGTACAGTATTGGTGGAGATGAGAATTGGGTTTTTAACTTTTTTGCGAGATACCAAGAAAACACTTATGATGTAGTACAGAACATACAATATTCTCAGAGGAATTCAAAGTTTATTTGATGAGGATTGGGTTTGGAATGACTGAAACATCCAAAAACAAAGTAAAACAAAGCAATTGTAATAAAGTGTGGGTCCCATACTTTATTAGAATCGCTCTTGTTTGGATATCTCGGCCATTTCATAACCAATTTTCATCAAATAAACATTGCGTTTCTCACAGAATTACATGCTATTTAATATTTCATATGAGTTTCTCATTATCTCACCGAAAATGTTAGAAACCTGAAATTAGGTCTTAACTAAAACTATGCGATCCCTTTAAGGTCTTAATTCTGTGAATATCTTTTTTTTTATAAGAAATGATCGTATTAATCATGTAATTCGTCTGTAATTTTTTTTTGTGTGTCAAATTGTTTTTCAATTGAGATTTCGTATCCTCATAAAGCGTACATAATCCAACGCCCAAAAAGCCAATTATGATGACCGTCCCCTTGTGTAACAAAGAACACCAACTATCATTTTGAAGTTGTTCTTAAAGTTTATTATCGAGCTTATGTTTGATTCTCTACCTGGAGAACCCTGATTCGGGCCATCTGCGGCTGCCTGGCACTAGTTATATAGTGGTTGTGCCCACAAGCAAAACACTGAAGCTTCATTGCCTGATTTTAGAGTGAAAATAAAGACGGTGGTCACGAGTGTGCTTGCTTACTAGCACATTTTTACTCCCTTTGAGGCCAAGATTCATACTTAGATCCCCCATTTTTCAATGATTATGTCGTATTCATTACACTTCATTGTAACTGTGTATCATATGTCTATCCATGTTGTGTAGAAATGTTATTCATTCCATGTTTGTTTTATTGTAAGGCATATAAGTCTTGAAGAAATTGCAGACAAAATAAATATGGTGAGTAGACCTGTGATTACAAGTAGTTTTAAGTTACTCAAAGTTGCTGCACAATACTATAACTGAAATAGACATCTTCACTTTTTTGATAATGATTTTTTTTTTCTGTGAGTTATACAATGACGGATAAAAAGAAATCACTGGCCTTTATATAAGTACATGAAGTTGTAAGACTACTATTAATTTGCGGCCAAGGATTCAACACTTTACAACATGTTAAATAAATCAATAAATAAATGAATAAATAGATAAATAGATAAATGAATAGATAAATAGATGAATAAATAGATGAATAAATAAATAAATAAATAATACATGAAAGGTGTGACACGGCCTGTAAGGCCGTGTCACATCTTTCCGGGCAAGCCTTGCGTGCGACTTGCGAAGAACCATTTGTATCATTTTTTACTACCCGGAGGTCCCCGCAGATGACCTGCACATAACAATACCTAGCACGTATGTCACCCGTAGTCGCCCGGAGGTGCGCACGCAAGTCCTTTTTACCCGTAACCATGTGTAGGCCTTGTCACACCTTTCCGGGCAAGCTACGCGGGCTTGTTGCGTGTGAGGATTTTCCAGCATACCGGACAATACTGATGGCGGACAAGAATTTGGGCGAGTTGTGCATGTGTCCTACTTGCTTAATGCGTTCTACTTAAGTTCATCTTGCGGGTATTCTGTGTGACCTGCGTGCCAGGCGCACGTGGGGGGTGACAACTCAGAAATCCATCTGAAGGAATGGCAGAATAGACCGGGGGCCCAGAAGATTTATTTAGCTGAAAAGGGTCACACTTTTTAATGGTCTCATCGCATAAGGATGTGGCCAAGGGTCAATGAAATGAATTGCTGGCAAGTCATATCCTGTACCGTAAGCCTAGGGACCACAAAAAGGGACCCCGAAAAATGGATTTATTCAGCCGAAGGGGGTCACGGACAAAAGTTGGTGGATATTGTTCCTTTGGGTGTACTTATCATGAAAACAGCAATGCCAGCTTTTTTATCCTGTACGGGGCCCCAGACAGTAGCCCCAAAGGGCCCCACAAATATGGTGTTATTCAGCTGAAAAGGGTCACGGCTAATTTCTTTTGCAATGGCAGTAGTTCCCATCAGAGGTACCCAAAACACCAATGCCAGCTATTTTATCCTGTACGGGGCCCCAGACAGTAGCCCCAAAGGACCCCACCCCCCCATAGGCCCTACGTACAAACACACACAAACATTGATTTTATTCATTTGAAAAGAGCCAAGGCTAATTTCTTTTGCAATGGAAGTAGTTCCCGTCAGAGATATCCAAAACACCAATGCCAGCTATTTTATCCTATACGGGGCCCCAGACAGTAGCCCCAAAGTGCCCCACCCCCATAGGCCATACGTACAAACACACACAAACATTGATTTTTATTCGTGCAGCTGAGAAGAGTCACGGCTAATTTCTTTTGCAATGGAAGGAGTACCCATCAGAGATATCAAAAACACCAAAGCCAGCTATTGTATCCAGTACGGGGCCCCGGACGGTAGCCCCAAAGGAGTCCCCCCCCCCCCCCCCCCCCCCGGCACACACACACACACATTAGTTTCATTCAGCTAAAAGGGGTCACGGCTAATTTCTTTTGCAATGGAAGTAGTACCCATCAGAGATATCGTATACGAAAGCCAGTTATTTTATCCTGCACGGGGCCCCAGACAGTAGCCTAAAATGCCCCCTCCCCCCTCCCCTCCCCCCCCCCCACACACACACATTGATTTTATGCAGCTGAAATGGGTCACGGCTAATTTCTTTTGCAATTTAAGTAGTACCCATCAGAGATATCCAAAATACCAAAGCCAGCTATTTTATCCTGCACGGGGCCCCAGTCAGTAGCCCCAAATTGCTCCCTTCCCCCCTCCCCCCCCCCCCCAACACACACACACACACACATTGATTTCATTCAGCTGAAAAGGGTCGTCTTTTGCAATCGGAAGTAGTAGGCATACTCATCAGAGATATCCAAAACACTAAAGCCAGTTATTACGGGGCCCCAGACAGTAGCCCCAAAGTGCACCCCTACACACACACACACACACACACACACACACACACACACACACACACATTAGTTTCATTCAGCCAAAAAGGGTCACGGCTAATTTCTTTTCCAATGAAAGTATATAGTACCCATCATAGATATCCAAAGCACCAAAGCCAGTTATTTTATCCTGCACGGGGCCCCAGTCAGTAGCCCCAAATTGCTCCCTTCCCCCCTCCCCCCCCCCCCCAACACACACACACACACACACATTGATTTCATTCAGCTGAAAAGGGTCGTCTTTTGCAATCGGAAGTAGTAGGCATACTCATCAGAGATATCCAAAACACTAAAGCCAGTTATTACGGGGCCCCAGACAGTAGCCCCAAAGTGCACCCCTACACACACACACACACACACACACGCGCGCGCACACACACACACACACACACACACACATTAGTTTCATTCAGCCAAAAAGGGTCACGGCTAATTTCTTTTCCAATGAAAGTATATAGTACCCATCAGAGATATCCAAAGCACCAAAGCCAGTTATTTTATCCTGTACGGGGCCCCAGACAGGAGCCCCAAAGTGCCCCCCTCTCCACACACACACACACACACACACACACACACACACACACACATTAGTTTCATTCAGCTGAAAAGGGTCACGGCTAATTTCTTTTGCAATGGAAGTAGTACCCATCAGAGATATCCAAAATACCAAAGCCAGTTATTTTATCCTGTACGGGGGCCCAAGACAGTATAGCCCCAAACACGGGAAATTTCTTTTGCACTGGAAGAAGTACCTATCAGAGATATTCAACATACCAAGGCCAGTTATTTTTTCCTGTACAGAGCCCCAGACAGTAGCTCCACAGTGTCCCATCCATTATACATGTACTGTGAATCAGCTGAAAATGGTCTTACAAATTCTTTAGTAACGTAAATATCAGGGCTTATTGAACAGAGATATCACAAACACCAAAGCAAGTCATCTTATCCTGTATATGGAGTCCTATAGGTTACAGTAGCAAAACACCCAAGAAATTTGCAAAGGAAGCACACTTCTGTATAGTGCACAACCGAGACGACCATATTATTACGAAAACCAGTCATTTCATCCTGTACTGGGCCCAGTACAGTATAGCCATAAAGTCCAGACCCGAGTCTGGACTGAGCAATGTTGTGTGTAAACATACCGTCCCCTCTACAGAGACTCCAACTCTCCCGTTTTCGACGGGAGATCTCCCGCCGAAAACCCATTTTTGCAAAATCTCCCGTTCTCCCGCTGGAGATTTGATTTCTCCCGCCCTGGCTCTGTGTCTCCCGGTTGAAAGGATTTCTTACTTATTGCTATCGTATGTTGAAAAAATAAGTCTTAGATAGCACCAGAGAACATCTAGAACCCTGGGAACTTCGCGCTTCGCAC
Source organism: Diadema antillarum (assembly GCF_040938485.1). NCBI lineage: Eukaryota > Metazoa > Echinodermata > Echinoidea > Diadematoida > Diadematidae > Diadema > Diadema antillarum. Next base: position 279,175 of record NW_027272673.1, read on the forward strand.
ACATCAACTTGGAGTCTCCCGTTTGCTAGGGGTTTCGGGCGGGAGAATCTCCAGATCAGAAGGTGCTTGGGGTTGGAGTCTCTGCCTCTAGCAAGAGGCAAAACACTCTGTCCCTCGGATAGGACATAAAATGGAGGTCCCGTGTATGAGAGAGTCACAGCTCATGCACGTAAAAGATCCCGTTTCATTCATTCATCGCAAAGAGCAGGGTGTCTAACCCGGTGAAGTGGTCCTACCCCACATCCAACTGGACCCCATGGAAGACCAGCTTAGTGTAGCTGAATATGGGCTATCCAGCCATCTTCACAGATGGAAAATGAACGACAACAACAACAAAGTGCCCCTCCCCCACATAATTATTATGACATCATTTAGCTGAAAAGAGTCATAGTTGTTTTTCTTTTACAATCGAAGTAGGCCTTAGTTTACATCATAGATACCTAATCATCAAAGCCAGTTAGGTTTTCCCAGCCAATTTCGCACTTTTGTCGGTTCATTTTGATAGAAGGTTCGAATTCGTAAAATGGGTATTTAAATTGGCTGGTACCCTACGTTCATTCAAATTCGCCTTGACTTGCCGAAAGGGGTATTTCAGTCATTAAATTTCGCGAAAGACAGTCAAATTCCAAACGTGTTCATTCAAATTCAAATCATGCTATTTCTTTGTTTCAGATCATTTCAACGTGTCTTTCTATTTGTGTTTTTGTTTCATCTAAAGTTTATAAATTACTGTTATAAAGCAGTAAAAGTATCATATTTCTTATCTAGTATAACTGGATTTGGTTGTTCTGTAACGCTCCTTCTCTTTCATGTACATGTCATTATAGGCCTATACGTGTACCAGTAATGCAGATTAACTTCATGTTTTATAGTCATGAGAGCGCAATAGATACAGACGAATATCTCTAGAAGACATAGAAAGAATTATTTAAAAAAAACTTGAGGATCATAACCTTCACTTCCTGGAACTGGCCAACCGCTCGTAATAAAGCGCTCGAAACGGCCAGATAATTTGTGGCTTCTTACTTCTTCGGATTCAAAAAGCACGTTAAAAAAAAACTGGTGTCAAAGTCTCTTAAACGAATACGAGAACTTGAAATGTTATGATGCTTACAAAACAATAACTACGATGAAAGAAAATAAGGAAAGAGGTCAAGCATGAACATATCTGTTCAATTGACTGCAGAACATCTTAAATTAGATGGCCAGAAATCAATTTGAATGAACGAGCGCAGCATGTGATCACGTGACTATATCATTATGAATTTATGAATGAACGGATAGTGGAATGGTGCTTGTCTTATATATGGATTTCAGTTGAAAAAGTGTTATTTAGAATAAGGTTAGAGGTAATGTGAATGTTTCAAAATGAATTTGAATGAAGAGATTATGACATTGAACGACCATGTCATCTAGGCGAAATTTTTGCTAAATCTAATTCAACATTAAAGAATTCGATTAAAAGACGTGCGAAATTGGCCCGGATGCAGGGCCCTTGACAGGTATAGCCCTGTCAGGATGAAACATGTATTTCCTTAGGTTTCCAAGCATGTATTGATAGATCACGATAGTTGTTTTTTGTTTTTTGGTTTTTTTTACAGAGAACAGTGTAAGCTTAGATCAATGGAAGTATAATAGCCAAGATATGGTGGGTTTGAAAATTTGCGTAGTTGTTTGTTTATCGTATGCAAATCAGTAGACCATAGGTAAACAGCTGACACGCGACCACATTCCGTGCGCCGTGGTCTGTATAGGACGTACTGTAGTGTCGTACATTCGGTATGGGAGGTTATGCATTTGTTAGTCGGGAGATTGGTAAGGTAGACGTGCGGAAAATTAGATACAGCGGAGGGGAGAGGATAAGCAGGAAGCATGGACGACCACGATAGGCAAGTCAGCTCTCATCATGGACAATGACCGTGACGCTCGTTGTGCTAACGGTTTACCAGTGGAGGTCGGTGAGCTCTCATCGAAGACAATGATCGTGACGCTCGTCGTGCTGTGCTGAGGGTTTAGCAGTGGAGGTCGACGATCTGGATCCGGCTGGGGAAGGACGGACGATGTCGAGACGTTCTGTGGGGACATCTTGCGAACACAGACAATGCTGTATTGGACGTGTGGTGTATTAGAGGCTGCGTGTATTGGTATAGCCAATGCAGACGTCGACTACAGTATCTAAGTTGAGTGCTCACACTAATGATAATTTTTATGTGGTTGCATAAACTTAATGCCAAGCTCCTTCACAAGGCATCATTACCCTGTTGTAGAATTTACACATGAGTAAATAAACAAAGTGGTGTCAAACGGTCAGTCAAACATTGATTTGTGTGCACGTGAATTCAATCGTGTTTACATCATGGGCCTATTCAAGTTTTAGTGTGGCTGTGTAGCGATAATGGTAGTTATTATTGCTACTAGTAGATGAACTAGCAGGTCTAAAAAAAAAATAAAACCACAGAGTGACAAGGTGCTAGGTCACTATGTGACAATTTTGGAGGTCCCACCGAGACCTGCTATGTGCTAACGTTAGATCTATGTTAGGTGGTGTAAGACACAGCCATAGGCTGGTAAAAAAAATTAAAGGCTTCCTTATCATGTGGTTGATTTAAGGTGCCATGTAGTTGAGCATGGTATTGTATGCAGTGTATGCATGTAACCATTGAGGTGTGTACTGGTTAAGAGTAGACCTGGTTGAGGTTGTGTCGAATTCGCAGTTAAAAGTCTGAGCGGAGTATTCAGTGAATTGTTGTGAATTGGGAGTGGATTTTTCTCCTGGTTGATGTTCTTTTGGTTGGCTGTTGTTAGATGATACGATGGCAACTCCAGAACAAATTAGAGACTTTGCCACCCTTGGTAGGGAACTTGGTTACTCCGGTGGAGAGTTGAATAGTTTCGTGAATGCTCGTTGTGATGAGGCTGCAGAGAAAATGCGGGCTGTGGAAAGAGCCAAGGTCCGGGAACATGAAATGAAAATGGCTGAAATGAGATCGACAAATTCCAGTAGTATGTGTAGTACGCATGTGGATTTGAGTGGTTTGCACTTGAAAATAGGCAAGTTTGACGAGAATCGGGATAGGTTCGATGCCTATATCAACAAGTTTGAGTTGTTTGCTGACAGTCAGAAGATCCCTACTGAATTCAAGGCCTTATATCTGATATCAAATCTGAGTGGCAAAGCCCTTGAAGTGGTGAACAGAATGGAGCCTGCTGATAGAGATGATTATGCAAGAGTCAAACAGGAGTTGATGGTGCATTTTCAGTTGACTGAAGAAGGGTATCGCAGGAAGTTTAGGACTGCACGGCCAGAGAAAGGAGAAAGGCCACATCATTTTGCGACGAGGCTCAGAGGGTATCTGGTGCAGTGGATTGAGTTGTCAGGGATCGATGAAGAGTATGATAAGTTGTTTGATCTAGTCCTACGGGAACAATTTTTGAATAATTGTTCAAAGGAAGTGGTGGCATTTTTGAAAGAAAGGGATTGTGATTCAATGGAGGCGGTCAGTAAGAATGCTGATGTGTATGTAAATGCACATGGTGTGCACACATTTGGACAGCAATCAAAGACATCTGATCAGAATCAGAAATGGGGAGGTTCAAAGCCCTCACAAGGTGGTGTGAAAAACACACCAGGTAGTCCAAAACCCCCACAGCGCCCATTTGAAGTGAGGGGAAGGAATCAGCCATCACAGGGTAAGAAGACCCAGTATGGGGCTGGGCGCGGAGATGGCCCGAGGGGTTGTTATCAGTGTGGGAGTCCTACACATTTGAAGAGGGATTGTCCCATGGTGCGTGTGAAATCAGCTCAAGCAATGGTTGGTACAGAGGTGCTAACTGAAGGATCAGAAATGACACGGTCAAACATGGATGCTAGCACGCCGTCAGCTGGCAGTCCAGGAAACTCAATAGGTAGTTTGAGGTCAAATGACGGGGGTGGCAAACAGCCACAGGCAACAGGGCAATCAGCTGCGTGCATGCCTGTTGGAAATCATGTGCCCTTGGACGGGTATCGGAAAGTTGAAAAGCTGGGAATGGCTTACGGACAAGTAAGTGCGATGATGAATCGTATGCCAGTTGTTTCAGGCAGGTTATATCCTGGTGAAGTTCCAATTTCAGTACTCCGTGACACAGGATGCAGTACATGTGTTGTTAAGTCCAGACTGGTTGAGAGACATCAGCTGACTGGGAAGTGTCAAACAGTGAGGTTGATTGATGGAACAGTCAAGCAATTTCCAGTCGCCAAGGTAGAGTTAGACTCCCCATATTTTTCAGGTGAGATTGAAGCATTGTGTATGCCGGATTGCTTGTGTGAAGTGATTGTTGGGAATGTCACTGGTGCACGTGAGCCCAATGATCCAGATTTGAAGTGGGTGCCCAGAGGGGGCAAAGCATTGAGTGACGATGCTGATCAGGAGGATGATGGTGGTAGATACGTCATTGGAGATGGTGAGCAAACTGTAGATACCAAGGTTGATGGCGTTGATAAGGAAGAGGTTGACAATCTTTCTGAGGTGAAAGAAGATGATCCACAGGTGATGGCAGTCGAAACCCGATCTCAGAAGGAAGACCAGGTGTTGGGCGAGACAGAGTGTTCAGTCAGGAATGATGACAGTGGAGTGCCAGCTGTCATGGCTGTGGAGACACGGGCCCAAAAAGCACGCAGTGCAAAACCCAAGAAGGGGTTAGTTGTGGTCGATTTGGTCAAAGTCGCAGATCCGCCAGAGTTTCGTCAGAAACAGAAAGATGACCCCACTCTTCGAGCATCGTGGGATAAGGTTGGTGTGACTGATAATTCCAGGTATCTGTTCCGGGTAGATCAGGGGTGCCTATTGAGGCAGGAAAGAGATCCAGAAAACCCGACAGAGGGGATTGGCCCAAAACTTGTTGTGGTGCCAAAGGCATATCGTGCTGATATCATGCATTTGGCACATGAGTCATTGTTTGGCGGTCACTTAGGGATCAACAACACATTGTCAAAGGTAAAGACACAGTTCTTTTGGCCGGGCATGTATGAAGACATTGCCAATTTCTGCCGATCATGTGATGTATGTCAGAAGACCATCAGCAAAGGCAAAGTGCCAAAGGTGGAGTTAGGTAGACTACCAACAATCGAGGTACCATTTCAGCGTATCGCCATCGATTTGATGGGGCCGTTCACTCCCTCTGAACGTGGTCACACCTACATATTGACAATTGTAGATTATGCCACGAGGTATACGGAAGCGATTCCGTTGAAGTCAATAACGACAGTCGATGTCGCAGAAGCACTGGTGACAGTGTACAGTCGAGTGGGTATACCGCAAGAGGTTATGTCTGACCTAGGACCCCAATTTGTCTCTGACTTGATGAAAGAAGTCTGCCGGTTATTGTCAATCAAGCAGTTGACGAGTTCCCGATACCATCCCATGTGCAACGGGCTAGTGGAACGGTATAATGCTGTGGTGAAATCGTCTTTGAAGCGGTTGTGCACAGAGGAGCCACGCCAATGGGATAGGTATCTTCCTGCCCTTTTGTTTGCTTTGCGAGAGGCACCAAGCTCAAGCCTGGGTTTTTCTCCATTTGAATTACTATACGGTCGGCATGTGAGGGGACCCATGGAGGTTTTGAGAGAGCTGTTGACAAACGATGCTGTCGAGCCAGAAAGAAAGAGTGAGTATGAGTATGTCATCGAGTTGAGAAAGAGACTTGTTGAGTCATGGCAGATGGCACAGGAAAATTTGAAGCAGTCGGCAAAGCGGTACAAGACCTACTATGATCAAGGTGCGAAGAAGCGGAAGTTGAAGATCGGAGACAAAGTCTTGGTGTTACTGCCGACGGAGCAAAACAAGCTCTTGGTCAAATGGAAAGGGCCATATGAGGTGGTCGGTGCCAAGTATGACTATGACTACGTAGTGGATGTAGATGGCGTGAAAAAGACATTCCACATAAACATGCTCAAGCGATACTTCAGCAGGGTAGCAGAGGAAGAAACTGCTGGAAGTTGTTTCGAGGTGTGCCATGATGGTGGTGTAGATGAGTTGTGGAGTGACGAAGGCATGGAAGACAACGATGACGAGTTCACTGAGATACCAGAGATGCCTTGTCCGACTCAGAGAGAGTTCGTTGAGGATGTACAGCTGGATGTTTCCCTAGACGAGGTGAAACAAGAGCAGATCAGACGATTATTGTGTGAGTATCAGGATGTGTTCACAGATGTACCAAAGAAGTCAAGTATTGCAGAGTGCAAGATACACTTGACCACAGACGAACCGGTGCGGTCACCACCATACCGCGTACCCCAAGCATTGCAAGGTGAAATCCAGAAGGAGGTTGAGATGATGATGAAATTGGGTGTTATTGAACCATCTGACTCTCCCTATGGTCATCCGATTGTGATGGTAAAGAAACCGGATGGAACCAACCGTTTCTGTATCGATTTTCGGCGCCTTAATAAGGTTACGGTTTTCGATCCTGAGCCGATGCCGGTGCAGCAAGACTTGTTTGCGTCACTTGCAAAGAGCAAGTATTTCAGTAAATTGGACTTATCAAAGGGATACTGGCAGCTCCCTTTGAGAGACTCAGACAAGGCCAAGACAGCGTTTCTGACACCGATAGGACAATTCCAATTCAGATACATGCCATTTGGACTTGTCACAGCGGGGGCCCAATTCACGAAGATGATGAGAAAGCTGCTATTGGGTGTTCCCAATGTGGTGACCTATATTGACGATGTGCTGGTGCACACAAACTCGTGGGAGGAACATGTGGCCACACTCTCAGCCGTGTTGAGTAGACTGCGGGAGGCCAACTTGGCAGCTCGACCAACCAAGTGTGCGCTGGGATTTCAGTCCATAGAGTTCCTTGGCCATGAGGTGAGTGAGGGGATCCTACAGACGAGCGAACGTCTCACAAAGAAGATTGCCGAGGCCCCAAGACCGGTGACCAAGAAGCAGGTCAGATCCTTCCTAGGCCTTACCGGCTATTACCGGGATTTTATACCCAACTATGCCGATGTGGCATTGCCCCTCACAAATCTCACGAAGAAGGGAAGTCCCGAGAAGGTGAAGTGGGGAGAAGGCGAAGAACAAGCATTCCTCGGATTGAAGAAGAGCTTGATCAAGCCACCCATTCTGCACCTACCCGATGAGACCAAGGTATTCAAGCTGAAGGTCGATGCCTCAGACACTGGCCTAGGTGCTGTTCTAATGCAAGAACGGGATGGCGAAGACTTCCCAGTGGCTTACGCAAGTCGGAAACTCCTCCCGAGGGAATGTCGTTATGCCACTATCGAGAAGGAGTGTCTTGCGATCGTTTGGGCCATTCGCAAGTTCGAGTTCTATCTGTGTGGCCGGTCTTTCGAAGTACACACAGATCACAAGCCGTTAACGTACATACAGGCGAAGAAAATGCACAACAAAAGAATCATGCGATGGTGCATGAGCCTACAGGAGCACAGGTTCAGGCTCGTCTCTGTAAAGGGCAAAGACAATGTGGCTGCAGATGCCATGAGCCGCCTAGTGTGAACCCACAACACAGAGTAGACGGTCAAATTCATATGGAACATAGTAAAGCCAAAATAATAAATTCTGACAAAACAATTTTTTTTATATACAATGTTTATTGCATATATTTGACGTCAGTACAGTATTATAAGATTTTTCTTCATGTTACAAAGATGCATTATTATGGAAGTCTGCTTTAAATGTACAGGCAACATGGTTGGCTGTAGACAGGTGTTAATATGGACATATACATGCAGAAAATTCAATAAGTTCAGTAACTCCTTTGTACATGTTTTGTTTGCTAAGAACAAAATGCGCGAAGCAAAGAATATGATGCTTGTTTTTATTTCTATTATTTCTTTCAGCGTTGCGACAAGACTACACCCGCACTACATCAACGTTGCTATTGATTAGGTGTAGGGCAATCGCGTTGTAGTGTGTAATTATGTACATGTACAGACTGTAGTTTGAGTTGTTATCGCATATGTAATGTTTAATTACATAGCTTGGGTTATTATCCAACTATTATTGGATACTACTATACAGGATCATATAGGTGATAATTCAGAGTTGAGGAGTGAGATAGGTTTCATGTCTCTCCTTAGACACCAGATCTTCAGACAGTCGAGAGGTTGCAAGGTTAGCATTGATACTCTGTAATTCTATGGGGCATCAATTATTTGTGAAAAAAAAAAATCATGCTGTTCGTAGAATTGTTTTATGATTATTATGTAAGCTTAATAAGTCTGTTTGAACTTGGAATGTGTCACTCTTTTATTACAAAAAAAAAAGGGAAATTGGTTTTGTTTGTTTTGGAAAGTTTTATTGTAGTTTTAATAATTTTGGCATTAATTAAAGAGAAGTTGTGATATTTAAGAGTTTCTGGTGGTTTATTAAACATCTACACAAGTGCATATAATATGACTGATTCGAAACGATAGGCACAGTGGTGATCAGTGTATGTTGCAAGTGTTTATCAGTTACATCAGTTTTAGGTGAAACCGATTAGAATTATGTGCTACACATGTGAAGTACATAGAGAGCACACTTTATGCAAGCTTATTGTTCGCTTAGTCAGTAGTAGTGAAATCATTGTTTGTTATTAGGTAATGTTTCAGAAAGGAATTAGAACTGGTATGTACAAGGTGTAATTGCTTGATGCACCGGGTTGTATATAATTGTAGGGTATATGGTTGGTTTTTGTTATAGTTTAATAAAGGTGATTTTTAGTTGCTAGGTTTTTCTTTGTGTAGAACATAACTGTTATACTGTACATGTATATGCCAGTGTTTTATAAGGAAAATACATTTTTGTTGTTGTTGTTGTTGATATAATTAAGATTTCCCCTTGAATTATATCTTAAGGTGGGGGATATTGTCAGGATGAAACATGTATTTCCTTAGGTTTCCAAGCATGTATTGATAGATCACGATAGTTGTTTTTTGTTTTTTGTTTTTTTTTACAGAGAACAGTGTAAGCTTAGATCAATGGAAGTATAATAGCCAAGATATGGTGGGTTTGAAAATTTGCGTAGTTGTTTGTTTATCGTATGCAAATCAGTAGACCATAGGTAAACAGCTGACACGCGACCACATTCCGTGCGCCGTGGTCTGTATAGGACGTACTGTAGTGTCGTACATTCGGTATGGGAGGTTATGCATTTGTTAGTCGGGAGATTGGTAAGGTAGACGTGCGGAAAATTAGATACAGTGGAGGGGAGAGGATAAGCAGGAAGCATGGACGACCACGATAGGCAAGTCAGCTCTCATCATGGACAATGACCGTGACGCTCGTTGTGCTAACGGTTTACCAGTGGAGGTCGGTGAGCTCTCATCGAAGACAATGATCGTGACGCTCGTCGTGCTGTGCTGAGGGTTTAGCAGTGGAGGTCGACGATCTGGATCCGGCTGGGGAAGGACGGACGATGTCGAGACGTTCTGTGGGGACATCTTGCGAACACAGACAATGCTGTATTGGACGTGTGGTGTATTAGAGGCTGCGTGTATTGGTATAGCCAATGCAGACGTCGACTACAGTATCTAAGTTGAGTGCTCACACTAATGATAATTTTTATGTGGTTGCATAAACTTAATGCCAAGCTCCTTCACAAGGCATCATTACCCTGTTGTAGAATTTACACATGAGTAAATAAACAAAGTGGTGTCAAACGGTCAGTCAAACATTGATTTGTGTGCACGTGAATTCAATCGTGTTTACATCATGGGCCTATTCAAGTTTTAGTGTGGCTGTGTAGCGATAATGGTAGTTATTATTGCTACTAGTAGATGAACTAGCAGGTCTAAAAAAAAAATAAAACCACAGAGTGACAAGGTGCTAGGTCACTATGTGACAAGCCCCAAGGTATTCCCACCCCATGTGAATTAAGTGTTTTTAGGTGAAAAGAGTCATATATGCCTATTTTCCTTGGCAGTGGAATTAACAGCTGAGATACGTAAAACACAAACCCATCCAGTCATCTTTATTCTTTAAGGGGTCCCCAGCCAGTAGCTGGAAAGTGCTCCCGTATTATTTTATTCTAAGTGAAAAGAATCACTGCTATAATTTCTTTTGCAATGGCAGTAGTACTCAACGAGGTATCAAAAACACCGAAACCAGTTATATAGCTGTACGGGGCCCCACGGAGTGTTCCTAAAGTGTCCCCACATGTAATTCCACTATCAAGATCTGCATCCCGATCTAACAATGCAATCTGTCAGATCGGGAGACAGGGGCAAAAGTGTACGGGGACCGGGAGTATCGTAGCAGCAGCGTTTGGGTGATGGGGTTGGATCTGGCAATTTTACAGATCGGGAAGAAATTTTGAACTGGTTCAAAATTTCTTCCCCATCTCCCCATCAAGATTGAGCTATTTTGAATCGTAGCTCAAACGGGGAGAGAGCAGTGACAGTGTAAATACCGCGGGATGAACGTAACAATTCCAGGTTTTTCTGACCGTAGTAACAGCGGACGTTATCATGGACGGAAAGAAAATCAAACACAGAAGTACTAGAAATGGTGTCGGCTGAACGTGAGCTGCTCTCGACCATCAGGAAACGCCAGATGCAGTTTTTGGGCCATGTCGTGAGGAAGAGGCAAACTGAACATCTAGTCCTGTCTGGATTTGTGAATGGGAAGAGATCACGTGGACGACAGCGACTCACTTTCCTTTCTGCAATGGCTGGATTAGTCGGCGAGAGAGGATCTACATTGCTGCATTCGTGCGACGATAGAGGGAGATGGCGGAAACATACTGCATCAGTGATCGCCAATGGGCAGTGACGTCCATGGCAGAACAGAGAGAGAGAGAGAGAGAGAGAGAGAGAGTAACAGCGGCACAAGAACGGAAAGTAGTCTAAACTAGACACCGACGACATGGTCCCGCTGCTGCGCCGCTTTCTTGATCAAAGCACGACCTTCCCGCTTTAACGACGCTCTCCCTAAGTTTTCTACTCTCGTATAAAATCAAGGCCTGTTCCTACGACGCTTCATTCCTGCTTCGATAACGCTGTTGGCCGCTTTAGCCATTGTTAGCTAAGCTGTTCCTATCCCAGACTCAATTACGCATGTCTTCCGCTCTCGCCGCTCTAAAATCGAACTTAGCCGATACGCTGGAAAATGTTTGCCAGAACAGCAAAACTGATGATGAGGAGGAGGACGTTGTCGTTGTCGCGAAAATAAAGACGAAGGAGCGCATATTTAAGAAGAAGAAGAGATGCAAACAATAAAGAGAATAAAGCAAAATACTTTGGAGCTACTGTCTGGGGCCCCGTGCAGGATAAAATATCTGACTTTGGTATTTTTGATATCTGATGGGTACTACTTCCATTGCAAAAGAAATTAGCCGTGACCCTTTTCGGCTGAATGAAACCAATATGTGTGTGTGTGTGTGTGTGTGTGTTTGTGTGTGTGTGTGTGTGTGTGTGTGTGTTGCGTGTGTGTGTGTGTGTAGGGGGCACTTTGGGGCTACTGTCTGGGGCCCCGTACAGGATAAAATAACTGGCTTTAGTGCTTTGGATATCTCTGATGAGTACTACTTGCGATTGCAAAAGAAAGTAGCCGTGACCCTTTTCAGCTGAATAAAATCAATGTGTGTGTAAGTGGGGGGAGGGGGGGGGGAGGGAGGGGAGGGGGAGGGGGTAAGGGGGCAATTTCGGGCAACTTTCTGGGGCCCCGTGCAGGATAAAATAACTGGCTTTGGTATTTTGGATTTTTCTGATGGGTACTACTTCCATTTCAAAAGAAATTAGCCGTGACCCTTTTCAGCTGAATGAAACTATTGTGTGAGCATGTGTGTAGGGGGGGGGGGGGGCACTTTGGGCCTACTGTCTGGGGCCCCGTACAGGATGAAATAGCTGGATTTGGTGGTTTGTATATCTCTGATTGGTACTACTTCCATTGCAAATGAAATTAGCCGTTACTCTTATCAGCTGAATAAAGTCAATGTGTGTGTGTATTTGTACGTAGGACTTCATAGGGGTGGGGCAATTTTGGGCTACTGTCTGGGGCCCCGTACAGGATAAAATAACTGGCTTTGGTTGTTTGGATATCTCTGATTGGAACTCCTTCCATGCAAAAGGAATTGGCCGTGACTCTTTTCAACTGAATAAAATCAATGTTTGTGTGTGTTTGTACGTAGGGCCTATGGGGGGTGGGGCCCTTTGGGGCTACTGTCTGGGGCCCCGTACAGGATAAAATAGTTGGCATTGGTGTTTTGGATATCTCTGATGGGAACTACTTCCATTGCAAAAGAAATTAGCCGTGACCCTTTTCAGCTGAATAACACCATATTTGTGGGGCCCTTTGGGGCTACTGTCTGGGGCCCCGTACAGGATAGAATAGCTGGCATTGCTGTTTTCATGATAAGTACACCCAAAGGAACAATATCCACCAACTTTTGTCCGTGACCCCCTTCGGCTGAATAAATCCATTTTTCGGGGTCCCTTTTTGTGGCCCCTATAGCTTTCGGTACAGGATATGACTTGCCAGCAATTCATTTTATTGACCCTTGGCCGCATCCTTATATGATGAGACCATCAAAAAGTGTGACCCTTTCCAGCTGAATAAATGCTCTGGGCCCCCGGTCTAGAAGTCCGACAGAAATGACAGAATGTCATTATCTTGGCCGCCCTAGCCGCATACGTGGACTGCAAAGTACATGCGTGGGAGTTGCCTGCGAGGTGCTGCTCAAAACTTTGCTGCGGGTAAATCGGACTCGAGTGCCCAGCTCCGAGCAACTACGGGAAAGATAATTTTCCTACGTGCTGGAAAAACCTTAATCGCAACAAGCCCGCGAAGCTTGCCCGGAATGGTGTGACACGGCCTTTAGGCTACCGAACTCATTCAGTGGGGACAAAAACCAACTGCACTTACAATTTGTTTTTGTGATGATTGTGGAGGAGCAGAAAGTTACCAAAATGTGCAGGACATTGACGGCACATTTTGGTAAATTTACCAAAATGTGCAGTTACCAAAATGTGCCGTGTTAACATGTTACGGCACGTTTGGTAATTTACCAAAATGTGCAATTTCCAAAAATGTGCCGTAACGATGGCCGTGAAGCAATCGATTCTGAAGAAAGCTGCAACCATTTCCGAACAGAATCAAACGTTGATGATAAAATGACTTATCTGAAAACTCTGTCAACCCAGGTCAGGACATCGTCTTGCGCGAAGCTCAGAAACACCAGTCCTGTCCTCGACTCGCCCTGTGGTGGCGCTCGACGAATCGGCGAGTCGAAAGCGCAGACTACGTGATCATTGATTTGTCTTGTCATGTCATGTTCAATCAGAATGTATCCAATAAAATTTAAGGCATTATTTACCATTTGCAGATAAACCAAAAAGCCCAGCTTTAGTGTTTCAAAACAGTTCTAAAAATGTGAGTTAGGGATAGATATAATTAAACCAGTGTAAAAAGTTAATCAATACCTGAATATACCAAATGTGATCAATAGTTATAATAAAATTGTTTCCAGACTAAACCGTCTACAGTTACAGTTTAGTGAGAGAAAAAAAAGTGACATCTCCTTATATTTTAGGCTTTATTGCAAAATTTGTATATGTATGGTTCTGTGATACAACTGACCAACACATATGGATCAAAATGTCATAACTCGAACATTTTCTGGATACAGTCTGATTGAACATGACATGACAATGATCATGCAGTCCGAGCTTTGGACTCGTCGATTCGTCGAGCGCCACCAGAGGGCGAGTCGAGGCCAGGACTGGTGTTTCTGCGGACGATGACCTGGGAACTAATGAGTAAACAGTATCCTTCAACACTCATTGGCATTGTTAAAAACGAGAAAAAAATTATCAAATCATAATACTGTGGAAACAGCGAAATAATCGGTCACAGTCTCAAATATACCTATGCAAATTAGTAGTACGCTGTCTCATTGAATTTTATTCTTTTATGTAATGGGCCTATGCTGCCTATCATTGATTTTTAGACAAAATTTCGAATTCTCACTGAGTTTGTCATGTACAAAATGTCAAGAGAGTATAATTCTGGGAGAAACTTTGCACATAAGTTACAAGTATATGCCTACAGATTCCCACCAAAGAAAATTTACTCAAAGATACTAATTGGTCTTGAGCATCTTTGATTTACTTTTCTTTCCCTTTACACGCTGCACAACTACTTTTCAATTACATTAATTCAACAAATCGCGATGTCTCCTTTGTATTTATTTGTCTCTTCAGTTGTCTTGTCATACATATAGCTGTATTGTATCATGTATAGTCCCTTTAAAAATGTCAGTTCTCTTTCTTTGGTGGGCTTCCGAATTCATTTTGGATTGATTTCCTTCTACAGAGGGGCCCACATAATTATTAAAAGCATTGTTGTTGTTTTACAGTGCATTCACGGGTCCCTCCGATTTTCGTATAATATTGCTCTCCTTAATTGGTATTGTTGATAATGCTTCTTTGTTACTATGATGTACATTATATTGTTGTATACACTCTGTTCTTTCACAACGTACCATTTACATTATTCTCTTGTCCAAAAAAAAAAAAAAAAAGAAGAGTGAGGTGTATGTTGTGTCAGGTCGGAAAAAAAAAGAAAATAGATTTGAATTGAATGCAATTGCATGGAGCTGTGAGATTGCACTTTGGAAAGAGACAAAAGAGACAAAAAAAAAATTAACTGCAGAAGAAGATGAGCCATATTTTTTGAATGAACAATACTCGAGGTAAAACTGAGTAATCTATGATACGCCTGGTTATCATGGCTAAACAGTGAAAAGAAAAGGAAACACAGATGAGATAACTGTCAGATTGACAAAGGGCCAGTGTCTTGAAAGTAGATATTTAGGGGTGAAAGCGGGTGCACTTCACGAGACCGACACCTACGAGTCATACAGCCTACGAGTTATACAGCCCACGAGTCATAACAGCCCATGAGTTCGACACTAAGCAAACGAGGCCCACGAGACCGACACATTAAACCCCGTGTTGTACTCGTAGTGTCTGTAGAACTCGTGGGCTGTTTTTACCTAGTGCCTGTCGCATGGGATTTATTTGTTTAGTGGGTCAGGGAGGTCTTTTCCACCTCCCTGGTCACGGGTTGCAGGCCAGACTCGTGGGCTGTATATAACTGATGGGTGTCGGTCTTGTGGGCCTCATCCACGTCAAGCTCTACTTATGATGACGATCCCCTGTATTGGTTTCTCCTTTGTTCACAGATACAGTATGCCTTGATATGTTATTTTGATTCATATGTCACTACAGACTGATGTTACGCAAATGATATTTTTTTTTTTGTATTCTCATGGTCGGACATCCGGGTATTTTGCGTGTCACGGGGTCATGGATAGCGGTGGAGTGAAAACAAACAGTCGCGTGAAGCCTGGAGTGGTAACGCTGTACGTGTTTTCTGCCGGGGCGCCCCGCGAGCATAGCGCTAGCGCAAGCTGTACTACTGTAGCTGTGCGGGGGGCAGGATTAGGCCCTAGGCCTACCCTAAATTAGGCCCTACCCTAAGCCTACTACAGTACTAACGTTAGGCCTGTAGACCTACCTGAAGTTTCTATGAGGTACTAAGTAAGCGTAGATATCGGGGTAGGGCCTACTCAAAGAGGTTCTACTGCACATCTGGGTCCCGTTGCATAAAACTTTTTGAGCAACCTTAGAAAATTCTGGTTGGGATTTGCCCAACCTGAATTTTTTAAGGTTGCTAATCTAAGAATGTAAAATCCGTTGCATAAAAACCGGAATTTTGTGATTTCAACCGGAAAAAAATCCGGTTGGAGTTTTATGCAACAGGCCCCTGGCCATTTTGTCGGGTCGTTGATCCAGAGTCCTGCCGCGATTTCATACGGGCACAGGTCCAGTCCGACTGCCTTCAACTTGGCAAAATACCGGGACCGATCGATCGACAGGATCCAGATTATTAGAATATTGCTGGCAAGACATGATGCATGTATCTCATGAATGATGGTACAAATGACAAAATGAATAATGAAAAACAGTCCCCATGTCTGCGTAGAGTTGCACATAAATTATACGCGTCGCACATGCACAGCATGCAGTATGCGCATTATGCAGGCTTAGCGCTTGCAAGCTGTTTGTTTTCACTCCAGTCAACCGGAAGTGACGTGTAGACGACCGCAAGAATTGATTTGTATGTTATCTGTATCACTCTGTTTTCATTTGCAATTGTATTTGGAGAAAGAAAATGCAGAAATAAATCAAACAAACAAACAAATGAACCCGTGAAAGCGGGGACACTGTGACGGTGGATGCCAAAGGATGCGGCACAAAATCATCTCGAGGAAAGTTGAGGAAATTCACTATCTTCTGTATAAACGAAAGTTTCTCACTATTTTCATGTATAACATGAATAATACATCGCTAAAATTTCATAATAGTTATGTCCTTTTTCAAACTATAAGAATGCCTTACATTATTAGACATACACACACACATATATACATATACATATCAATATATATGTATATATAATATATGTATATACACACACACACACACACACACACTGGATATATATATACATTCATTTATTCATTTATTTATTTATAGCCTATAATATAGGCTATATATAAATGTATCATATTCCCTCTTTAGGATATCAAAGCACTCAGAAGTAATTTTAAAGGGATAGTACAGTATTGGTGGAGATGAGAATTGGGCTTTTAACTTTTTGCGAGATATCAAGAAAAAACTTATGAAATAGTACAGAGCATAGTCAATTACCATTTTAAGAGGAATTCAAAGTTTATTTGATGAAAGTCAGGTTTGGAATGACTGAACATCCAAAAACAAAGTAAAACAAAGCGATCGTAATAAAGTGTGGTTTCCACACTTACCAGAATCGCTCTGTTTTGGATATCTCAGCCATTTCAAAACCAATTCTTATCAAATAAACGTGGAATTCCTCATGGAATTACATGCTCTTTCAAATTTCTCATTATCTCACCAAAAATGTTAGAAACCTGAAATTAGGTCTCAACCAAAATTATACGATCCCTTTAAGAACAAGAAATCTATTATTATGAATTGACAGTTCTATCAACAAGAAGATATCATAAGATTACTAGCTCTTAGAGCAATTATTATCAATTTCAATGCGTTGCTCAGTTACTGCGATGTACAGGTTGTATACCCGTGGTAATAAACTGTATGACTCAATCCATTTGAGTGTCTTTAATGCGCATGCGTCTTACCCTTGCCAATCATCATCCTGCCTCCGGTGGAAGACATAGTCTGTCTTTTCCGGTCTCTTTACAATTTTTGCTCATCTTGGTCGTTACAAAGCATAAACCTGAACTGACTACATAGAAAAGGATACCATTATACCCCTGCTATTTTCATTTATGATGCTTGAATATATTATCTTTCTTGCTCAAAGTTTTTTTTTTTTTTTTCCAGTCAGTCAAAGGGCTGCAAAGCGGGGCAATTACCTTCAGGAACTTGATCATTCAGTGTATAGTCAATGAGGTGTATAATACTTCCTTGGTCTGGTAATAAAGACAAGCAAATTTTGGCACGCATTCAAACGTCTATTTATAGCTGAGAGAAAGAGAGCGAACAATGCATGCATCGCCCGTCATGCATGCTCTGTGTGTGTGCATTCGATTCATTGCGCGGAGTATTGAATGGAGAGCACATTCACTCTTCATAAAAACATTCGGTACCACATGTAGATAGATGTATCTTGAATGTGCTTGTCGCTGTACATAGTGGCTACAATATAATTCTTGTCAAGCTCTTGCCAAGACAACATGAAATAAATCACAACTTTTTCGCAGCATGATATATTTGAACCTGCACCATTCCACAGCGTTAGTGCATGGAATTCAGTTAATTTGAAAGTGCTGGTTTTTACAGATATCATGTATACAGCACGTTAATTTATTGCTAACACATACACACACACACACACACACACACACACACACACACACACACACACACACACACACACAAAATCAATGCTAATCATTTACACTCGGAGAAAAGAACCGATTACTAATTCATCGCCGAAGCTCTTTAACCTTGGTGCGTACAGCTATTTTGGGTTTGTTTGTTTGCTTTTGTGTGTGTGTGTGGGGGGGGGGGGGGGGGGGGGGTGATTGGTTGGTAATCTGAAACTTCGGAAATGTTTACTTTCTCTTAATTGGTTAAGATACGGTTTGGAGATACATACATGTATTCTGAAATAGAATGTACATTGTACTTTGATATTCAATTTTGCATCGCCCGTGAATATGGTAGACTCTCAATGGTAGGCCCAATATGCATTCTATTTCACAGGGATTTGAAAAAAAAAAAAAGATGAGATATGGATAGAAATGAGTTTAAAATTCTCTGCTCTTTCTCCTCTCTCCTTCGATCCCTCGCTCCCGCTCTCTATCACACACATACACACACACACACACATACACACACACACACACACACACCAGGGGTGTATCCAGGATTTTTTCTGGGAGGATCGTAATGCAGTTTCTTCATTTTTACGGTAGAATTAGATACGGGGCCACAGTTCGAAGCGAAATTTGACGCGCATTGGACACGGTTGATTAAAATTCATCTTATCATGTGGGCAGCCTGTCTTCATACATCACTATCATTATCATTATGGTTTTCGGTATGATTCATACTATTTTACAAATTTCACTCAAGGGTTTAAAGGAAACCAAAACCCAAAGAGAAATGTGGATTGAGTGAAAGCAGCAACATTAGAACAACAGATCAGTGAAATTTTGAGGAAAATCGGATAATCGATGCAAAAGTTATGAATTTTTAAAGTTTTCGTGTTGGAACCGCTGGGTGAGGAGACTTCAAGAGGTTTTGATGTCATGTGTGAACAACAATATAAAGAAAATATTAGGGGAATTCCACAAAAATTCACTTTTCTAGCATAACAAAAGAGCACTTGACTAACCGCTTTCAGAAAGCAGGGGGAATAATTGCTACCCTTTACAATTAGATGTCAGTATCAAGTTGATGGAATGTGTAATTTTCATGAACAATGAATTTTTGTGGAATTCTCTTTATATTTTCTTTACATTGTTGTTCTCACATGGCATCAAAACCTCTAGAAGTCTCCTCACCCAGCGGTTCCAACACGAAAACTTTAAAAATTCATAACTTTTGCATCCATTGTCCGATTTTCCTCAAACTTTCACTAATGTGTTACATACTACTGTTGCTGCTTTCACTCAATCCACATTTCTCTCTGGGTTTTGGTTTCCTTTAATGGTGCCAAAAATTAATCATGTCATTATACACGCGGTGATAATCGCTATATATTCGACATCTCCGGCTACTGTATAACAGAGTGGCATACACATTGTACATCATGACGGTATTCTTTTCTTTATTACTATACCTTATCTCTCAATATCTCTCCCTCCCTTTTCTAGCTATATTACACTTTCAATCACTGTCTTTATTCATAATATCAGTGGCATATCGTTTGTTAGAATGTTGTTTTTTTCCCTAAATCTGATCATTTCATCCCATGGAGTATCCCCAATTAAAGGGTAAGAGATGAAGACCAAACGAAACGAAACGAGAGAGAGAGAAGAAAAAAGGTGCCCCAATCAGTCACAACTTCATTATTGTACAAAGTGATATGCATTTCCTGGCAAAACAGTATACAAAGTTCTATACCAAAAGAGCAGATCTAATATACTCGCGCTATTTAAAGTTGAGTGATAAATTTGCACAGCACATTACTTACCAAGTTCCGGCGTCTTGTCATGAGAACTCCTGTTGAGCACCTGGAGGGCAAAAAGGTTGGAGGGTCAACGCTCCCACGACTGTTGTTAAAAATAAACAGTATTATGTAAACCATCATAACCAAGACAGATTCGCATAAAATTATGACAGAATGCATAATCATGTTATCTAGATTGTCATGGCGTGCTTTCAAAATCTAGCGAACTCTGATGTCGCATAAAAATAGACATGTAACATACGCATTAAGTGTCATCATTTCACAACTTTCCAAATTGGTTTCTGATCTTCACAAAATAATAATTTCTACTATCAAGAGACAAGGACATAGTGGAAAAAAACAAAAAAACAAAAAACAAACAAACAAACAAACAAACAAACAAACATGTCATATCCTTCACATCCAATGTTCTCCTGTGATAATTGTCATGCAACTTGGTGTTTTTGTTCTTACTAAAATGTACAACACTAAACTTGTCAGAAGAGTGTGTATTGCTCAATATTGTAAAGCGATCAGAGCACCACGTGTATACAGTACATAATTATAATTATCATCTGATTTAAGGGGGAAGCGTACCCAAACATACACGTACATGTGGATTGAGTGAATGCAGCAAAATAAGTAGAACACATCAGTAAAAGTTCGAGGAAAATTGGATGATCCATTCAAAAATTACGAATTTTGAAAGTTTTAATGCCACTACTGCTGGATAAGGAGACTACCAGCTTGTGACAACACTCCAGAACGATATAAAGAAGATCATAAAAGAAAAGAGAATATTTATAATATTTCATTTAACTTTTCTACCATAATGAAAGAGCAAAAGACTTATCTCTTTTAGAAAACAGGGGGATGAATAATACCCTCATGTCAATAAGTCAAAGGAACGTGCACTTTTCATTTAAATGGATATTGATATCTTCCTTTATATTGTTCTGGTGTGATGTCACAACCTGTTGTAGTCATGTCATCCAGTCGTAGTGG
Organism: Diadema antillarum; assembly: GCF_040938485.1. Taxonomy (NCBI): domain Eukaryota; kingdom Metazoa; phylum Echinodermata; class Echinoidea; order Diadematoida; family Diadematidae; genus Diadema; species Diadema antillarum. The sequence continues at coordinate 299,850 of NW_027272673.1, forward strand.
CACTGAGATTTTACAAATTCATGACTTTTGAAGAGAATCCAATTTTCCTCAAACTTTCACTGATGTGTTCTACATGTACTAATATTGCTGTCTTCATTAAATCCAATATATTTGGGAAGACTTCCACTTTAATGTGACAATCATCATTGTTCGAATTCTTAAAGCAAAATATTTCACATCAATTTCTTACCTTTCCTGTACTTTAATTGCCCCTTTCACAATTCCTTTTGATTTTGCACTATACCTGCTTTAATACCAAAGAGTTTTTCAAGGGCCTGAAATCTCTATAAAAAGTATTCGGCACACACACACACACACACACACACACACTTTTAAGTCAGCTTTGTTTTATTACAATTAGTGCCAAAAATAATATTTCTTATTTCATTTCCTCACCTTCTGAAAGCAACTGTCAGTTCAACCAAGGGGTCTGTCAGGAGGTTAATCAACAATTCATATTTCAGGTGTCACTACAATATTTCAACCAGTTCCTTGAGAATTGTCTCTTACAGTACCAGTATGATAGGCCTATAGTGTATACTTTTTTCACCACTCACTGACTAGAATAATGATAGCTTCTTTCTATCATTACCATTATCACAGCTATTCTAACATCAAACTCCATAGTCATCTTAGAATTAAAGGTCCAAATCACTATCAGTCTGTCAACATTTTATCATCTCATTTTCTCATCCCACTGGACTGAAGTATACGGTATACCTTGGTAAAATAGCAGCCTTATGATACTTCTGTTCACAATTTCACATACAATGTACACTGCAGATCTGTGTATTTACTCAGACTTTATACATCACACACTGGCAGAGACTAATTGACCATATAAATCCTCTTTTTTATTTCCATTTTTTTTTCTCAAAGTATTTGATATGTACGATGTCAAACAAAACACAAAGTCTACAATGACTGTCAAAGTCCAGGACACTTTGAGAAAACACAAAACAAAACAAAACTAAGGAACGAAAACAGATGCTTCAACTATTCATGTCAAACTGAACATGATATATAGTACACTGATGATTTATGACAAGGCAACACAACAACAAACTCCACAATAGAGAATAGCATCACCTTGTCCATAGTCGAGTCTAACCGCATAGTCCACTGTATTTTCACACATTGTATTGTACATAACACATTATGTATCAAAATCAAGCTCAAACTTTGTAAGTCTTGCAGTGGATTCTTGAAAACTCGTACATTGTATCAGAACTTCTACATACTGTACAAGTGTATCAGCTGAAACAATCAAAAAATTCGTTCCCATGCATGTACAGTACATACAATGTACTCGTGCAATATACAAATGTACATACAAGTACATGTACATCTGCACTTTATACTGGTCCACCTACATTCCTTGGAACATTTGTCTGTTTCTCATACTTGTACTGCAGTTCATTCAAGGCTACAACACAAGAAATACCAAGAAATACCTTTACTGTTTCCATTAGGGCATACAACTAATGTACACCATACCTTGCTGATCCAAAATACTTCTGCACTTAAAAACAGAGAATGTGATACATGTTCATGACATGAACTTGCACACACAAATAACAAATACCAAAGAAAAATAGATATTCCAGAGGTGAAAAAAAACTGAATAATGCTGACAAAAATAGTCCTTTCATAATCAACAAAAACATCAAAGGAACAAATGTCTACTATTCCTCAAATTTTAGCAATGTTTGGGTCTCTTGTGTCTGTCTTTAAATCAAACACCAAGGCCTGCAGAATGCATCATGGCCAATTGATAAAACATTTGTACATTACATAATCATTCAAACCTTGGTTAGTATTAGATGCTGAATCTCACAATGCTATGTATCCCACTACACATGGTAAGGCCCCCTCGAGTACCAAGAAAGGAGAGGGTGTCAAGCATTCATTCTTCACAGCATGGATGCAATGTAGAATACCCTACACATCAAGCAAACAGAAACATTGCTGGTGAGCAATGCAGAAATCCAATTACTGATGAAAGCCTATTCATTTGTACATTCAAATCTTTACATCACATCGTCACTTTCAATTTTACAAAATCTTACAGATCTGTACATGTACATACAGTACAGTACGGCCACGTGCCTTGCCATTCCTAATCATGTTCAAAGAAACAGCCAAAGCACATACAACTGTAGCATAAGATTTCAAATTGCATGTAAAAGCACACGTGTGATTTCAATGCACAGCTACAGGGTTTGTTTGTACAGTATTCATTGATTGGGGAAAATGGGAGGACCACAAAAATGACTGCACACTCTGGTTTCTTTTGTCATGATGAAATGATTCATCACATCTTAAAAAGAAAAAAGAAAAAAAAAGCCTGGGCACGGTATACATGTATTCCATCACCTCAAATCACCGACATAATCATTTTTGTTTGTGAAGAAAATGTCATCTTCCGGTCCCAAAAAATCTAATTCTTTCTCGGTGCTTTCAAATGACCATCAACAATGTTTTCATCTTCTTCTCCTTCTCCTTCTTCTTCCTCTTTTTTTCTTCATACACTTTGCTAATGCACTTCATTAGGAAAGAATGGGCAATGCCAAAATCAACAACTTTAGGCACCAAAACTACATACAGTACACGTTTTGAGGGTGCATATATTCTGTGATTTGATCACATGAAAAATCTCCTTTTTCAAGACTCAAACTATGCAAGAAGCCACCCTGTAGCACAATGTAACAATCACAAAGAAATAACATTTCTTAGAATACTCTTTACATTTGCTGCTACTGTTTCAATTCATCACAAACCTTCAGTGTCAACCTCTCCTGTTAAAGGAGTTCACTTTTCACTCACTTGAAAATGAAAAAGATGATTAACTAATTAACTACTTCCAGGAACATTCAATCCTGTGAATGTGGCTCCTGCATGCATCCAATGACTCTGTGTGTAACCACATACATGTACAAAGTTACAGTACCTCTTCTAAATTACCCTTCCTTTGGTTTTAACATAAATTTTCTCCTGAAGATTACTTACTGACAACCTCTTCACTGAAATTTACACCAACACCTGCTCGAGCCCCTGGGTGTGTGATATTGTACTATACACTGTATGTACAAACATACAAAATGCACTTCTATTTTGTCAAAAAGGTAAATTTGATAAAGAAAAAACTTTCAAAATGCAAAATGAATGCAGTGGGTAATATGCATGCTCAAACAGGCAGAAAATGAGGGTCAAAACAAAGCAAACTTATGCTAGTAGGTTCTCTCAAATTAATCAATGTCTACACTTTTAATTACATCCCACAAGGAGTACAGGCAATCTGCTTCTTTTCATTCCAATTAACTTTTATTTCTCACTAGCATTTAATTGAGTGTTTGCTACATTTGTAACACTCCCCTTGATGTCAAAAATCCTGAAGTCAAACAATTCTGTGTTCCACCTATTCTCATGATGCTCTATAACAGAATGATACACTGTCACTATTGTATTTTTTATTCATCCAATAGTCATGGAATAATAATAGCTCTTAAAAACATTAATAAAAGCACCCATCTATGAAATTGCAGATGTTAAGAAAAAAAGAAACAAAAAGAATTGTCAAAAATACTTCATGTCCATCAACATGCAAACTTTGTAAGTCCACTTTTGCAAAATCACATGGCAATATCTCACATCTCACAAATCCAGTCTACTGTAAAAGTGGAAATTTTCTTGGTGTTGAAATTTTCGCACAACCAGAAACTAGCGCAAAAATAAAAGCACGCGAATATCATTTTTGCTTGCCATACCTTCCAGTAGTTGACGTCTTGATTCCACGGAATTAAAGACACGCAAAACTCTTCTTACCCAGCCAAGCGCGAAAAATTAGTCGTGCGAAAATATCCACTTTTACAGTATTCCATCGAACTGTGTAATACGTCCTCTGAATCATCACTCTTTCACATCAAGTGTTCCTACTGTCTGGCTGATACATAGATTTCTTAAGTTGACTCACCTAATAAAAAAAAAGGTACTCAAGGAAGAAAACAAAACAAAACACTGTGCATGCTGTGTCTGAGGATTAACAATTGTTCCCTCTCAGATTTCCATGGGTCAAGGCCTAATCAGCTGGTGAATGGCTAACCTCTCCCCCCCCCCCCCCAAAAAAAAGGAGGAAATAATAATGCTAGTAACAATGGCAATGAAAGGACCACCACAAATCATTCTCTGCTGTGTGTGTCTCTCTCTGTCTGTCATATGGCTGGCTGCACCAGTAACAATCCACAAGTGCTAATCTAGTTCTACTTATTTGCTACTGGTCATTTACCACAAGGAATTAACTTTTCTTTTCTTTTCTTTTTTGCAATCAGAAGCAATGGCATCGAAAATTCCTTTGATATCTCTTGTTCCCTTTTTGGGAGGTCCCCACCCCGCTCCTTAAAACTGAAGTGCTAACTGTTGAGTTCAATGACCATGATCCAAAAGAAATGCATTTTGATTTGTTTTGTTTTGTTTTGTTTTTGTCAGATTTGCTTGAAATTGTTCCAGACCCTCAATGACTTCTTTCCAGTAGGGCTTACATGTACACTTAAAATACATCTATTTTTACATCTATCCATAGAGTGACAATGTTCTTTGTGCTCCCTGGTCATGCTCTTTCATTAGTTCTGGTGAAGCAACTGGCAAAGATACAAATAATAATAATTACAATTACTATACTACAAAAAGAAAAAAATAATAAATGGGGGGGGGGGGGGGGGGTGGTGGGAGTCAGTGAAGACCCTCAATTCCATACAAGCCTGAATCCTTAAATTATTGAATACCGGTAATTAATTTAAAACTATAAATGAATACTGGATGGAGGTCAATAGCAGTCCCTTATCTTTGTAAAAATATGTAGAATTATTATGAGTAAGGTGAGAAGGGTACAGTTAAAAACAAAACAAAACAAAATGCAACTGCATCTATCACTGACATACAGACTAAAATCCCACATCATCAAATATCTGAACAAAGTTGTTGTCGTGCTATCTGCATACAGATTAACATGCAGTGTATGACAACATACACAGTTTGGCTCACATACAGTGTAGTGCAATATTGTTCCATTACTCTGCTACGTTTTGCAACTACACATCATGCACAAACTAATCTGCGGCAAGGAATGATTACAAGTGCATACAGCAGTGCATCTAAACATACTGCCCAGATAGCTCAAGTGCAGTGTATGGTCTGTGTCCAACAAGTTGGCACATGCCAGAGTGTAGCTCTAATGCATGCACAGCAACAAGGGTGATGTATACATGTAATTGTAATTATGATCATACACCGGTATGAATGATTCTCACGCCCACTTCTCGTACAGCTGTGACAGCAAACACCTTGTCTGATACGATTTCTATTAAATGGCAAATGCCACAAACATACATATAATACGACAAATTTTGACAAGGTACAGTGTAGTATTTGAAAGGAGAACACAGCAATTTTTTTTTTACATTGTTATCAAGTTTGATATGTCCCATGCAATGTATTACACATCTTGTAACCACTGATATTAAGTTCTGAGAAATTTCAATTAACAATCACATTCTAGTCCAGAAGCTATTAATGACAACTTGATAGCACTATTCCAAAAAACCATGGTTACATGAATTGGAGATTGGGAATTTGGTCAAAAAAGTCTACTCTTGTTCATGAAGTCTTACATGCATTCAACTGTGTTGTCTACCACTGCATAGCCTTGGCCTTCTCATGAAGTTTGCGAAAAGCATTTGATGATCATTCCGGTATTAAATCTACAATAGTAAGTACGTTACTTTTTGTCCAACTCTATTGTTTTAGAACTATAAAAATTCCAAAGTGTACCTCGTAACATCCATCCACCCTCTCAATTAAATATGCACATTTTGCCATTGCAGAGGGCTCAGTAGAAAATTTCAGAAAAAAAAAGGTTTTAAATATATATATGAGAATTACATCTGAACAACAAAATGTCATTGTGCATTGTGCTAAGTAAAAACTAGATTTCTTCAGAGAAATCACACTGTGAACTCCTCACATCCTGTCCCTAGTTTTCTCTGTCTCTAAATATTTCTCTTGGAATCTCTTTAACTTTTAGCAGCATACCATCCTCATAATTTACCTTAAAATGTAAACAAATTTCAGCATATTCTTCTCTTCCAGCAAAGAGGGGAAAAATGAGATACATCCTAAACTTCCGACATATTAAAGGCAATAAAACCTGAACATTCTTTTTTTCACTTAAGAAGGAAAATTACAACCAATCCCTAATCACTGTATGGACAGTGTTAAACTTTCTACACTTCCTACGAGTAAGATGATTTACCGTCAGTTTTAAAACAAATTATCTGTATCGCAAGTACAGCTCATGTTTATAAAAGTCCAAAGTTGGGCAAAATATGTACAATACAAACTTATATTTTTACCTCATTTTTGTCTTCTTTCCGCTCGACAAGTTCTCACAATGAAGCATAACTTCATATAAATTCTTCCTTCTACTTATCTACAATACCGAATATGCAAATTAAGATAAAAATTAGGTCGTAACAATGCCAATGGGCATTCCCAGAGCTTCTCAAGCACTTTTTTTTTTGTGCAATCCTCAGCAAGTACAAGTAAGCAACAGTAGCCCCAAAATTCTAATGCATCAATTTATGATACAAGTACAGTGTTACAATCAATTGCCAAGTCTAATGCCACAGAGCCAAGGTCAATGCCAGTGTAACAAAATAATCTGTCCACAAGAAATTTCTTAGTGGCTGAGCAGTGCCCAAAGGCATATTATGACCATCAATAAAATGGCAGACATTGTAAACAAATATGATATTCAATACACAAGCAAGAACATTTGTTCCTCATTCTGGATAAAGTCTGTTGCATCCAAAATGCATCTTATAGATACAGTATACATACTTTACAATCCGAAACTGAAACAAAAAGTCAAGAAGTAAATAACCGCATCAGGCTCGAGAGAGTTCAGATCGGTCTTGCTGCCACCTCAACATACATTAATATGCTGTACAAAGATGTCGTAGGAGTAGAGCGTGCCCAGCTGGTGGTGGCTCCCATCCCAGCGAGACTTGCATATACGACAAACGATGCGTTGCACACCCTCTAAGCACTGCATGCAGACGGCGTTGAGGTACTGGGATCCTGGTGGACCCACTTGCAACCCCTTGCCTCCATCTCCCTGTCGGGGTGTGAGGTAGAAGGTACCATCGATGAGCGGATAGCGATCAAAGACTGGCAACTTCCTGGTACAGACCGAGCATGGAATCACGCGGGTGTTGTGCGCATTCAGCGTTGCAAATATAAATGAGCGTATCTCCTCCGACTCTGGCTGGCTGTCTTCCTCCATCTTTATATGGTAGGAGTTGAGCTTGTGGGCTGGGAGGACCTGGTAGAAAGCAGACAGATCCATTCTCGGGAGAAATCCACGGTTCCCTCCGCTGCTAGCACCAGCATTATTCACCTGGGACATGGAATCGTTGGGATTCCAGTAAGAGTGACTGAAGAAATTTGCATTGAAGCCCTGTGTGCTGGGGGCCTTATTATCATTCTGGACCCGGAAGTCTGGAGGAGTGCCATGGTGGTACTGGGATGGGCGGTTTGGCAGGGTACCCGGTGGCTGCCTGCCCTGGTGGTGGGGCACATTCATGGGTGGGCCGTGGCCATGGCAATCATGGTGCGATGATAATGAAGGGTACTGCTGTGGCATCGGTGGTACATAGTGATGTGGTTGATTCTGATTTTTCCCGCCACTGCCACTTGGCTGTCGCTTCCAGCTGTCATGACTCTGGCTCTGAGTGTGGGATGGGGGGATGATGTTGCTCGACAGAGATGACGGTGTGCTGGAAACAACCGCTGTGGTGGATGTCACTGATGCCACGGCACATGTGCTGCTTGAGCTGGCACTCATGCCTACAGCTGACGAAGTGGACGATGAAGCCACGATAGACGGCGTTGGAAAGCGAGGTGTCTGATTCTTGCTACTGGATTGATGATAAGTCCCTGGGCTAGGCGGTGGGGTGTGGTTACTTTCCGTAGACGCTGTTGAGGAAGCTGATGCATGGCGCAGCCTACCATGACCATTGCCATGACCATTTCCATGACCATTACCATTCCCATTTCCATTTCCAGAGCTGATGGAGTTAGCCCGACCGATGCTAGGTTTCTCGTTTGACTTCTTACGACGCCGATGTCTGCGCTGCTGAGCATTTTCTCCAGCTGCACCCTCGGGAAGCTTCGGCGGAATCCACTCAAGGTCTTTCCGCAAATGCCCCTTGCTACACTTGCACGAGCATGCTTTCCACGCTAAGTCGTAGCCTTTCTTTGTCCACAAATTCTGTCGCCTCTGTTTCTCTGACCAGCTGCGAGCACGTCCGGAGGATCGTAAATAAGTGAGAACTTCATCCTCCCATGCCTCGAAACATGTCTTGTGCATAAACTGCCCTTGAGTACATTCCGGGTTGTTACAAACGACTTTTTGGCAGTCGTCTGGGTCGTCAATGTGCACGCATTCTCCTTCGTTACAGCCCAGTGGCACACAACATGGCTGTTCGTTCTCGTTGTTGTTTACCTCGCCCTCCCCCTCCGCCGTCATGTTCGTCCAGCTGTTCTTCGACTTTGCTGACGAAATTGGTCCGCCCGACGCTGCTTTTCGTCCCGAGAAAACGGGCATGGTTTCGGCATTGTCACATGGACGATACTAATCCGAATGATATGATAACAGAGCTCGCTTTCCTCGGTCCAGAAATCAAAATAAATTCTTGAGGTAAACAAGAGCACATGAGGTTGGTTTCACGCTTTGATGTGATTGTTGTGATCCGGATCCGCGGGCGACTCAGCGGAGGTGTGTCTTGCGTGCCCGGATGGCTTATTAGCATAAATGAATTTCACTTCACGATTGGTCATGGCGACTTCCTCAGTATAAGTTGCCCTTTATCATTGGTCTACAATGACGTAAGGCTAGAATTTGCATAGAGCTGCCTGTAAACAACGAAGACTACGCACTCAAATTGTGCACACGGCACGTCCGACTCTCGCCCTTGCTACATTACATTGTGTGTGTAGCTAGTCCCTCTACTTTGTGTAACGGAACAGCCCGACCGTTGTATTTACACATGTCGAGTAATAAATGCGAAGTAGGCATGCACTCTATTTGCATTTAATATGATTCGTTTGAGGTCAATGCCGTTGGTCTTTTTCAACGATTTTCCTCGTGGTGAGGGCCTAGGGTTTGGAGTAGTACGTCTGACTGTAGTTCAGCAATTGCTTGGAGTTTAAATTAGCGTGTTGAAGCGATGATGATAGAATCCAGCAGTGTTCATAATCAGTCTTTGCGAGAATACACTTTGCATGAGCTCTCAACTTTCATGTACATCGCAACTCCACGATCAATCATGTAGGAGATCTCAATTAAGTTTCAATGAAATCGGATATTAAAATGAGTAAAGGAAGAATAGTTTTGCATTACGCCCTTTTAACAAAATGGCTTTGTTCATGGTCACATATGCAAAGTACAGAAGAGGTAAAAGGTTCTCTAAGGGGAATGAACCCTGAACATAGGCCTATTGAGTGAAATGAACAAAATATATACATATATATATATATATATATATATATATATATATATCAATTATAGTGAAAAACATCAGCGAAGTTTGAGGAAAATCAGACAGTCCGTTTTGAAAAGTTATGAATTTTTAAAGTTTCGGTATCTTCATCGCTGGAAGAGAAGACTATCTTTACAGCAATAGGCCTAAGTTTCTTACGAAACGTTTATACGCTTTCCCTCGACTTGTTATGTTATGATTATTGCGGCTAGAAAGTTGCATATTATTATAATGCTAAATCCAGTGTTACTATTTTCTTTATAGGGCCGTATACCGTTGTTCATGCGTGACGCATAAAAATGTTGTAGGTTTATAACGGCACCGAAACTTTGAATGTTAAATAAAGACGATGCCAGATTAATCATTTTTCCTGTAACTTTCTCGTTTGAATTCGGTTTCGATAGCGTCACTTTCTGCTATTTTTTGGATGATTTTAATCTAAGCCATCTCTTAGATTTTCAACTTGGACGCGGAGAGGATCCTCTCTTTGGCATTGTATAGGCGCCCGTTATGTAAATGTTTCTTATACCCATTTTTCTTTTTGGTCATTTTTCTATAGTTGTGTAGGAAAATACTTTTCTCTTTCTTTTGAAGTTTATTTACTTTTGTGAACCAGAGGGCATGGTGGCCCTCTTGTTCACCATACAGGGGAGCTTTTCATGAAGCGTTTTGGTCGGATACTAGTATTTTTCTGACAAACTGTTACAAGCTCAGTACGAAAATCCTTGCATCTGATTGGCTGACAGGAAATTTGTCCGACAAAGTTGTCGGACAAAATGCTGCATGAAATGCCCCCCCCCCCCCCCCCCCCCCCCCCTTGCAGGGGGGGCGCGTATTAGACGAATCTATACCCTGGGTTATTAAGACCATTATCATAATTGCAAAATTCTTATTTCGGTGTATTTTTCCGACTGCTGTTAGGCTGCATGCCATTCTTGGTACGTTGCATATTGATGAGGGCATCATTTCATTGATATCTTTAATGATTTTAAATATTTTCAATAGTAAATAGTTATCTATTGGGGAAAAGCAGCAGCGTAGCTTGCAATAAAATAGCGCTATAATGATATTAATGGTGGTTTCACATCAGAGCTCTTGTAAAGGAAGGAAATCAATTAGATTATTGGTTTTCACGTGTCCTGTTTAAAATGTGGCTGTGGTGCAGGTATGTATATTACGGATAATGAGAGCTGCTTATTACATACAGAGAGGCAACTAAACCCTATGAGTAATCAACTCTTAATGACCAATATAAATTCATTTTCATGTTCAAGTCGACAACAGATGTTTACTGTGCTATATGGAATGCTCTATTACGCTGGTGAGGTGTAGACTTTGTTGTTGTTGTTTTTGTTGAATTATGATCTTAATGCTGTACGTTATAAAAAAAGTATAATTAAAGGTTTTCCCGGCCAATTTTGTTAAATTGTTATTCACATTTATTTTATGTGCATTCAAATTCGTATGTTTGAAGCGGGGTGAAGTGACTTTCGTCAAACGATGTTATGTTTAATGCCTTCAATTTTTTTTATTAGGCACCCAAATCAGTGGTCACATGTTCAAACTCGAGCGGATGTAAGCATTCAATTTCGTGTTTGGCCATGGAATTCCAAGTTTGTGTATTTAAAATAGTACGATGGGCTCGATAAGCACTAAAAACAGTTTCAATTCCGTTTTTGAGCAAGCGATATTTAAACATATTGAACATTCAAATTTCGTAATACACGTAGGCCTAAAAGAAGCAGGAGTAATTATTGCAAAGCTGATCATTAATGTGGCTTTTATTTTTTATGTTAAGTTTCATCATCATAATCAGCACTGTTTATTTGAACATTCAGGTTTTTTTTTTTTTTTTTTTGCTTAACATGTTAGGTAAACTTCATGAGTATATAAAATCCTCATTTCGTCATGTCATCACACATGGCTTTCTTTATCTCTAATTTACATCTTTATTAATTAGATCATGTTGTGTTTATAACCTGAAATTGACTTGCGACCTTCATTTAAATGTACACACTTATTTCATGTTTGCAGCAGCATCATGCGTCACCCACATGTAGACATTATAATAGCATTCAATTTAAAACGTAGTGCAAGTTATGTACTTTTTAATGGACAGGTTTAAACGAACTTGTTTACCCCATATGCGAATTTGAATACTCGGAAAGAACTGGCGACAGGTGGAGATGAAGTTGAAAAACCATTGCCGAAAATGTATACGCATTCGATGACAGGCGTAATTGCGAAATCAGTTGTCCCGAATTTGTCAATAAAAAATGAATGAAGAAAAACGACTTTGAATGACGGTATTTCGATGCCCCGAGCAAATTTGACGAAAATGAATGCTTCTAATATGAAATTGAATGACAAAAGAATGAAAATGGCCGGGAAAACCAATATTTTCATAGCGCCGACAGCTTCATATTTTTTTTTTTAAATCTTTAGGCCGCGATCTCTGAATTCATAATGTTTTTACTCCTTTCATTTATCTCATGCAATGAGATAAACCTCACAAAAACAAGACCAAGAACGGTACAATTGCAACGTACTTGATGTGAAGTACATTCATAAACGATCGACAGGCAAACTTATATCGATGCTATTTGTGTAGCTTTGTACAGAGTATAATGTACAATGTACACGAGCATACATGGACCAGAATGGACACCCATGGACCAGATAAGGGACACACACACACACACACACACACACACACACACACACACACACACGAAGACCAATTAGAGTTGCCATGGTAACATATTTAATTTCAACGCACATCGAATTTTAAATTCCTCCATGGCGAGATACACTCTGTTCATTATTTCGGTAGACACTCATCGCATTAACTTAATAAATAATTACTGTTCGACATAATTGCATCTAGGAGTATGATCTATGATGTATAACGTGCTTTTTTAAACTCCTCATATTTCTATCATTGTTGCCATTCCACAAGAAGATGGTCAAAAATGTCAAAATATGTTGTAAAGAACAGGTTGCTGTGCAATAATTAAGTGTGACGATAGTGACAGAACAAACATACAGCTTCATTTAAGTCCACTTGTTCAAGCCTGTAAATTATGATCTCATTACATAGGAATTTAACGGTATTCAAATATATATATATTTTTTTTTTGTTCATCCTTTTCTCTGATTTCACTGAAGTTTTCAAAGAGCTGTGGAGCGTTCCATTTTACTTCCTTTTATTTCAGTCAGGGCAAAATAAATGATATAAAAGAAACAATAAAACGTGAATTATTGTTTTCAGTTTGCGTTCATCACAAGAACAGTTATTCTTTGTACACACTGTCTTCACCTATCTCTCATGTACACACAAAGGTATGCAGCCCTACGGCATTCAAATCACAGCTACTTAAAGGAAACCAAAACCCAAATAAAAATGCGAATTGAGAGAAAGCAATATCAGTATAACACATCAGTGAAAGTTTTAGGAAAATCGGACCATCGAGTCAATAGTTTTAATCTTTAAAGTTTCGGTGTCGTCATTGCTGGATAATGATATCACGACACTTCATGACGTCATTCTGGACACTATAATATAAAAGGAAAATTCCATAAAATTTCAATTCATTGAAAAGTATCATTCCATCGACTTGTTACTGACATAAACGTATATGTTAGCTTTCTGAAAGAGGTAAGTCAAGTGCTCTTTTCTTGTGCTAGAAAAGTGAAAATATGTTGAATTTTCTTGGTACATTCTTTATATTGTCATCCATAATGACGTCATGCAGTACTTTCCTTATCAAGTGATGACAGCACTAAAAGTTTAGAAATTTGTAACTTTTGAATCAATTGTTCAATTTTCCTCAAACTTTTCCTGATGTGATACATTGCTGCCTTCACTCATATCCACCTTCATATCTGAGCTCTGGTTTCCTTTCAATCGGCAACACTGTACATCAACATGAAAACACACCTTTCCCGCACCAACGTTGTATACAGACATACTCCGAGAGAAAGGTTTCAGCAAATTGTTATGTTTATTACGACAGCTGGTTTGAGCCATTCGAACAGCTATATTATATGTATCTTTATATCTACACGTACAATTTAGATTCATTCTTGATTTCAACGCATAATTTCTCTGACAGGTGACAGGGCAACGAGAATTCACCACATGATAGATTTCCTGCCTGATTGAGATTATTTACATGACCACGACTAGAAGCAATCTGTCACAAACCGACACCCATAGACGAATACAAATTACCCATGGAGAGCAATACTACGTCATGCGATTGACTGACAGTGGAGGTGACTAACGCTGGACAGCACGAGAAATGTTAATCTAGACTAGTAATGCATCTTCTTTGTCAGTTATGTTCATAAATATATTGAGAGCAGGTTTTATCATGATACATCATGCAACCAACTTGTGGACATTATGATTTTTGACAAAAGCTCAAACTATAATCAAAATCAATGTAAAATATACATCAGAGTTTAAATGTTTTTTAAAGGAAATTGGTTACTAGTGTTTTTTCATTAATTTCCATAAACATCTTGTTCCTTCCTTTATTTGGGGGGGGGGGGGGGAGAGCAACCAAAGTTTAGTAACTATGCAAAGCAGCACTCGAATAAATACCTACCATACAACTAGAAATGGAGACAATACTGTGGATACAGATATACATTTAAATCAAATCACTGATGTTGGTTGCTGTGAACACAATCTGCTCAGCTGAAATTAAAGCAAGCATCCCCTATGTAAACACACATAACCCCAAATCTGACACTAGCCTCATCTATCATTATTTTTTTGAACTCATATACAGCCACTGTATCAGCATTGTATCCTGACTGACATGCAAGCTCCTGTTCATAGCCCATTTTCTATTTCATACCATATACCAACTTATAAGGGAAAACATGCAAAACAACATCACAATCCTTTCCAGCAAATATCTTTTTTTTTTCTCCCAATACAGTCCCACCTGTTAGCTTTCTGCAATTCAACTGTAACTACAAATATTATCATAATGGAGCAATGTCCTACATGCTCATTTTTGCCTCAACAAAAAGTTGAGAGAGTGCAAGAAATAAAGAGATAAAAAGCTAAATTAAAATGGTTACAAATACACACATATGTTACTGTAAAGGAAATGGATTTACACAAAATTGATAATCAAAAACTACCTAGAAAATTTTAGGAGAGGGGAACCTCATTATAACGAGCTAGTTGGAACCACTGAAATTTCCTTGTTACATTGAGTATCTTCTTATTTCTGAGATGAAAATAGAAGAATATAAAAAGGAATGGAACCTGTAAAGTTACCTCATTATATTAGACATCTTGCTATATCCAAACTCATTATAACAGGGTTCCACTGCAATGATATTCTGTAACCATGACATGGAAGGGACATTCACTTGTAGACTGTACAAATGGGGTAATACAGAAACATCTTCACAATCATTGGTTTAAATTAAAAAAAAAAAATGAATAAATTTAGTTTCCAATGCAATCAAAATGAATAGTACACAGTCCACTTTCCCACAGAGATTTAGCTTGAGTCTGTACAACAACAAATATTAAAATTTTACACAAGGGTCAGAATTTTGTACACTTATACTGGACTACAGCAGAGTAATGCAACACATTACAGTGACTTGGACAACTACGCTGTATTAGTGCTTATACACAAACAGTTACAATTATCACAGAAATATCCATGTATGCTCAAGACTGGAATGAAATTTCAGAGTCCCCTGGAAAAGGGGAATGGGTAGTCACCACTGCCAGCATTGATGCTATAAAAAAAAACCAGTAATGGTAGTTGAAAGAGCTCTCTGGATAGCTATGATTTCCAAGAGGGAACAGCATGGTAAGTTTAATGTCCTTCCAAGCATTTAATGGCACACACACACACACACACACACGGACACATTGATATAATATATATGCACATATCACACACTTACACTCACACACACTAACACACACAAATGCACACATTACATGTATACACATTCACATACACATGTACATGTACACACACCCACACACATGCACTTAACACAATTATGCATGATACAAAGCGGACATCGGTACTGCAACCCACTCTGACTGTAACCTCTGCCCACAAGGTACCATAAACTTTGGACCTTTAATGAGACAGTCAGACTTATGATATACTAAGAGCAATTTGCTTGACTGCAACAAATAATCTATTAAGTTGCTTCCGGCTTTTCATGCAATGGCTAAATTTGGCCATAAGCATGATGCCTTGTTTATATTTTGTAGCGGAGGTTCGTTCATCTTCAGCGCCTACTAAAAGGATTGAGTTTTTACCTCTTTTTGTAACGGAAATATTTCTTAATTTGTCACTGCTCATCACGTTACACAAAATCATCAGTAGACTTTCAAAACTGAAATTATGGCTCGTTCCAACTGTCCTGCGATTTGGTGATCTGCCCCAGTTGGGCCGTTAGAAGCTGATCATGTAAGTCTTGTTTCTTTTTACATGTATCACAATTTGCACTGCGATTGAAATCGTGGTCTGAATCTTGGGGTAATTGTGGTGATCATATCAAATCTTATCAGATCTTATCTCATCTTGAGCTCAGTCATATTGTAGCAATCGCGTTGAAAAGTTTTAGACATTTCAAAAATTGTCTATGATCAATGCAATTGCCACAACTGCCCTCAAGATCTGATAAGAAAATCATGGTTACTCCACATTTCAGACCACGATTTCACCAGTGGTGCAGATTGTGATAGACATAGATCTAATTGAAAATTCCATGATTAACTACTAATGGCCAATCGTGGCATGCGAAGTGGATCGCACAACAGAGGGAATGAGCTTTAATAGCCTGAAAGTATGACATAATTATTAGCGTGAACTTCAGTGACTTTTAAGAATGACATTACATGTATATCTTTCATAGGACCATTTCATGCAAATGATTTTTATATTTTCTTGTATCCTCCCTATGAAACAATAACATCCTTTGACATTCCAATCTAAAGCTATGACTTCCTGTTGAAAATTAGCCATTTACTAACATCCTTCACGTGTGACTACATTAACAGTGGGCTTCTGGACAGAAACTGACATACTGCTGGTACCTAGTCAAAGTTCAGTGACCTTTGATCTGAAGGGGATCTTAAAACAAAATCAGTGCATTGTACATCTTTTCACTTGACTATAGAAAGGGAAATAAAAGAGATATATGAAACGTTCTACCACAGTCATCTCACAAACCTTCATGACTCCTATCATCATACTATACATGTGCTTGAACTGAAATATGATTCTCTTGAAAAAAACAAACAAACAAAACATTACCCAGCTCTTTTACAAGAGGCTATTTGATCGTTTCGAGTGTCCTATATCTCCACAAGCAGCTCACATGATATTAGCTGCATCTCTATTTTGCAAAAACAATATGAGACATCAGGGAAAGTGTACACTATACCTAACCTAGCTATCGAAAGGATGTAACTTACATGTACCATCACTCCACGGTCATATTTATCCCTTGTCACTGAACAGATGGGAAACAGTGCAAGGGAAAAAATTGCCCCCTCAAGCCTAAAAATATTGCAAAAGTATACAGATTTTATGTGAGCACTTTGACAAAGATATTACTGTAAACATATGTACAGTGTAAATATATATTTTTACTATCTTTGAAGTAGTGGTTGAAACCTGTGTGAGAAGGTATAAGCTAGCTCAGTTTGGGAGTCACAGCTCTGCCCTAGTGTGTGACTTTATACAGCCCAAGCAAGCATCATACTACATCAAAAATTTGTCCCATTTCTTGGGTGATTCTTAGCAGTCTGTCAGCAGTCTCACATATACACAAATGATGTAAAAGTTGGTCACTCCATGTGGTTTCACACATAGTGAACACTCACTACACCATACTCAAAGGAAATTCAAATGTAACCTGACGATATCAGTACACTTATGGTGCAAGAAACTAAGGGAAACATCTGATCGTATTTCTCCTGCCGAGGGTTTGTGGTTCCTACACCTTCGAAGTGAAAACGGGTGAAAGACGAGCAGCCATTGTCCACATTATCCATGCTGCAAGACTCTTGAAGTTTGATGGGCCAACATCTTGTATAATGTCTCAATGGAGGGAAATGGTCCTTCTCAAGAATGTGTCCACTTGCATCTCTTCCTTCCATCCCTCCATCACTCCATCCCAGCTTCATCCTCCAGCATCTGATTTATCTCTCGCTCCCATTCCTCGTTCTCTTCGCCCTCTTCAACAACTTCATAGTCCTGTGGCCAGACAGAGAGACAGAGATTAGAGAAAGAATTAAAAACAACAAATGAGACTCGTTCTCTGATGAACATGCTTGACACGAGAAGGACAACTTAGAATGATGGAGAATGTCTTTAAGTATTCATGATTAAAGGGACTGTACAATACTGGTTGAGGTGAGGATTTAGGTTTATAAAATTTTTTGGGTGAGATAATGAGAAACCTATTTTGAAAAATGAAAAAGCATGTAATTTCAAGAAGGTTTCAATGTTAATTTGATGAAAATTGGCCTTGAAATGGTTAAGATATCCAAAGAAGCGATCATCATGAAATTTACATGCCACGACTTTTATTAGGATCTCTTTGTTTTACATTGTTTTTGGATATCTCAGCCATTTCAAAACCTATTTTCATCAAATAAACTTTTGATTCCCCTCAGAATTGTAAAAGCTTTTTAACATTTCATAGAGTGGTTTCCAAATATCTCGCAAAATGTTATAAGTTGAATCCTCACCTCAACCAGTACTGTACAGTTCCTTTAAGATGCAAACTCAACATAAGCTCTTGATACATTTATTAAATTGGTATGTACGGTTTGTAGTATACTGTAGAAGCGGAAATTTTTGTGGTGTTCAAATTTTCACACATTTCGCGCAACCAGAAACTAGCGCAAAAATAAACGCACACAAATATTTTAGCTTGCCATATGTTCCACTAGTTGATGTCTTGATTCTGCGGGATTAAAAACATGTGAAACTCATCTTACCTGGCTGAGTACAAAAAATCAGTCATGCGAAAATATTGGATAACTTTTACAGTAATCAGTAGTCAGCATTGTACATACATTGTATAAGCATATTACTTGTCAAACTAAAACCCTTTATTTTCTGTTAATTTCCAGTGTCACACAAAAGTAAATTTGCTGCCAAATTTCCCTTTTTTAAAAGTAATGTGTTTTTTTAGTATAATTGTCGATTCTTATTGGTTACATACGTCTGTTTGGTGACATTTATGTCTGGGGTTGTCTGTTTGATTTTGCGGGGGGGGGGGGGGGGGGTGGGGGGGGGGCAATGAACAAAAAAGGCAGAAATTCATGTCCTCATATGACAGTAATAACACAGAACACTGTACTTATGAAAACCTGGGTAGTTAATCTCAGTGACAGTGTGATCAGGGAGGTTTTCCTCTCACCTCTCTGGTGTGATTTTAACAAGCAGCTATAGACAACATATGATGAGATACTGTACTCTCAACAGCTGTTCATGCAAGTGTGTGTATGTGTGTAAGTGTGCGTGTGTGTCTGTGTGTGTGTGTCTGTGTGTCTGTGTGTGTGCTCAGTGTCATAATAAATTGGTATCATATTTCCTATTTCGCTACAAGTGGTGACTGTTCCACTGCTAATCATGTATTTACAACAGCACATGCTGCTAAACACATGATAAAACTATCATTATCCGCATAACAGGTATGACATGTATTGTGAAGGTAATATCAGCACCAGACAAGCGACTAATGAAACAAATACAAACAAGTGTGAGGCCTACATTGACAAGGCAGGCCCATAGGAAACCAAACAGCTGCCTCAAAGTTGGAATATTATTTAGCTTCTCTGACAATGTGGACTTTGATTTGTTTTCATGATTGCATGTATGATCATGAAAACAAATCAAAGTCCACATTGCCTGGAAAGTTAATCTGAATTTCATGATTATAAAGTTTGATCATGAAAACAAAATTTAAGTCTACATTGTCTCAAAATCTAAATAGTATTCCAGCTTTGATGCAGCTGTTCAGTTTCATAGAGAAGAAAAAGGAAAAACATATTTGCAAGAAATTAAAGGTAGAGAGTATTTAAGATGAGAGGGCTGCCTTTGAATAGCAATTTTGGCAGCTGAATCATGCCATATGATATCATTTTCATTTGTTAATATTAGATTTAGTATTTTAAGTATGGAGAGCAGCACTCTTGTCAAGCTTATTAACCCCTTGAGGATAAGTCCCAAGTATACTTGGGCAAGTGTCTATGGGGAACGTGTGTTGTACCAAATCAGCCCATCCGCAAAGGGTTAATGCAGGGCTGCCAACTCTCACGCATTGAGTGTGAGACTCACACATTTTGGTCCTTTCTCACTCTAAAACTTTATTTCATATGCATGCATTTCTATTGATCTCACTCATTTTGACTCCTAAATTATAGCATTGGCCTATGGGTGTCTCACTCTCAACTAGTTTCCAGTGTTGGGAGCCCTGTTAATGTCTTTTTCACCTCGTCTTAATGATCAAGAATGACAGCAACATCACATATTATAACATTCAGAACCTACAATACTTTAGCCAGGTCCTCATGGTACAATGAATTTGCATTCATGCAATAAACAGCTATATGCGTCTTTATTCCTTAGCCACAGTGATTCATCATACACCCTATTTCTCAATATGGTAGGTTCTGCCAAGAATAGTTAAAGGCACTACATCGGCAACATACGTCTTGCCCAACATCTACATCAGCAGAAAGCCAGGTAAGGCAAAACATGTGACACAAAACACTGTTGGTGACAGAAGCCATACCAGTCGATGGATAAGATTATCTATGCAAATGTGGTTGTATCATCACAGGGAATTGGGGACCATGCACAGAAAATTCTGGAAATCTATGCTATGGACAAACATTCAGAAAATCTTTTTGATACAATGGTTAATTGTAACAAAATTGTGCTATCCTACAATGTATCTAAATGCTTTGGACATGTTTGTCCCTGACATTATTTGTTACTGAACATTTTGCCTCCTAAAAATGCACTGTAACTTGGCATTGATCAAATTTGTGCATGACAATGCAGAGCATCCATCAAAAGAGCCAATGGTCACATGACTGCAAGTCACATGACTTCAGGTCAAATGATTTCCAGGCACATGACCTATAGTCTCCAATAATGTAATCAATCTTATGCAAAACAGTGAAACAACGGGATGGCATATGCCAAACAGGTCTTAAAGCAGTTTGCATTAAGTTCAATGTACTAATCTTCCTCACATATACACGCCTACATCAGAGAAGATGAGCCACAATGCCTGTGAGGAGATCTAGCAAACATTGGAAGCATTGCTCTGGAAAAAAAAAAAAAGGAAAAAAATAATTTCAACATAAAAAGTTAACTTGGAATTTCAATAATTGTTAAATGAACAAAGTCAAACAGCAGAAATTGTATCCTTCACTTCAATTCAATGACAGTTGTAGAGTTGTAATACAAATGTAACTTGGAAATGAGGACTTTTAACAGTTGTTAGCCAAGTGTATAGCAGGTACAATGTATGTACCAGGTAGCTCAATCAAGCAAACTACAAACATGAAAATTGTATGACTGCCCCTATAAACAACAAAGCCACATTCCAATTTGAAGAGCTTGACAATGCAATTTAGGCTGTATTCTCCTTTTCCTATTTGTATACTAATGCTGTACTGGACTATCATTTTCTATTTACCTACTAGGTAGTTTATTGGTCTTTATGGCAGGTTGCTTTTGTCATCAATGGGCTGCACTGTAACGCTCCAGCTATGTTACAAACTTTAAGGAACAAACCCCTGGAATAATCTTCTCTTGTTTTTGTAAAAATGTTGACTTTGATAACACAACCTTGGCATTTGATTCCTTGATCTGAGCTCCATGAAACAACTTCTGGGGGCAGCACTTCTCCAATACAGTGTAAACAGTGAACCCCTTTCAGAATTGACTTTAGCCTTTTATCCAAACTTCAAAATTTCCTTTTCACAATACACTCTTAACCCATTGAGGATGGACTGATTTTGCTACAACATGCATTTCCCATAGACACCTGCCCAAGTATACTCGGGACTCATCTTCAACGGGTTAATACCTAGTTTAAGCAATTATCTTTAGTCTGGATCTTATTGATAAAAAGATATGAAGAGATTGGCAGACATTCCCAAAATATGATGCATCCGGTAAACCTTGACACAGACTCTACATCCCGCCTACAAAGTTCTGATCCCTTCTCAAGCCTTCAGAACACATGGCGCGGTTCATTCATGATAGATAAAGACACTATAGCAAATGGGAAATATTAAAGTAGAATCCCTTTGCAAGAAAAAGTTAGAAAGCTCCCATTTTTGAGAAGACATTCATTGTATAATTCTTGTTTGTGTTATGGGAGGAAACATGTCTCCTGCTGTCAACTCTGTGAATACCAGTTAAAGGGATTGTATAGATTTGGCTGAGACCTAGCTTCAGGTTTCTAACACTTTGGCGAGATAATGAGAAACTTCTTATGAAATATGAAAGAGCAAATGATTCCAAGAGGAATTCAATGTTTATTTGATGAAAATTGGTTTTGAAATGGCCAAGATATCCAAAAACAGATTGATCCTAATAAAAGGTGGGACCCACTTTTTATTATGATCACTTTGTTTTACTTTGTGTTTGGATGTGGTCAGCAAAACCAATTTTCATCACATAAACTTTGAATTCTTCTTAGAATGGCATGCTCTGTGCTAAAGTGGTTGCTTGGTATCTTGCAAAAAGTTACAAGCTAAATCCTCATCTCCACCAATACTATACTATCCCTTTAAGCTGTGATATTGTAAAAACTACACTGGATAAAAGCAAAGCAAAAGATATGGTTCATGCAGTATACATACATGTGCGTGGCTACATACTGTATTTCGGATGACAGAGAGCCTACATGTATAAGGTGATCTGTCAGTGAGTGTAGGTATAGGGTGTACACTACTTGTTACATCTGTCACTGAGTATCAAATCACACTGGCTGCAGGGCATCCCCACAACCAACTCGTGCGACCTAAACACTGGGGAAACCCAGGGCCGGCGTGCTCTGGAGAACTCTCCCCCCACGGTCTGGATGGTGCAGGTGCATTAAAGGGCATCGCTCTTTGACATGGCCCAAATAAACAAGCCCTGACAGCTAATTGGCAGAAGGCAGTGTTTACATGAAGTACATGTATGCACCGTGCCATGTACACTGTACTTTGTACTTGAAATGCATGTATGTAATTCATGACTGTATATTATGTTTTGTCTCAGTACATACATAATGAATGATGATGCAATGGAATGTGTGCCTTGATAATGGGGGGTTGACTTGAATAATAGACCTCACCCATTTATCAGAGAGAAAGAGGGATGGGGAAAGAAGGAGAGAGGAGAGATTGTTCTCCCTATTGGAGTATATTATATCGTATCAAAACAAAACAAATATAGTTTTGAAACTAATTTGGATCAGATAGTAGACAATAATAGATAGGGGGAGGGGGCAGCCTTGCCCTTATTGGAGACATTCTTTCTTATCAAAACAAAACAAACAAACTTACAAGCATACCTGAAAAATAATTTGCATCAAACAACAGACAAAATTTAAGGAAGAAATTTCTTCTGCCAAACTGTCCTTGTCAGGACATGTACAGTAGGTGTAATATTCATGTAAAACTGCATGACTTATCATTAGATACTCAAGTAAGGGAAAATAAATAGATACCTGCCTAGACTTGCCTGCTCCCCCCCCCCCCCTCCAACATTCATGTCAAAAACAACCTTCAGGACTTCACAATCTGTGCACAATTCGGGAAGTATTCAACAAGATGGGCCATTGAGGCCCAGTGGTTGAGACCACAGACTCTACACCTTGAGGTCCCTGGTTCAAGTCTGTTGCCAGCAGTAGTTGTGATCTACCATGTAGGCAAGACACGTAATCCTCAATGATCAGTCCGTCAAAACTTTTCTTAACTTTGCTCATTACTTTTATGCCTCCTCATTGGTCATGTGACATAGAATCAATACATAAAAAGCAAATAAAACAAGAAGAGAAGTCATCAACAATATGAAGGCTATACTCCTGAAGCTATGATTTCTGAAGGATGAGGTAGAAAATATATTGCAAAATTAAACCACTCTGAAACAGGCATATTACTCACATGATTGCATTACTGGTCATTAAAATCTCATAAGTACTGGTTGTTGTAAGGAAAAAAAAAATACACCAAACAAAAAGACAGAAGATGAAACTAACAACAACCACCATGTTATCCATCGACTGGATAATGTAATGTTCCAGTCCTGAGCAGTCTATACTCATCCTCTACTGTATATAATGACATAAACTCATAATGTACGTGCTACCATGCATGTGTCTGTGTGACTGTGTGCATGTAGGGGCCTACATTGTATACATGTGTATTGTGTGTGTGTGTATGTACGTGAATGGGAGAGGGCAGTAGAACGTGCAGAGTAGGCCTACTGTGTAAGCTTTTTTTTTTTTTTTTTTTTTCCTTATATTTTCGCAGATGAGGAGGTCACATAGTGCCCTACATTTTTGCAAGATGTTGTTTTTGTGAATTGACACCAAGGCTATCATTAAAGTGCACTACATTGTATTACCCTAGGGCAAGGCGACATTTTTGCATGTTGTTAAATTCACGGTCCAACAGTGATTCACAATTGGCAATAACTAAACCCTCATGAAAATAAAAGCTTACACAGCAGAGTGTACAAATCCTTATTAACCCATGATCACAGAAACTCTCCATTGCAGGAAACCATGTTTGGTACATAATGTACCCAGGACCTCGAAGAAAACAATTAATGTCTATCATAATGAATTGATTGAGATTTCTACCATGCAGCTGTGGTTATACCACCTGACTGAACCCAGATATGCACACTGGCTGATATGAAAATCTACTCTGTTTTGCACTGCCTTCCTGCTTTCTCAAATGGCAATATCCGATTTCAACATCAATATAAGGTGAACATGATGCAAGACGGACAAAACAGCGTCTTCCTTGACAGGACACACATGATCACATTTACACCTTATGTGCTAACATACTTGAGCTGCATCACCATCACATATATTAAGCAAATAATCAACGTTGGTGAAGGTAATGGGACAAACTATCACTTCCGAGGCGATCTGGATGTAGCTATCTTTCCGAAGCGCAGCTGAGGAAAGATAGCGTACACATTCAGATAGCCGAGGAAGTGATAGTTTGTCTCATTGCCTGAAACTAAAAGTTGATTATTTGCTTTATATTCCACATCTAGGGTCCTGGAAATTCCCATTTTATTCCACATCTGAAACCGTTTTAGCTGTCTTTAGGTATCCTTAGGGATTAGGCTACGTGTGCGCGTAGATGACAAAACAATGAATTTGCTGCGCGCACCACGCGGCACCGAAGTGAAAGTGCGTTGCACTGTGTACTATCAAGTGACCTAGGTCACATGATAGTTCACAGTGCAACGCACTTTTATTTCGCGCGTACTCATCTTGCATTAGGACTGCGTGGACTGTGTGGAGATCAGCGAAACAAAAGGGACTATCAACATAGAGTGTGACGAACTTTTCTTCTCAGGTGATGTGATGGGCAAAACTACGCTTCATCACGTGATCAGCTCTGGTCCAGTCCTATTGCAACATTCTTAGTATGTGGAATATAAAGTCTATTATCTAGACTGCTATCAAATTTAATAATTGTATTGAATGCCAGGACATTTTGATTTAAACAAAAACACAGTCCAGAATCTAGACTATCACACTGCAAGTCTAAATGTAAATTTTGTTGGAAGCATGCTACTTCTTTTGGCCACTATCATACATACGCCATGTACACAACAGTGTGTATTTACAATTTTGCACATTTCACCTGTAACATTCTGATATGAAACATGGGAACAAACCTAGAGTGGGAACAGGGTGGAATGTGTTATATTGTAACACACTATGGTAATGAGCTCTCTCATCCTACTGTAAAGTGGTAAAGAATCTGTAGACTAGCTACACTATGGTAATGCAATCGACTCGGCTAAAGTGCCCCTGCATGTCCTTATAAATATCATACACCAGTATCATATACCATGTACATGCATTGTCAAATTCTGTCAGTGTTTATGCAGTGGCCCTCTAAACCATGATATTTACACTGTAAGCAATTTAAAAAACCATGTCACATACAGTCAGTCTTTGATGTGCATCCCCTGACCCCAGCCTACAGTGTAGTCTTGGCCAAGAGCAGAAAAATAAAAATAGTAAAAAGAGAAAAAAATACATATTGTAACTCATGCAAACAAACTAAAATAGATATATGTTTGTATGGATTTTCCCATGGAGCACATCCAGATCACATTTCAATGAAATCAGTATGAAATGTCGTTGGTAGACTGCATATCATATTCAAATTTGATGTAACTCAGGAGCCTAAAGATGCCAGAACATAGAGGGCAGCATTGACCAAGACTCTCTCAAGCTGTAATAATAAGAGGAAGCATCATGCTCACCTGAATATTACAAGTTCACCTTCTATGCATTCTTGCAGATTATTATCACAATTATTATCATTAATGGGGGCACTGTGGCATAGTGGATATGACTTCCGACTCTTGATCGGAGGACCCACCGGGCCACCAAACAAAAAAGTTAGTGTTGAGCCATGCCAACATTTGACCATTAATCCAAAAAAGTCATTTTCACCAAATTTGCAGATACAAGGTCTTGTCACCCCAGCGACGATATAATGTTACTATCTGTAATCTATTATCTAGACTGCTATCAAATTTACAAATTTTACACTTGAATGCCAGGAAAATTGATAGTGATAAACAAAAACACAGTCCAGGATCTAGACTATCACACTGCAAGTCTAACTGTAAATTTTGTGGGAAGCATGCTACTTCTTTTGGCCACTATCATACATACACCATGTACATGTATAGTGTGTATTTACAATTTTGCACATTTCACCTGTAACATTCTGATATGAAACATGGGAACAAACCTAGAGTAGGAACAGGGTGGAATGTGTTATATTGTAACACACTATGGTAATGAGCTCTCTCATCCTACTGTAAAGTGGTAAAGAATCTGTAGACTAGCTACACTATGGTAATGCAATCGACTCGGCTAAAGTGCCCCTGCATGTCCTTATAAATATCATACACCAGTATCACATACCATGTACATGCATTGTCAAATTCTGTCAGTGTTTATGCAGTGGCCCTCTAAACCATGATATTTACACTGTAAGCAATTTAAAAAACCATGTCACATACAGTCAGTCTTTGATGTGCATCCCCTGACCCCAGCCTACAGTGTAGTCTTGGCCAAGAGCAGAAAAATAAAAATAGTAAAAAGAGAAAAAAATACATATTGTAACTCATGCAAACAAACTAAAATAGATATATGTTTGTATGGATTTTCCCATGGAGCACATCCAGATCACATTTCAATGAAATCAGTATGAAATGTCGTTGGTAGACTGCATATCATATTCAAATTTGATGTAACTCAGGAGCCTAAAGATGCCAGAACATAGAGGGCAGCATTGACCAAGACTCTCTCAAGCTGTAATAATAAGAGGAAGCATCATGCTCACCTGAATATAACAAGTTCACCTTCTATGCATTCTTGCAGATTATTATCACAATTATTATCATTAATGGGGGCACTGTGGCATAGTCGATATGACTTCCGACTCTTGATCGGAGGACCCGAGTTCGAATCCCCCCCAGCGCTTACGTCCTTGGACAAGATGTTTTACCCACCATATCTCTCTCGACACAGGTGTATAAATGGGTACTAGGCAACACTAGGGTAATAATAATAGCAGGGCCCTCTGGTAGAGCAGTGGCAACACTGAAGAGGCTACCCTGGATAAATAAGACCTAATTATTATTATATATCATGCTCACCTGAATATCACAAGTTCACTTTCTATGCATTCTTGCAGATTATTACCTGAGAACTTAAAACTGCAGTCACTAATCTACTGTAGAAGGAGATTTTGTACCCCAAGTTTAAGGGAATGGTGCTCATTTGTACATCATTAATCTATCATCCAAGTGATAATACGAGCTAGAATACAGTGTAAGTTTGGTGAAAATTTGTCCATATGATTTCAAGAACATGAAAATGTAAAATTTTGGCCCCAATTTGAACCCCCTCTGGGCCCATTGGGGCACGCGTGGATCCGCCATGAACAAACTTGACCCGCAGTCATCAAAGTTTACTCATAGGATTAACTTAATAGCTCAATCACTTCTGGTTCTAGAGAGAAGAAGATTTGTAAAGATTTCTTGGGGCTCAATTGAATAAATTGAGATCCTATCCCCCTAGGGATGCTACCTGTCAAGTTTGGTGAAAATCTGTCACAGGTTTCCAAGAAGAACATGAAAATGTAAGAAGTTTACACACAATACACGACGCACCACACACAATGCACGACAGATGGTAAGTGATTGCAATATCTCACTTAAGCCTTGAGTTTAACTAAAAAGATGGATATTTTTATAATTATTTCAGACATTTCTTATAAATGCACACATGAACATTTTAGAGCAATAAAATCGAGGACTAACCAACACAAGCACACAAAGATTGTATGCTTTTGTATTTAAAGTTTAACGAGCCACGCTGAACCTACGGTAGCTCATGTTTCCCAGGTAAATAGTACAATAAACTCAACCATACATGTGACTTCCATCCTAAAGGTAATTTGTCTATTAAATGCACTCTGACCCTTTCCAGTATTTATCCATCAAATCCAATCATAATCTACAACTTCTGGGAAGCTGCAGTTCACAGAAATGATAGCATTTGATATCATATTTGACTCATGTACACGATTATATCATGTTTATACAAACTCAGTCTATTGCCTTGTCATTACTCTTATGAAATTCATTTGACACTTCTATTGACACATACAGTCAACACAGCCAAGCTCGATACTCCAGTGGGCCACCATTTCAAGTCCCATTCACTCCATCACTGACATGATTCTACAGGGCATTGAATCATCGGACATTCATCCAGACACAGTCCAAACCAGCAGAGCAAAGCTCTGGATGAATTGACTTCACACAATCCAACCCATGGCCTCAATATCCAGGAGGGAAATGACTATTAACATTTTTTTTTTTGCCATTCTTTGCGCATGTTCATAATGCACACCTTTTTATTACTGATTAATTCCTTCCTCTTGACAGAGTCTCTTTTATATAGCCCTTTTCCACCTACACATACATACACTTGTATTTGTTTGTGTACATATGTGCATGTATAGATAATA
Organism: Diadema antillarum; assembly: GCF_040938485.1. NCBI lineage: Eukaryota > Metazoa > Echinodermata > Echinoidea > Diadematoida > Diadematidae > Diadema > Diadema antillarum. The sequence continues at coordinate 328,785 of NW_027272673.1, forward strand.
CCAGGTTAGGGCTTGCTGCTTGTTCAGCTCCTCATGGTCCCCACACCGTCACTTATGCTTTGCTATTTCACTTTTTTCCTATTCTTTATCCTCCTGTTGTTCCTTGTCTTGTTTGATGTTGCCTCCCTATTCATCCTTATCCTTCATAGGTTGCCCCCTTTGATGTTTGGGATCATCAGTGGTCCACCTCTACCTTTTGTCTGTCCACCCTTCTGCTTCTAATCCCCCTCCCTTTACCTGTTGGGCTCCTTGCCCATGACTTCCAACCCATCCCTTTTGTTTTCTTTGTTCTATGTCCCTATAGCCCTCCCCTGACTGTTCTTGTTGTGTGTAGTCCTTTTAATACATGAGATTGCTTTTCCTGCCGTTTGTCATTTTGCCTCTGATGAAGATTCTGCTAGGATCGAAAGCTCAGGCCCCTTTTGACTCCATTTTACTCCATTGGCTTGCCGCTCCTCGATAAGCAGTTTTTAGCAGCTTTTTTGCTACGTGAAATAATTTGTGTGTAGTAAAAAGTTGAGCTGAGGCATACAAATCAAATGTCAACGTCAACAAAAACAGCACCACCATCAACATCACAGAAGCATGATCACATGGTGCAGTAAATTATATTCTGATACGAAGAGGTAGAGATCACAATGAAATTACAATGTTTCTAATCAATTTGTTGCAACGTCAATGTCCACTAACTTACCTGTAATTCCTGTTGAAGCTCTTTCTCCCACTCTGGTACATCTTCTGTGACTTCTTCATCTGTGATTGATATGAGGAGTGGGGTCGAGAAAAGATACCAAGTTGGGTTAGACTTTTTAATGCTTTAGTGAGAACTGTAACACATCTACTACAGACCTTTGCTGAGAACGTAATTACTAAATTAGTGTTTATGCAAGCATTTAGCACAGTGGCAGATCCAGAGGGGGGCGCACTGGGCACTCACCCTCTCTTTATTTCTTGTTAAAGATAAAAGAAAGAAAAAGAAAAAAAATGGGGTGTGTGCGCCTCCTTTAATTTTGTAAAGGTGCCTCTATACGGAATTCCTGGATCCGCCCCTGTAACATCTGATGCAATTGTCAACGTGTGTGCAGTTTGTTCCACTAAAAGAATGCAAAAAAAAAAAAACCACACACACACAGCTACCCTAGGAAAAAAAAAATCATTAGATACAATACAAAATGGATTCAAAGTCTTGATGTCAAGCTTATGTGATCCAGATAACAAATGTAGTGATCTGTAATAAGCCTACTCTTAGTCGTGGCTTGGACAATCTGTCAATCACAGGTCTGTGTAGTACACTGTGTCATGAATTGTTTGTGTCTTGTATGCAATGATATTGTTCATTTGTCAAAATCATTTTACTTTTTTCATTTCCTAATCTTCTTGCAATAAATATAAGATGCAGAGACACATGGAGAGAGAAATATTTTCTGAAATAAACAGTATTTTTTTCTTTCATAAGGTTTCAGCAAATTAACTATTCTACTTTAGATATTTCACTTTCATTTTTTAGAGCATGATAATAAAAACACCAACACATATGACTCTAATAGTGGAGAAGGTATGCAGGTACCAACAGATGTTTTGATGTGCAAAGTATTACATAGATGTTATGGGGGGGGGGGGTGATGATAGATTCAACTCCAGGCCTGGTTCCTTTGTCTTGTAGAGCAACAGTAAAAAACATCCCTGGAAAATTGCAAGATAGTCAAAAATTCCTACAGGCAGGCCACAAATCACAGGAAGCTACAATATACAAACATGTGTAAAAGTAAAATGTGTATGGTAGTCATTATACATTGTAGTTGAGACAACTGAAAGATTGTTGCAAATTCAAGCGAGCATATCAAACATTATGGGGGGCCAGCAAATACTATGAGTTTGGTCATCGTCTTCTAGTCATGATGAATTTACATACTTTCAAAAAAGTCATATACTGACAGGTTGGCATCAAACGGGACCATAATCTTTGCTGAAGGAGACGTGTGACACACATGTGAGGTGGGACTGTATTGCACAGTTAGCCCTGCAAGAACAAAAGTCGAAGTGATGCGACCATGTCCCACCTTTCTTGTCCATTCCAAGCTGCTCCATGCCCTTCTTGAGGTCGGCCTCATCCAACTCTGAGTTGAAGGCGTCGCTGATGAACTCCGACCCCGGAGGGCTGTCCGGCCTATCGATCTCCAGCTGCTCCTCATCCTCATCAGCCCCCTTGGCGGGTTTCGAGGGAAGACTCTGGGCACTCTTGGCATCGGTGGGCGGCGTCTTGTCTGGTGGGTATTTTGGGATTCAACACAGCACAACAACCCGACAGTGAACAACAGTTTTGGGATACTGGAGTAGAAGCTCATCTCTATTGGTACATCATCTGAAATTAGTAAATTCTCGATTTGAACACACACCATTTACCTCCACAATATTCAGCCATCAACGCTGAAGCTCTCATGAAGAGACTGACCCATCTTCACCTTCATCATGTTAACAGTTGATAAGGGGAGGTACTGTAAAACATGATATATTCGTGCCATGAATTTTTCGCGAATTGGAGCCGACGGCCTTTTTCGCGGCATGAAATTTTCGCAAACTGCCACTGGCATTCAATGCATATAGTGTAGACAAGAACTTTCGCGTGCATTTTAATTTTGCGAATCTTGGTGCTCGCGAAATTCGCGAAATTAATATGCACGCGAAAATTCCTCGTTTTACAGTACATAGTGGATATTGAGATCAAAAGTTTTACACAAATATCAAGCGGTATAAGACCATGCTTCTCAACCAAAACTGACATAAAAAAAGAAGGATATTTCATCTAACTTGGCCTAAAAAAAAAAATATATATATATATATAAGAGTAGGAGCCAAAGTGGGCCTTGAATTAAAAAAGTTGAGATGCACACGTATAATACATTCACATTATTCATGGCTTTGCAAAATTTCCATGTTAACTATTTCACGTGTGATCAGTCTCCATAAAATCACATGAAATATGGATGCTACGTAACTATATTATATTGGATGGCTATGAATGGGATACCAGTGAATATTGCACGAGTTAGGGCCAATATTGCACGAATCAAAGATGAGTGCAATATTGACCCTAACGAGTGCAATATTATACAAATATTCAATGTTTATGAGTGCGATGGTTCCGAATATTACATGAGCGTGCAAGTTTAACCGTTCTATTCAATGACGCGAAGAACGGTTAAACTTGCACCGAATGTAATATTCGGTACCGTCGCACGAATGATAAACATTGAATATTTGTTTTATACAACACATGATATCAAAATATCTAGGCATGGTCTAGAGTTTGGACCAAAAATAGATATGCTTTAACCCTAAATAGGTAGATCGAGAACTATGCAAAAGCCTACACCTAACGTTAGGCCAACTAGCTACGTAACGTACTGCCACTGGCTCGATCTCTGGTAGGCCCCCTAGGTCTTGAAAAAAAGGTCTAACTATACCCTATATAGCTAGGTCTAGAGAGTCTGCTTACCTCTATGTAAAGCATACTGTATTTGATCACTTTCTTAGTATTTGCTGCTGCATTTCACTCATGATTAGCAATGCGCTGAGATCCTCATCAGAGACGAGAACAAAGCTCGGGTGAAAAGAGGTAGGTCTACGTAGCCATGATAACGTAGTGGCATGGCCATGCGACGTGCGTGGGTACGTGGTGACCAGTAGTGGTATGGTACACATGGTGGACTGGTGAACCGGTTGTTGCGTGCTGCACTGGCGCAGCGCAAACCCTGCGGGTGCACGTATGCATCAATGCCAGCTAGCTGTACGATACATAAGTTCAGTGTGTCCTAGGGTCTATTGCACTGCCGGCTCGCTTGTATCGTTCAATAGTCGACTATTGCACTGCCATTGAGTGTGAGCGTTGGATAGCCGATTCCTCTGAATGTCATGTGACCAGCATTCATCCAATCAGATGGCAAGATTCCATACATGTGATGTATAATCCCTGATATTCCATGAATCAAGGCCTTCCAATATAATTATTATCATCTATACAATCAAGAGGAGCAAGCATAAACTGCTCAAAATTACCGGGCTTCTACTCGTCTTTGAAGTTGACTTGGCAGTCACATCCTAGCACTGAAAAGGGGAAGCCCCTAAAACTGCGTATGAAACAAGTAACTAGCAAGATGTCTGCGTGCTTGTGAATTGTAACAAAATGACGCGCACTAGTAGCAAGCGTTTGGGCATTCAGCAAGCGCTCGCGCAATAGACGAGACAGAATTGAATATGGTGTTATCTTGAACGGCAAGAAACAACGGTAGCCTATGGAGAATTAATACATTGGCCTATGTGTTTCGTTCAATATGCTCTGATATTGAACGGTAAAAATTGAGCGGACAACAATAAGCGTTTTTAATGCGCCGCTAAAACGTCCTATATAGCTGATAATTGTACATAACTACAATGTACATGTATGTTTTTACTTCTGGCAAGCCAACAATTGACTATAACTTTCCTAGGTGACTAGCATAACTAGATATATCGCTACGGCTACTGATATGCCTCCGCCATAATGCATGGTTTTCCTAATAGGTCTATAGTACAATGTCTTGACAATGTGTGATGACAGTTTCACACAATTGGCAAAATATTAAAATGACAGGTTTGACACAAATGTGCTTAATGTTCACTTTCCTAGAACTAGGTTCAATTGGATGAATGATTAAAATGTAAAAGTGCAGGTATTTGGGGAATTGATGATTTTTACTTGACTTTTGACCCTTTTATAAGTTTATGCATTGAGTAATTTTCAAGGTATTGAGAAAAAGTATAATTTCAGTATCAAATGGGAAAATAGCATTATCTAAACCTGGTCTTTGACCTTTGACCTCACAGTTCCAAAGAGAATCACTGTTAGGTTGAACATGCATAAATATGTAAGTTTCATGATGATACCTTGAGTTACTTTCGAGATATGGAGGAAAAAGTGCAATTTAGCACTTTCACTTGACCTTTTACCTTTTGACCTTTGACCTTTAGGCAAGAAACTTCCCCAAAAATATATATTGGGTAATACATGCCATACATCAAGTTAAAAAAAAAAAAAAACCTTCAGGCATATTGCATTTAAAGGAAAGTAGTGATATTTTGAGGAGTTGACCTCGACCTTTGACCCCCTGACCTTTGACCCATGACCCCCAACTTCCCTAGATAATCACTGCCCATCAGTACAAGCATATATACTAAGTTCCATGAAGATACCTTGAACCATTTGCGAGATATGGAGAAAAACATGAAATTTCACTTTTTTTTTTCACAAAATAACCTGTGACCTTTGACCTTTGACCCTGTGACCCTAAAATCCACACAAAGTATTATCCCCCAAGGATATACCCTCATACCAAGTTTGATGTAAAACCACCACACGGTTCTTGAGATATCGACAAAAACAAAACGGGACGGACGGACGTACGGACGGACGGACGGACGGACGACCCGAAAACATAATGCCTCCGGCCACTTCGTTGCGGAGGCATAAAAAAACATGTTACGCGATTGTTTTTCGTTTCTCCATTAAAAGTCTTCATTTTCCTTGGATTCTTTTTGTAGAGAATCATCACTTAACCTGCATTCCTGTAAGCTAAAAAAAAAACAACGCATCTTTCAGTCCATGATGAGGAGTATGTAACCTCATTACAAAGCAATTCAAAACCACTTGTTATTCCTCACTTAAAAACACACTCCACTAGCAAAGAGGAATTCCTGCACTGTCAAATTGCTATGAATCACTAAAGGAGATCACTCCATTTGCTGTCTGCTGAGTGCAGTCAAACTTTATTTGCCTAGCTTTAAAAAATATCTATTTGACAATGGTGCAAATAATCATTATGGTGATAATAAATGAATTCAAGAAATATCAAACTAGGAATACAAAAACTGAGCAGTCACACATAGCAATATGATGCAGAGTAAATACAAGTTTTGTTGGAATCTAATGCTGATGAAAATAAGATACAATGGAATTATAACAGACACAATACTGATACGAATTTAAGTCAGTTTGCCAAGTGTTTTTTTTTTTTCCTGTTTTTGTCCTGTGTTTCTGATCTATTTCTGAACCTAGGGCATCACAAGACCTTGTTGACTTACCTCCTTTTTGCGATGAACCTTCATCTGAAGAATGTGAAGCTGAGCCACTCCCTTTTCTACCATCACCTTTAAGAAATTTACAAGACTGTTTAGTTAGTTTTTTTTGTTTTCTCTCTCTCTCCCTCTCTCTCTCTCTCTCTCTCTCACTCTCTCTCTAGCAATATCATACAGTCTATTAAAACTCTACACTTGAGTTTACGGCATTGAAGAAATGACGGAAATGTACAGTAACGGATACAAATTACAGATTCGGGAAGTGGACACATTGAATTTCAAGAGTAACAAGTAGATGAAAAATACTAAAGAAAATCCTTTGTGGTCCATCACCACCGTACCCAACACGCTTGAGATATGCTTTAGAAAATAAAATTCTTAACGAATGCAGTCAAAATTCAAACGTTTGACTGCTTATATCGTTTCAAAGATTGTTTTCATTTAAATAATTCTTCATTTTTATGAAGTAAGTTGTTGCTGCGTTCTTCAGTAACCCATGACTTTTGAATTTCTGATTTCCAAGAACGTGACTGCACAAAGCAAGTTTTCTAAAAGGTCTCTTTCTTGTGGCAAGATCTCTCTATTTTTTCGAGGGTAGATTTGTTTGAAATAAACATTCTGGAAAGTTTAGAGTATGTACAATTCTTCCCTACCACAAACAGAAATCTATATTCTCCAACTTTCTCTGACCACATAGACGGACACGAAAATGTGTGATCGATATATGCACTAGTTTCAACTCATCTAATTTCATTTTTTTTTTTTACATGATTCTGAACCAGATGTGTTGCAGTCCTTCCTTCCTTGTTTATCCCCAGCCAATATTGTGTATTAGGGAGTTTGAACTAATAGAATGATTTAAAGTACTACACTATTTCTCTTTATATGAAGAGGTAGTACAATCTGATTAGCATGACAGCAATTTTACTGTCCAGTCGGTCAACCCTCCTCTGAATCTTACCTGATTTTGCTGCCAATGATGTAAGCTGGGAAGACTGTTTGATCAGGGACACCCGGTAGAAGTAATTTCTCCAGAAATTTTCCTCAGTGATTCTGTAAAATATTAAGCAAAATATGTTAGCACCAGACTTAAATGTGCAATAGTTCAAAGCTGCACTCAGTACTGACTTCTTTTTTCCCAACTCAATGTGGTATTTGGAGCTGAAGGGGCCTCCTGCTAACAAAATATTAACACAGAGTTACGCAGAATAGCACAAACCAATTGCACTTTGCTGACAATGTGTGCCCAGTGCTGTAATTTCTGTTTTAGTTTGATCCAGGTCAGCTTCAAGTACCAGCAACTAGCTTGTAACATGTCTGTATCAGTCTCCTGCTCATACAGTACTGTAGAGACCACTGAGAATTTACTTGCTGAATGGTCAAATTAATCCTTGGCACAGTGGCCTTGTTTCTTATTACAGACAGAACAGAGCCATTTGTAGATTTTAACCCATGTTCACTACTTTTAAAGTCATCTATTCCATACACAGCTGCAATCGCACAGACATCAAGAGTAGAACAAAGATAACTGAAGGACACAACATATTCTGTAAACATAAAAGTTGAAAGGTATATGGTATGAACATTACATACAGTTGTATGTACATGTATGCGTGCCACTTCTTCTGTCAGCCATAATAAACAGTGGTGGTAAATCTATCACAACATACATGTAGATCGTTGGGTCAGTAAAACTTCTTAGCTATAGCTACAATTGTATGCATACATCATAATCACATATTGTACATCATAAGCCAGATCTATAATAATTGTACATAAACCCACAATTACATGCAGCAGATGTTTGCTTGGAAACAGAACTTGTACTTTAAATGCAAACACTGAATTCTGCTGTGACCAATACCATGGTACCAGTCTCTGGAGCATCCATAGTAAATACTTAGCATTATGTAGTTGTGTGCTTTCTAATGATGATAAAACTACACTCACACAGGATGACTGCTGTATGGATGCCATATATTTAGCGAGTCTAAATTTTTGCGAATCAGGACTTTCAACAATTTCGTGAGTGGTTAAATTCGCGATACTTTAAGTACGGTGGGTGCCGAACGGAAAAATGTTTTTGCGTGTGTTACATTTGTACATAATTGGGATCAGAGTTATTATTTTCGCGTGTCTTTAATTTCGCGAATAGCACCCGACTCGCGAAATTTGCAAAAATAAAAACCTCACGAAATATTTGGCGTATACAGTATATGATGAATTGAAGGACTTTTGAGGCACCAACATGATGATTTGCTGTAGTCAGTCCTATTACGGTACATGACCACATTACCATACAAATTTAACTGCCTTCCTGCCATCATAAATATCACTCCTTCACTGCAAAATGTATGCCCTATGATTTATCACACACTTGAGTATAAAATCTCACATTTATTTTTTGTTCAAATTAGAGAGATATCACATAATATTTTTGTTCAAATGTTGGGGAGAAAGGTAAATACTGTTAACACACACAGGCAAAGGCACTGAAAGGAATATAATTTAAAACTAGAAATGTCGCTACGGCGACTGGTGTATGCCTCCGCCATAATGCATGGTTCTCCTAATAGGTCTATAGTACAATGTGTTGACAATGTGTGATGACAGTTTTACACAATTGGCAAAATATTAAAATGACAGGTTTGCCACAAATGTGCTGAATGTTCACTTTCCTAGAACTAGGTTCAATTGGATGAATGATTAAAATGTCAGAGTGCAGGTATTTGGGGGAACTGATGATTTTTACTTGACTTTTGACCCTTTTATAAGTTTATGCATTGAGTAATTTTCAAGGTATTGAGAAAAAGTATAATTTCAGTATCAAATGGTAAAATAGTATTATCTAAACCTGGCCTTTGACCTTTGACCTCACAGTTCCAAAGAGAATCACTGTTAGGTAGAACATGCATAAATATGTAAGTTTCATGATCCCTTGAGTTACTTTTGAGATATGGAGGAAGAAGTGCAATTTAGCACTTTCACTTGACCTTTGACCTTTTGACCTTTTGGCAAGAAACTTCCCACAGAACATATATTGGGTTATACATGCATACATCCAGTTAAAAAAAAATCCTTCAGGCATTGCATAAATATAAGGAAAGTAGTGATATTTTGAGGAGTTGACCTTGACCTTTGACCCCTGACCTTTGACCCATGACCCCCAACTTCCCTAGATAATCACTGCCCATCGGTACATGCATATATACTAAGTTCCATGAAGATACCTTGAACCATTTGCGAGATATGGAGAAAAACATGAAATTTCAACCTTTTTTTCACAAAATAACCTTTGACCTTTGACCCAGTGACCCTAAAATCCAAACAAAGTATCATCCCCCCAGGATATACCCTCATACCAAGTTTGATGCAAAACCACCTCAGAGTTCTTGAGATATCAACAAAAACAAAACGGGACGGACGTACGGACGGACGGACGACCCGAAAACATAATGCCTCCGGCCACTTCATTGGCGGAGGCATAAAAAAAACCCTCTCCCTGCAATGTTGACCCAGAGGTAACTTGTGCTACACTTAGGCACATACAACATGCCACCTTAACACAATACACAATGCCAATTACAGATGATATTCAGTGAAAATTGAGGGCTTTGCACGGACTTAATGAAAAAAAAAATAGCAAGTCCACTAAAACATAACCCAAACCTTGCATACAGTGTGTTTGTATATATTCAAATGAATGTAATCCGTTTGATACAGTTTGAATGTAGGCCTACAGTCCAGTCAACTCCAAGTTAACAAGCTAATCCTGATGGACCGAGGAAAATGCACAGTGAGGTGATATAAATTCCCACAGGAGAACACATGGAAGGCAACGAATGTGAATTGTGACCTTTTATTTTTTACTTCAATAGCCAATTATTTGATATACAAGCTGTTGACTTACACAGAGTTGACTGTACAAAGTGGTGTGAATAATTTTCCAAGTTTTAAGAACTTGATATTAATGACTGCACTTTTATTTGCTCTGATGATGCATGAAATATTCCAATACCGGTACCGTAAAGTAGGGCAAATGTATATTGCAGAATGTGTTTCATTACTGTACTATCTATGCAACATACAGCTGTCTTCTGCGAAAAGATCAGTTCAAATTACAAAAATATGGAAGGATGAGGATTTTCTCCATGACTAGGATGACACCAGCATGTGGCAGGGCTATCCCTAGTTTACTGCAGTCTTGTCAAACACAGCTTTCTCTATGAGTCATTCCTCTGGAAAATACCTCCGTACTTACTTTTTGGGTACTAACTCGAACCGCATCTTTCGCAGGTTGTTGTCTTCCTGCAGGGTCGCCATGGCAATGGGGTGGACAGCAGTGAATTCAAAGTGGAACTGCACACCAGCTGGTGGATTTCTCAGGAAATTCCTTTTGTCCTTGAAGGGTAGACAAAGAGCACAAATTATTCTCAATTTTACATCTAGAAAAAAAAAAGAAGAGATTCGAGAAGAGATTCGAGTCTGAACAAAGCTACACTGTACAGGTAATGTGCATTGTTTGTGTTTGCATACTTTGAGATTGCAACTGTACAAGTTTGCTTGCTATTGCTTTGACAAAATATGAAAAGCTGTATGACTCAATATGTATATTGTTCCAAAAGGCTCTTCATGAAACCTGTAATTTCAAAACTTGCTTATGATCTAGGGGCTTCGAGCACATGATGTCACCTGTTTAAAGGACAAGTTCACCTTCATATACATGTGGATTAAGTGAAGGCAACAATGTTAGTAGAACACATTAGTGAAAGTTTGGGGAAAATCCGACAATCCGTTCAAAAGTCATTATTTTTTGAAATATCTGTGCAATCACTGCTGGGGGAGAAGACTACTACAGTGTATGATGTCACATGCGTACAACGATATAAGGAAAATAAAAAGAGAATTTCACAAAACTTGACTTTTTTAATAAAGTGCACATTTCCTCGACTTGTTACTGACTTATGTTAGGGGTAATATTATTCCCCCTGACTTCTGAAAGAGAGAAGTCGAGTGTTCTTTTATTATGTGAGAAAAGTGAGAATATCTTGAATTTTCTTTATACTTTCTTTATATAGTTGTACTCATATGACATCACAAGCTATAGTACTCTTCTCATCCAGCCATGACTGAGCAGAAACTTCAAAAATTCATAACTTTTGAACGGATTGTCCGATTTTCCTCAAACTCTCATTGATGTGTTCCACTAATATTGCTGCATTCACTCAACCCACATGTCTATGAAGGTGAACTTGTCCTTTAAACATCCATGGTGTTGCTGATCAATAGAGGAAAAAAAAATAGCAATGGTATCTATTTTGTGCAATGGCCAAAGGTTCAGCATTCAGTGAAAGATGAGATGCTCCATTCAACTCTACTCTGTATTATACTGTAAAAAGGAGGAATGTTTGCATGCATCTTAATTTCGCGAACTTCACAACAGCCAAGATTTGCAAAATTAAAATGCATGTGAATGTTGTCTACACTATATTCACTGAATGAGAGGCAATTTGTGAAAATTGCAAACTTCGAAAAAAGGCTGTTGGCATCAATTCGCGATAATTTCATGCCGTGAAGATATCTTGCTTTACAATACATAAAGAGAGCATGGCATCTTTTACCACCTACAAAGTCTCATACCATCACATTCAAGACCTTGGTTCACTATTCAAATGAAATGTGTACAATTTGTTTGTGAGTAGATCAACACATACGCGTGACTAAGCATCACATGACCAACAAAAAGTTGCACGCCCTGATTTTAATCGAGGACTCAAAATAGGTGAAACAGGTTTAACCAATGTTTTTTTCATATTTTCTGAAAGAGCAATTCTTCTAAACTATTCTAAAGTTTGGAATTGGAATCATAACGCAAAAGGGAAATTGTGTTTTTAGCAGCTTTTTCAAACACTTGTAGAATAGTGTGATTAGGTATGTCTCTTGGGACCACTTTTCTAAAAAAATCCTTTATACTCTCTTCACATTCAACTCTAATACATGACTTTTGAAAAGATTAAACGCTACTGCTTTGAAAGTCAGTTGGTATTAGTCACTGAAGGAATGTGTTCAGAGCATGCTCTTTTACCTTAATCTGATAATCCCTTCATTGTTGTTGCTATGGTGTTCAACATCCTGTTATTTTGTTCCACTCATTGCACAGCTGGCATGGCTTGGTTAGATTAAAGGACAAGTTCACCTTCATAAACATAAGGATTGAGAAAATGCAACAGTGTTAGTAGAACACATCAGTGAAAGTTTGAGGAAAATTGGACAATCGATGCAAAAGTTATGAATTTTTTAAATTTTTGTCTTGGAACCGCTGGATGAGGAGACTACTACAGCTTGTGAGTCATATGCGTACAACAGTATAAAGAAAATGTAAAAGAAAATTCAACATATTTTCACTTTTTTTGCATAATAAAAGAGCACTTGACTTGCCTCTTTCTAAAGGCAGGGGGAATAATATTACCCATAACATTTGTCGGTAACGAGTCAGGGGAATGTATACTTTTTTCAACAGATGGAATTTTGTGAAATTCTCTTTATATTTTCCTTATATTGTTGTACGCATGTGACATCTAAGTTATTCATACACTGCAGTAGTCTTCTCATCCAGCGGGTACTGCACAAAAACTTCAAAAATTCATAACTTTTGAACGGATTGTCTGATTTTCCTCAAACTTTCAATGATGTGTTCTACTAATATTGCTACATTCTCTCAATCCTTATGTTTATGAAGGTGAACTTGTCCTTTAAACACTTGAATAGACCCTATACTTCAGAGCCTAGCTTTTATCAGTTAACACTTTTCCAGAGTGTCTGCTTTCTTCCCGATATGTAGATACATGTAGGTTAGGAGAGCCCATTTGTATTCAGTAATTTTAAAGCTTGAAGTCTGCTCTTGTAGAATCTTCCTGTCACTATAAACTCATGTCTGGTGACTTTCTGTTGGTTTTGGAATGCAGGTTCACAGCAGGGTCACATATATTCATGTCAGGATTCCAAGTACATGTTGTAGCTGAAGTGGACATCGCAGCTCACACTTGACCTCACCTGAGAGAGGGCTAGTATCTGCTCCTTCATCTGCTCTTCCTCGTTGTATCCCACCCATGGAGGTAGGGCCACCTCGGATCGCTTGGAATGTTTCTCCTTCATGAACTTCTCCTGTTCCTTCTGGAAGTCACCAACTATCGTCTGTGTGTGTGCATATCATATGTGCATGTGTGATTTGCCGGGAACAACAAAAAAACAAAATTGAAATATTGGTACACAATCCAGTGCAAATGTCTGAAAGCTTCAAGTATACATTTCATACTTTCCTGGAAAGACAATATATTGTAGATATTAAAGAATGTCCTTATAAATAGTTATAATTTGTATAAAGGTGTGTCTATCTTAGATACATATCTAAGATACATAAATTCACAATGCACATTCTTGAATCAGCAGGATAGTGAGTAGAAAGTAAATATTGTAATTACAACAATTCTTAATAAGAATTTCCATTTGTTGTAAAGGTGTATGCCCACTACAATGTTTCAGTTGTACAAATTGCACTTTTAAATAGTACAAAGTCAAAGCCACTAGGTTACTACTCCAGAATAATTTTCAGCAAAAAGTGGAATATAATATGCCAAGTCTTCACACAATGCATTGTGGAAGCAGTTTGAATAGACCACTGAATATCTGAGATATCGGATTATGAGCAAAAGTTCATTAAAACAGGAAATGATAATGGTAGAGTTCCTTTTTTTTTTCTCCTCACAAAATAATTCAACCCTTAACCCTTCTCCTCCCCCCCCCCCCCCAAAAAAAAAAAAAATAACATTGAGTATATAAAATGTACAGCATACATGGCTGGAAGTGACATGTTGTTTGTTTGTTTTTAGCCATGTATCAAATACCGCTTATTAGGGTAACCAAAGATGAAAAAAATGGTGTCTGTGACGCTGGATTCCAGATCCCTATGGTTAGGGCTACTTGACCCTAGTCAGCTTTTATGGCTATGCTATTAAAAACCAGGGGGTGAGGGTGGATTCTGCCCCTTCCCAACCCACTTTGATTACCCGGCCCTTTCAGGGTTGGGGGGGGGGGGCACAAAAGGAACACTTTCTAATATCAAATTCTGCATTTGCTGCAAGAAGGGACCACTCACTTGCTCCTCCATGGTTTTCTGTATCAAGGTGGCTGTTTTTGTTGCAGTGTCTGACACCTTCTTGAATAGAAAACCTGTCAAGACAGACACATGAAAAGAGAGGGGAAAAATGTGATTTAATGTATGTATATTACAAATCAAATACTCTAGGACCCCGTTTACAGTGCGAGGCTCGGCCGCGGCTCAGCCGCGGCCAAGTCTACCTTCATTTCAGTGTAAACGTGCAAAAGGCCAAATGCGAGGCCAAAATTGGCCTCGCATTTGGCCTCGCTCTGGAGATGGTCTCTCTCGGCCACGGCTCGGCCGCGGCCGAGCCCGGCCTTTTCTCCGTGTAAACGCAAACTGGGCCAAATTTCAGTCTGGCTTCCAAACCCTCTGCCTGAATCTTTTGCTATTCAGGATATTAACCCCCTCAACGTCGAAAACTAGTATAGTTTAAGGTGGTTTTGTCCTGCAAAGGATTTTTTCTTACGGTATAGGCCTTTGCCAGTACGGCGACTTCGTCGCCACGGAATTCAGTTGGCAAAGGGTCTGAAAACCAGACAATACCAAATTGCATTTGTTTACAAACAGAGCGCCACTACGACAAAGTATTGAAAGGTTTGAATTAAAAGTGCAGCCAAGCCCAGTGCCAGTGTAAACGGACAAAATTGCGAGGCTCGGTCGCGCAATTGAGGCTTTAATAGTCAATCTTGATTCGTTCAAATTTTCTGAAAGAGCAAGACTTCCTCTACATCATGGTAAAGTTTGGGATCATAAAACGAATGAAAAATTGTGTTTTTCTTAATCTGATAATCCCTTCATTGTTTATACAGCAGAGTTTCACATCCTGTTTTTTGTTTTTGCCCTTTCACTGCGTGGCTAGCATGACTTGGCGAGATCAAGCGTTTGAATTGACCCTACACTTTAAAGCCTCTTTTCTCAGTGCACACTTTTCAATAGTACACTGTACATTGTATGTGTTTTCTTTTCAATATTTAGATAGGTTAGGAGAGTCCACCTGAATTGAGAACTTTATTGTTCATTATTTTAAAGTTTAAAGTCTGCTCTTTCAGAATTTGTCCTTAAAGGACAAGTTCACCCTCATAAACATAAGGATTGAGAGAATGTAGCAATATTAGGAGAACATTGAAAGTTTGAGGAAAATCCGACAACCCGTTCAAAAGTTATGAATTTTTGAAGTTTTTGTGTAGTAACCGCTGGATGAGAAGACTACTGCAGTGTATGAATAACTTAGATGTCTCATGCGTACAACAATATAAGGAAACTAGAGATTGTAATTTGTCATCACTGACAAATTAAGGTGATCCGATTTTTTTTTTAATCAATGATTCGAGTCCTGATCGTAATAGGCATGACAATACAAGTTTCATCTGTGTTTAGAGACATTGGCCGTGTGAGGTTTGGATTCTCATTTAGAAAAGGGAGTCATATCTGCCATCTTTGGTACCAATTCTGTATACACTGAATAACGAAGATACAGCAACGAATACATATGACCTTTGACCCACCTTTACACTCCCAAGATGGCATCTGAGGAAAAAGTGGTTATTTTGTGAAATGATTCTTGCGACATCGTCTATATTCGTGTGCAAAATATGGCAAAGATAGGACAGGTATTCACCAAGATGCAAAATGCAAAGTCTTAGGTACAACATAAAATCTGGGAGAAATTCACCGAAGGGTAAGTGAGAGCTAGTGCTCGATAAAGAAAAGCATGTCGATTTTCACATTAAAAAAAAATCCCTCCCATAGAGATAACACGTCATAACGAAAATACAGAAAGAAGTACATATGACCTTTGACCTCACTTTGCACACCCAAGATGGCGTCTGAGCAAAAAGTGGTTATTTTGTGAAATGATCCTTGTTACATGGTCTTTGTGTGTGCAAAATATGGGAAAGATAGGACATGTATTCACCAAGATACAGGATGAAACATTTATGACCTTTGACCCTAATTTACATACCCAAGATGGTGTCTGATCAAGTAGTTGTTATTTTATGAAATAATGTACGTGACATGAAATAAACATGTGCAAAATATGGGATTGATAGCCATTGTTGTTGTTCATCTATTGCACAGAAAGTAGTAGAAAGAAAGAAAAATAAAGAAAAAAATATGTTATTTTATAGAAATTTGAAGGAGAAGCATAAAAAAATCAGAAAAAGATAAAGTTAGGAAGGGAGATTAAGACTAACTAAAGAAAAAGAAGAAAAAAAGTGTTTAAAAAAATGAAAAAAAAATATTGGCAGGGGTGAGCCTCGAACCAGGGACCTTAGGATTACGAGTCGGATGCGCTATGCAATGACCTATTTCATGCTCCATAGGCCCTGTGTATTAAGCAAAATGACGCTGCATCGAAGCCACGTGCCATTTTCAACCAAGTTTTTCGACGTGATGCCGACGTCGTATGAAAAAATGAAGGGCACACTTACGATAGCCCAAAGTCTCAGCTACAACATACTAAAATCTGGGAAAAATTCACCGAAGCAAAAGTGAGCTAGTGCTCGAAAAAGAGAGTCATGTCAATTTTCACTGCCAGAAAAACTGCTCTCCCATAGAGATAACACGTAAACTGGTCAAATTCTACAAGGATACATTCAATCCATTTTTACGAGGCGATGATGTCATCCAATCAAAATGTTGTTTTTACATTAATGAAAGAACATTTCATAAGCTACAACATACTGAAATATGGGAGAAAATTGGCAGAGGATAAGTGAGATACGCTCGAGTAAACTTGTAATTTGATGACGTCATTTTGAAAATTTACTTTTTTTACTTTATTAAGAAATTTGATATCTTTTAATCATTTTGTCAGCATTGCCTACCCATGAAATGACATGTACAACTCATCAGCTTTCAATATATGTAAAGAAAATGGGGGGTCACCGTCCATCCTGACGAGTAAAATCGGATTTAAAATTGGCAGTTTTTTGGCATAGTTGCACTGTATATCGCCATTGACGCGCGCGCGGAATTTCAACTTTGACGGCCCCGTATGACGTCATATTGAGTCGGATTGACTTGAAACGTGGTATAAATATTCCTTGACATTTCAGACATGCGATCAAAGTGAAAAAACCGGAAATTTCAATTGCATATGAGCTGTGCGTGCGTATATGCGCGCGCGCGTACGCGTCCGTCCGATTTTTTCAATTTTTCAAAAAATGCTCCAAATGGTCTGAAACGTGTGCAAAAAAATTTTGAGCTCGATTGGAGCATACAAATATTTCAACGCGCGCGTACGCGCACGTTTTAAGAGAAAATATGAATTTTGAGAACATGAGTAGAATGCGCATAACTTTAAATATATGTGACGTAAATTTCATTGAAAAATTCTATTTCATTAATGAGATATGATTGAGAATGTGTTTTCATATAATGACGTCATAGTGACGTCACGGTCGACTGATCACAATGATACATTAGATTTGCCGTCTTTGGGACATGATGCATACATGATATAATTTTGAAATTGACAGGCAGCGGACTTTCTGAGCTAACCTCTGCACAACTTTTGAGGAGAAATAAAGAAGAAGAAGAAAAACAACGAATCCGTACAGATACAGAAGGTGATCCGAGAGGATACTCAGATCACCTAAATATAAAGAGAATTTCACAAAATTCCATCTTTTCAAAAAAGTACATATTCCCTTGACTCGTTACCGACATATGTTAGGGGTAATATTATTCCCCCTGCTTTTAGAAAGAGACAAGTCAAGTGCTCTTTTATTATGCGAAAAAAAAGTGAAAATATGTTGAATTTTCTTTACATTTTCTTTATCCTGTTGTACGCATATGACTCACAAGCTGTAGTAGTCTCCTCATCCAGCGGTTCCAACACAAAAATTTTAAAAATTCATAACTTTTGCATCGATTGTCCAATTTTCCTCAAACTTTCACTGATGTGTTCTACTAATATTGTTGCATTTTCTCAATCCTTATGTTTATGAAGGTGAACTTGTCCTTTAACTAAAAATCCATGTCTGGCAACTTTTTGTCAGTTTTGTGGTACACGGTCACATTTAATCACACACACACAACCCACAGCAATGTCAACAGATGGGTGTTCATCTCTTCTTTTACATTGATCTAGATTCTGTACCTGAATGTAGATTTCTCTATTTCACAAGATAAACTGCTCTAAAGTGTGTGCACTACACTGACAAATCTAGCTTCCCTTCATCTTTGATCGAACAGAACTTTGCAACTGAAAATGTCAACATTAATAGTACATTATTTTACCCATTATTACGTATAGTGAGGTGCCCGCACCTCGTCAGGGGCCCGAATACCGTCACCCCGCTTACCGTCACCCCGCTTAAAATTGTTTTATAAGCGCACTAAACAAAAATTTATGCCCGGGACTGTGCTCAGTACGTTTGAAACTTACCAGGGCTACCACAACCAAGCAAATTTTGGTGAAAACCGAACAGTTTTTCGCGAAAATCAGAAATTTTAATCGGAATAGGACCCTACGTGTTATAAGTATCACCACTGTCCCCGCACGCATCTTTATTACATGTATGTCTATGGGAGCATCACGGTCACCTGCACACGTCTTTTACGTGCTTTGTCTATGGGAGCGCGGGTGACGAGTTGCGGGCCCCTTCCTTAGCCGCAATTTTTTCGCATCGTTCGCGTTTGACGACGATTGCTGCAAATTTTCGATATCGATCAGTGAACTTGTGATTCCATTGGAATTTTCAGCATTTTTCCTGTACATGAGTTGGATTTCAAAGAATTTCAGTGGCGAATTGTGATTCAAATATGCGCAAACATTAACTATGACGAGGTGCGGGTCACCCAAGTATACACTACCTCCGCCAAGGGAGGAATTATGTTTTCATCGGCGTTGGTTTGTTAGTTTGTTTGCCTGTTTGCAAAATAACTCAAAAAGTTGGAAATGGATATGAATGAACCTTGCAGGGAAAATCAATGACACAAGGAACAGATCATAGACGACCAAATTTGGGTAGTGATCCAGGAACTTTTTATGGATTTTTAAAGGATATTTTATCTTTCGGCAGATAGGGTCAATGAACTTGGGAGTTCAAGCTGCACATATTTTGAGGTTTGCATTATATGCACTCCAAGAGCATGCTCTGCTCAGGCAAGGCATCTTGGTATGGTGTACAGTTTGTAGCTGCAAGCTGGAAGCCGACGACATGAAAAAAACAGGTTTCAATCTTATTCATTACCGGTAATAAGAATATGAAACAATGTTATTGTTACTCTACCTCCAACCCCCCCCCCCCCCCCCCAAAAAAAAAAAAAAAAAAATCATTAGCTTATACAACTGACAGCTGTTATCTAGACGATTATAAACTCTATTTTCAGTTTAGATCTGCATCAATTTCAAAGTTTGAATTGAGAAAGACAACCACTCACTACTGGTTTTTGACACTTGCCCAATCCCTATTAACAATAACATGATTAAACTCAACTACAAGATTCTATTACACTAGGTCTAGTCTGTGAAACATTGTAAACAGTTGATACAGGCAACTTTCTTTGTATTTCATATCCTTTCAGTGGCAATATTATTGTCACTCACTGCCAAAATTATATGCAGAATTGAGCGCAGCTTCGGCCGCCTCGGCAGCCTCTTCTTTGGTTATCCTGGCCATTTTAGTTGCGGTTGCCGATGTGTTTTTCCGTTCCGGCCTTTCAGAGTCTACTGCTGTGTCTTTGTCTCGGTCTGTTCCACTGGTGGTATTTCCATCCTCCCCGCTGGAGCATGATTTAGAATCGGGAGCAGCTGAAGGATCGCCTCCGTCGCTTCCTGCCAAGTCCGCTACCGCTGGCTCGGAATTTGCCGTCCCATGTCCCGTTTCCAATGCTGCATCATCATCATTGACACTGTCTGCGAGTTTATCCGAGTCGCTCTCAGCACTCGGCTTGTCTGCTGCTTTGCTCGATTCTTCTATTGTTTTCTTACCTCCCCACCAACTACTTAGCATTTCCATTGTTTTTATAGTTGTAGGAGTAATCCTGAAACTGTAAAGTCAAAAGAATAAGTATATGAACAGCGTATTCGCAGAGGAGTCGTCGTCATTACGTGTCTCGCATCGAAGACAAGAGTTGTTTTCGTTTAGCACTTTGTACTTCCGGTGGTGACTTTATTGCTAACAATACTAGTAATGCACATACACGGTGTATATGTGCACTGATCTCCATATTTCTGTGGTATGTATCTTTATCATCATATCATACATATAAAAATAAGTTCTATATTTTTACCTTGTGATGAAATACATGTAATTATTTTTTTTCTTTCAAAAATGTTGCATTAAAGAAAAAAATATCGGCAATACGACGTTCGATAATGATCGATCATTACTTTGAAGCTTCCTCAAATTGGTCCTTTTCCTTCTAGCCTATGTCAAGATGGTATGTGATGAACAATGTACTGGCTGATAAATCCTATTAAATCTTCCTGATCCGACAATATTTCAGAATGAAACTCAAAATTTCAATGCTTTGATCATCAGTCTCTAATTTTCTTGATTTGTGACAAGAAAAAGTAATGTTAGTATCAAGAAAACTACGTGTAATTGTACGTACACCGTGCTTCCAACACACCCGAGACTTTACCTGTACTGTAAACCATCAATTCGTCCACGGCAATCAATCTATCACGGGCCCTGGGTACCGATATTGACACTCAATACGCAAAATTGTATGGTTTAATTCGCACTAACAATTAGGAGATGTTTTGGGGTGTTTTGGTTGTGAACACTACGAAAATGAGGGCATAGAGTTTATAAAAGGACATCGTGAAACCATTTCTAGTACTAGACTAGTATATAGGTTCCCACTCATTCACTCTGAGTCTCTGTTCTGCACATCACGGCACAGTCAGTAAATACCGTACCGTGCGTGGCGTAGGCCTATCTATAAACGTGTCGTTGGTCTCGGGCCGTAGAGTCGGGGTATTCAAGGGCTAGTCATTGCATGTGCTGTGCAGTGGCCGGTAATCATGTAGAAATGCACACCTACCGTTCGCTTCGCCGTTTGTCAATCAAATTTTGTGCAGCTATTGGAGATGCTAAATTGAACCATATCAGAGAGTTTTCATGGAATTAGAAAGCCGAAAAGGTGAGAAAAATGAGAAATCGGAGTTAAAAGTACGTCGGTCGCGAACATAGTCTCCGACGTAAGTAGTGCACCGATTTCGCAGAGAACGATATCAACGATTGTAATCGATTCTGGTAGTCTCTAATTAGCCGCTTACTAACAATATCGAACCTGACTCGTGAAAATACGTGTAGCCCCTACTTTCTTTTTTTGTTTCTTATTGTTAGGTCACTTGAGTCGAAGGCTCAAGTTAGCTACTGTATTGTGATAGTTCTTTGTTTTCATTACCACTATCATGATTATCACTATTCAAATTATTGATACAGATTTAATATTCATACCAGGATTTAGACATCGATCCTTTCTTTAAAAATTGTGGCAAGTATTGATTTTATCATGACAAAAGTTGATAATGATATTAATAATTTAATTTGAATAGTGTTGAAGGGAATAGAATGAGGTTGAAGGAAAAGTGGAAGAAAAAGGTAAGGCTATTAGGAGGGAGGGAGAAAGAGAAAAAAGAAGATGAGAAGAAGTTGAATTCAAAGGGGATTTGTTTCTAGTAATCTACATAATTTATAGGCCCAATTTAATTAATTAATGAGAATAGTATCACAAAAAGTGTATGTTATACAATCATGTATTAATATTGTGGACTTCTCATGAAGTGCTCATTTTACCTTGAGAAAAAGAAACAGAATATTGAAATTAGTAATATGGTATAATGTTTTTAATTGATAAGTTCAACTAATAGTAGGAAGTAAATTAACTAAAACGATAAAAAACAGACGCATCAAGATCACTTTCTTTCTTCCACATTTTACAGTCGAGCCGACGTAATTATTGTGGTTAAACACCAAACAAGCGGCTGTATCACAGACTAGAACGATCGATTATCATCATTATATCGCTCTTCTACATAATCGATCATCAATCATGCTACGCTGACACAGCCGTCGATCGGCGTACTTTTGAGTCAAAATTAGCTACTTTTCTTCTGTAATTGACTATGAAATTTCATGAAACCGTCAGATATGGTCCATCTTGACATTTTTGATAGCCACAAGAAGTTTTCATTGACAAATTAAGGAAGGAAATGGTAGGTGTGCATGGTGTGCATTTGTACATGATTACCCAGTGGCCGCTGTAAATCACAGTCTAGCTCTGGCCTCCAACTCCATTCACCTTCCAGTGCGCAAGTGCGTGCACACTGCATAAAACAGTCCGGGAAACCCGCTCATGAGGACCGCTCCCGCGTACAAGGACTGCCCCGCCTCATGAGGACCGCCCTCATCTCACATCTGACGTAAAAATTGTCGCAACTTTGCACTGTGATTTTTTGTTACACACACCTGTCCACTATCCATGATGAAAAGAAGAAAAAATCCTGTCTGTTTTTTTTTTCAAAAATCGAGTTTTAATCAACCGATGCAAAGCGCCCATCAAAACACGGGCGCCAGCGTGTTCGCACAATGCAAGACTGCCTCACCTAGCAGACTGATCCGACAGTCGGACATACAAAATTATATCCACATCAATGTAGAACTCTGTTACCAAACTACTTTTATCTCAATGTTAATTTTGTTAAATACGTCATAAAATTTCACAAAATCCCAAAATATTATCATCTTGAATTCTTGATAATCCAACAGAATCCAGACAAGTGCTGTGCATGTTCAGTGTTAATGCGCGTACAACTTTCTACAAGGCCACTGAAAAATGTGCCGTGCCATACCTTGTCGGCGCAAGGTTGCATCGGCACTTGATTGGGGACATTGCAGCGCCCGTTGGTGTCCAAATTCTGGCGAGTCTGCACTTGGTTTCAACCCCTGTACATTTACATGTTACTGCATAGACACGTATGGAGATTTTGCTTTTCTTTTGCATTTTTGAGGATACCATCGGTTTCTGAGCATGCGATAAGTGAAAAATCTCGCAACAGAATGCTGCAATTTCTCAATTTTTTGCGCTCTTTCGGTAAACCCTGATTTGTAACACAAGATTTAAACTGCAAGCGCTTTGGAAAATTTGTGCTGGTTCTGCATTTTTTACTGCAAAATTTGGGATTTTATCATTTTAGATGGATTTTTTTGAGGTGACTATGGCACTTTCCTGCGGTGAACATCTGTGCCAGTATGTTAAATGATGCGATATATGCATGTCAAACATTGTGTTGTGACAGTAGAATTTGATGGCTTGTGATAAGTGTACGGATTCTGGAGGCCAGCCAAAGACTGGGGGTTTTACTTTAATGGCAATTTTTAAAAAGTTGGTGTGGATAAAAAATGGACAAATTAACAATAGTAAGTCTAGAACCAGAAGTGGCTACCACCCCCACCCCCCCCCCCAAAAAAATATATATATATAATAAAATTTTCAACTAATGAACTCATGTTCTAGGCAGGTTTGATCATGATGTCAAAACACTCGAATGCAAGGTGCTAAGTATATTAAGAGTCATGCACACACACACAAAAAAAGGAAAATAAAGATGAATGAAAAATGAATTGACAATTCACCTCCACAAGGCAAAGGAACCTCAGCATGAACAAAGTAAAGAAGCCCCACCCCAACATTTGGCAACAAAGGCTGCAAAGCAGAAACTGTGCTAAATCAGTTTTTGAAAACTGTTCAAAGAATTTATAAGATCGTATTGTGTGGTTTTTTAAACCATCAGAAGATTGTATTCCTTCAAATGATGTCCACATTGTAAACCATTCAGTTTGAAGAGAAAAAAAATGTGAAAGGTTTAGATCCACTTGTTGAACATCACTTCTTTTCTCAAAGATAAAATTGATTTTTGTGAGTTAATGTGTGCTGCATTGGACACAGTATGAACATTGCGTATGTGGTTTATATGTATGACTTTAATTCAGTGATGAATATGTTGTCCTATTGAAAGTATGGAGTCTCTTATGAGTAGTATGTGCATACAATTAATGTCACTATGTTTTCCTGCGTTTTCATTCTAGGCACGTGGGCCAAAGAAGCATCTGAAGCGGTTGAATGCTCCCAAGCATTGGATGCTTGGGAAGCTGAACGGAAACTTTGTAAGTATTTTTTTTTTCACACTTTTCAAGTCATATTTGATTTTTGAAATGCCTGAAAACGGTGGAAGCAAATACTAGTTTATTTGAAAGGCACCAAGCACTATGCATTCACCCCTTGTTTCTATAATTTCTTCCTTGCTTGATCCATCCTGTGGTTTTTCTTCTGCAGGCAGGATCAAGTATGATTAGGAGTGTAGATTTGCTCAATTTTTCTTACTTTTTTGACATTTGTATCCATGGAAGCAAGTGTTTGTGCCATTACACCAGTTTTGCAAAGATTTTGTAAGCAGCATTAAAGATCATGGACTAGGTGATTACTGTATACGCCGAATATTTTGCGAGGTTTATATTTTCACGAATTGCACGCGAATTTCGTGAGTCAGGTGCTATTCGCAAAATTAAAGACACACAAAAATATTGACTCTGATCCTGATGCGGATGTGACGTACGCGTGTACATTACAATGTCTCCGTTCAGTTCAGGACTCCACGATCGTGAATTATACCACTCGCGAAATCGTCGGGAATTCCCTATTCGCGAAAATTTAGACTCCGGAGATAAATGCCGTATACAGTATTGCCTTGGCATTGTGTGATGTCTGTATCATTGGTGGTGAACATGTTGATTGTCAAGAAAAAGCCTCAATTCCATGCTGGCCATGCTATGCCTCCTGGCCACAGTGCAACAAGATTTCCTCATACGAACATCCCCAGGTTTACAGGATATGGCAAGTGCTTCGTGGCAAATGTTTTTTGTCATTGTCCAGTGCGACATGTTAGTAAGCTAGCCACTATATGATAGACCATTGTATAAACATTGTTTCAGTATTACATCATATACATTGTGTTGTTGTTTCAGTGTCACTTCTTAGATTGTATTGTGGTAACTTAAAGGGATGTTATAGTTTTGGTAGAGATGGGGGAATCAGATTGTAACTTTTTTCGAGATAATTAGAAACCACTTTTGAAATGTTAAAGAACATACAAATCTAGAGGATTTTAAGTTTATTGGATGAAAAATGGGTTTGGAATGGCTGAAATATCACAAAACAAAGTAAAACAAAGTGGGCCTAAGAAAAAGTGGGTCCCACTTTTAAAGGGACTGTACAGTACTGGTTGAGGTAAGGATTCATGTTTTGAACATTCCTAAGTGAAATAATGAAAAGCCTCTCATGAAATATGAAAGAGCATGTAATTTTAAGAAGGATTCAATGTTTATTTGATGAAAATTGGTTTTCAAATGGCTGAGATATCCCAAAAAGTGCTAATAATAAAAGGCGACATGCCCCAACTTTATTAGTATCTCTTTGTTTCATCTTGTTTTTGGATATCTCAGCCATTTCAAAACCGATTTTCATCGAATAAACTTTTGATACCCCTTAGAACCGCATGCTCTTTGACATCTCATAGAGTGGTTTCTGAATATCTCACAAAATGTTAAAAGCTAAATCTTCACCTCCACCAGAACTGTACACACCCTTTAATTAGCACCGCTTTGTTTCTGGATACAGTTGTACCTCGGCCATTTCAAAACCAATTTTCATCATTTTAAATCTGAATCCTCTTGGAATTGTATGCTCTTTCATTTTTCATAAGAGGTTTTTCATTATCTCACAGAAAGTAGGAAACTTGAAGCCCCATCTCACCCAAAACTATACCATCCCTTTATAACTAAATTGCACTCTCTACTGAACGCTTGTCAGTGATTGCGTTCTTACAACCTGAGAATGTTTCTTCCTCTCCATCCAAGGCTCCTCGTGCATCCACAGGACCACACAAGCTCCGAGAATGCCTCCCGCTCATCATCTTCCTCCGCAACCGCCTCAAGTACGCCTTGACGTATGTCGAGACCAAGAAGATCATGATGCAGCGCCTCATCAAGGTTGACGGCAAAGTGCGCACCGACATCACCTACCCTGCTGGGTTCATGGGTAAGCTTCCCCTAGCATCAGCAGCAAGCCTGCTGCAAAGGTGTTGGTAGCAATGTTTTAGTTTTTGGCAACATGAATGCAGATGTGTCATGGCTGTTGTTACAGATGCTCGGATGAGGGAAGTCTAGCTTGTCAATTGATATATCCTCCACCAAATTGATCATAAGATAAGGCTGTACTAGTATATTTTTTTTTCAATTTCAGTAGCAAATGCCAAATAACAATTCATTCCATAGGCAAAAATAGCCTTGTGGACACAATTACAGGACATCAAAAGGAAATCAAGAATGAAATTCAGAAGTGAAAATGTAAACATTGTGTGTTTCTGGCTTTGTCCACTTGGAGGCAAGCATCATGGAAAACCTGTTTGTGTGCCTTCAGAGTACTAGAACTTGTCAACCAGACTGGTGCAGAAGTTCTGAGCCAGTCTCTCCTATTCAAATATCAACAATCAAAAGGTTTGCATCTGTATTATGCTGTCAGAATACATTGTAGAAAAGTAGGGTACCATCAGCCTTATATCGTATATGTTGTGGCCGTGTCGAAGGCACTGCAGCTGATCACACCCACTTGCTGCAGTGTTCATTTACAGGCCTATATGAAACCTAGTCTACTCATATGGTCGCCAATTTGGTTAGTACATGTTACCACTTTGGCATTACCCAGAGGAGACACATTCCACATTTTTTCAGTCACCGCTGTTATTTCAAGCATTGTTAACTGTGAAACTGCCAAACATGCGTAGTGGTGTTTTATTTGTTTGTGATTTTCTTTCTTGTCTTTGTATAAGTCTTAGATGTGATCACTTTGTTGTTTCATAATGCTGTTTGTGTGATTTGATTGTTTGGCATTGTAAAGTTATGAATAAACCTGTTGTATATATGACATGCAGTGTTCCAGTTTTAAAGAGAGACCGACATCTCCAATGTGGGACGGCATTTTAATAACACATTTGAGGTCCACTTTGCACACACCGAAGATCATTTAACAGCGTGTCTAGAGTAAAAGCTCATGCTTGTCTGAACTGAACCTGCTAAACCATCACTAAACTCAGGTGTCAAGTAGATTGAATGTCAAAGCTGTGGAGCTGTTTCATGCGCAGTACAAAAATGTACATCTTTGCCATTGCATAGCAATATTTCCGTCACATGATATCATATTAGGGATCATATCAAGCATGAATCATTATCAAAGTTTATTTGAAGACACTGTTTCCTCGAATTCTGATGATTCAAATCTTGATTTGAACCCTGTGAAATGAAAAAGTGAAAAAAAAAAAATGGAAGTAGCATTATGCTTCTTCTTTTTTGTGGGGATTGTCTTTCCCCATGCGTCTGAATTATCTCATAACGTTGAAATGATGCCTCTATTTGGAAACCTCAGATAAAGCAGAAGTTTATATTGTTTGTGAAGCATAGAGGTTTCTGTTACTTGGGCTTAGATAAAATGCTTCATTGTTGATAGAGAAACAATATGACTGGATGAGTACTTGGTGTGTTAGTGATGAGTAATCCATATATTGTCCCTAATGCAGATGTCATCTCAATCAACAAGACTGGAGAGAACTTCCGACTCATCTACAACGTGAAGGGCCGATTCGTTGTCCACCGCATCGGAAATGATGAAGCCAAGGTCAGTTGTTTATGTCTTGTAGGTTACTGTACTTTTTTCTGTCTTTGTCTTTATTCTCTTCTCTTTACATGTGCTCAGTGAAATTCTGGTGCTACACAAATTTCATTTTTATTACCGTATTCGCCGGCGTATAGGCCTCAGTATTTTTCAGAAAAATAAAAATGAAAAGTCGGGGTGCGGCCTTTCTGGCGGCAAAACCAAAATTGGTCTCTGCAACCCGGCAAATCGGGAGTAAAAACTAACACATTTATACATGTACATCATGTATGAGACAACACAATAGGCAACCAAGGAGGCAACCATCCTCCGATGATATGAATACCGCTATACAAATCTGACAAGCAAAGCTGCGTTCCATGTTTGTTTCACAACTTGACTTTCCTCATCAGTATGTCCTCTTTGTCTTTTCTATGAAATTTTAATGAGGCAAAAATAGAACTTAAGCTCAAAGCATAGCGCTATGCTAATGAGTGTTTGTCAGAACCTGTCTATTACAATGTACCTGTCTATTACATGATTACCTGTCTATTACAATGTACCTGTCTATTAGTATTAGATGACTCGACTAATCGAAGATCGTTGTATATGATCTGTGTGGCGTATGTTCTCTAGATTTCCTGTCCCTTTCTCTCATTTTCTCTCTTTTGCTTTCGTATCATTATACCCCTTTATTTTCAGAGTACAATCGTACTTCTGAGCGTGTTTTGTTCATTTTTGTTAAGTTATTACCTCATAGGCAAAAATTTGGAGGTGAGTGTTTGAGTTTTTCGATCGAACGATGTGTAGATTGTCTTCGTGTGTGCGAGAACATCATACTTTGTATGGTACCCACTCATTTGTTTCCGTGTAAGTATTTTTTTACCGTAAAGTGTCTTCATCGTTCGTCTTCAAGCATCAGGTTTTCACCCTACTTTTTAGTTTTGTTTTGTTTTTTTGGTTTTTTTTTGCGTTGCACAAATCGGGGGTGCGGCTTATACGGCGCTGCAGCCTTTGCGCCGGCGAATACGGTATTACTTCCATTTTGACAGTTTTCTTTTTCTGTCAGAAATCAAGTGTGTAGCATGAAATGTAGTAACCATCATACCAAACTGTCATGTCTTCTGTGGACATGGATAATGTTACTGTATAAGTGGTTTCTTTCGCGGTGGTTTTATTTTCGTGCTTTTCGCGCTTTGAGGTTGAACCGCGAATTTAACATCACGCGAAAATGTTTTGAACTCGTGGGTTGTTACAACGCCATCATTACCGACCGCAAATTTAAACACACGCGAAAAAGTCGGCACCGATGGAAACCACGAAAGTTTCTGTACGCGAAAGAAACCACGTTTACAGTAGTTTACAGTAATAGCAGCTACTGTATTGACAGCCATGTGCAAAGCTCCTAGTTGTCATAGCATTTGTGATTATGTACATTACCGACAGATCATTGTAGATCAAGTATTTGTACCACAGGGCTTTGATTCCTACAAATTTTGACATTTGTTAGGAAGCAGTGGTAGAATTACAATCGCTGGGCTTGAGGTTGAATAGAAAAATTATTGATGCAATATATGCTGATGTCAAATGATTGTACTGTTCTTTTTATCAAGTTTCTTCAATCACCTTCAAGTCATTTTGAAATTACTATTCCATGAATCTGAATGTTACATGAAACAGATATAAAATGCAATTAGGCATCTAAAGGAAATGTAAACAAATGATTTCATACTACCCTGCCTCACAAAAAACGACGACAACAAAACAAAACATAGCAGCACCGACACCATACTGTGTAGATGAATGTCATTACTCAAAGATCAAACAGTGCACTGGAGGAAAGGATGGACATTTCTATTTCTCTTTGCACACAGTACAAGCTTTGCAAGGTCCGCAAAGTCTGGATCGGCCCGAAGGGTGTGCCCTACCTCAGCACCCACGATGCCCGCACCATCCGCTACCCTGACCCCCTCGTCAAGGTCAACGACACTGTCAAGGTCGACATCAGCTCTGGCAAGATCATCGACCACATCAAGTTCGACAGCGGTAAGCCAGTGTGCAGGTTCTTTTACATTTGTTTGGTATGGCACGTTCTCTGATGCTGTCAAGTGAAATAACTTGAGTGAATAGCAACTTACACAAAAGAAGCAACACGTTTCTCCATCCGGAGCAGAATTTTTCTTCAACTTCAGTGAGGCTGACTTAGGCAAGGCTAAATGTACAGTGTACTCCTGTCATAATTAACATAGTTATAACAAAGTTTCAGCTACAACAAAGTAAAAAGTTAGGCCCCAACATTTTCAGCTCTATATTTTTATTGTATATTTCCTGTATATTTGTTCGGTTATAGCAAAATTTTGATTCTACGAAATAAAACTGCCGATCCAGAGGACTTTGTTATAATGGGAGTCAACTGTATTAACCATTCAGAGTGATTTGATGGCATGAATGTTGGACTGTTCTTGCTCCTGCCCTCAATGCACACGCGAGCATCATGCTGTAATGGTTTACCCATTTTATTGAGGATTTCCAGCAGCAGCGTTATGGAATTAAGCAACGCAAAATTGGGGTAGTTATCATGCTCAACTGTTGTAGCTTGCCAAGGTATGAGCAGTGACCAAAAGGCTTTTCCATGTTTAGTCAGAAGCTCTAAAAAAAGAATGTCTTGCCTTTGATGTCTCTGAAGATCTTTGTAACGACTGTCCTGTGTACTTTGTCACTTCAGGCACACTGTGCATGATCACGGGAGGTCGCAACTTGGGGCGTGTCGGCACCATCACCCACAGGGAGAAGCACCCGGGGTCCTTTGAGATCGTCCACGTCAAGGATGCCTCAGGTATGTCTCCAATCCTGGTTGGCGGCCCTCAGTGCACAATAAATTTAGTGAATTATATTCAGAAGAAAGAAAAAAAAAATGTGGTATGAGACGCTATCTTACACTTGAGGACAGCTTTAAACTTAATGCAGATACAATCTTCTTTTGTTCTTCAATCACATTTTGTGCAGGACACACAATACAGAAAAAGAGAGAATGAAAATTTCTGTTCTTGAAACTCATGGCAGTTGACAGTGAGTAATGCCCTATCCACAAGAACAACTGGCACATTCTATTTCCCTGAAAGTAGGAATAATTTTGTGTTATGCCACACTTCCTGTAGTGTGGTTAGACTAGGTGGAGGCCCTGTTACACTAGAGCCTATCAAGCCAACGAATGCCCACGAACTGAAAAATTTGAAGGTACATTTGCATCTGTTACTAATCCTAGAATATTTTGAAACATGCTCGATGCTGAATGAGGGAGACAAATTGAAGAAACTCACACCTGATGTTTGATGCTCTTTGTATTCATTAGCTATTCACAGGGATTAGCAGGGACACTTTGGGGCTGACCTTTATTTTGGACATGATTGATGTTCTCTCTATTCATTAGCTATTTGAAATGATTTGCAGAGATACACTGGAGCCATTTTTTCTTTAGCACATGTAAAAAAAAAAAAATAAGCTCCAGTGTATTTCTGCAAATCCTTATGAATCCCTACGAATAGCCAATGAATACAAAGAATGTCAAATATGTGACAAACTATTCTAGTATTAGCAACAGATGCGAATGTATCTTCAAGTTTTTCAATTCGTTAGGCATTCGCTGGCTCCATATGTTCTAGTTTGACAAGGCCTTTACATATCAATTTCCTGTTGTCATCATTAGCTGATTGAATGATAACTTGAGTGGGTATGTTAGAACCGAGGCTTCATTATAATTTGTACTTGTTCTCTTTCAGATCATTCTTTCGCCACCCGTCTGAGCAACGTGTTCGTGATCGGCAAGTCCAACAAGCCCTACGTCTCGCTACCCAAGGGCAAGGGTATCCGCCTCACCATCGCAGAGGAGCGCGAGAAGCGCATCGCTCAGAGGCAATGAGCCACCAGCTCACTACCACTCCCATATCCCACACAGTGAACAGAGAAAAAGCAGGGATCCATAACCCCACACAAACTGAGTGAAAATGTGCCCATGGATTATTTCTATGATGTTTCTCCACCAACCCATTTTGATGAAGGAAGCTCCACGGCTAGACATGTAAAGTGAATACACACACACGTGCTGCTTTTGCAGAAACGATGCGCTGACAAGAATCACAATAAATTCCTTTATCACCACGCAATGCAACTGTGCAATGTGTCCATCTGTGTTCTGTACGTCTTACAACACACTTTATTGACACGAAGTAGTGTCCTGTATTGTCATTTGTAAAACCGTAAAGGGGACCAAAACTGCCACAATCAATATCTCACCATACAACACCGATTAGAATTCTTTTCTGTCATTTTGGGTGCAAGAATTTTGATGGCCACCCCTGCCGATGTCGAGCCCTGTTGGAAGTGTATCAGTTATTACAATGTGACTTCATTTTGTATGTTTTGATGTATGTGTGTTAGGTATGTGTGCAGTTGTGGAAGTATGTATGTGGGCATGTATAGTGGAACTTTGTAATGAAAAGGTCGGACATATTCAGATACGTGATAAGTGTACTCCAGTTTAAAAGAAATTCTTGTTACAACAAAGTCAAAATTGAGGTACCAAAATCGTCACCTATATGATTATCTTTATAATACAGTGCACTCCCGTTACAACAAACACGGTTATAACGAAATTTCGTTATAACGAAGTAGATCTTCTGGTCCCAAAATTATCACCATTAAAGTCTATGGTACACAATTCACTTATAACGAACACGGTTATAATAATAATAATAATAATACATACGATTTCTATAGCGCCGTTCTCCACTTTGATTAAATGCTCAAGGCGCTTTACAATTGTACATCAAAGCAAACAGACTGAAGATACAAGTACATCACCGTAATAGAAGAAGATGAAGAAGCAGAAAAAAAAAGACATGAAAGTCTGAAAGACATGAAATTATAGCGAAATTTCCGTTATAACGAAGTCTTTTCCGAGCGCCACAGACAAAGAAAAACAAAGGAAATGTGCTCCATTGTAACGAAATGCGAATTGCTTTCAAAAATACGTAGCGGAACAAGCATTTATAGCGTCTCTGCATGGGTGAACGCTTCACACCACTGTGCGTTCGCTCCTTGTGTCACGCACAGTTTCTGAGGGGAACTTGCGTTTATTATTGTAATACAGTTATCCCATCACATTTCACATAGCTTTCCAGTGTATGATGAGTATTCAGCAAACATTATGATATAAAAAATGGGAAGTTTCCAAAATCAAAATCTTTCACTAAAATTTGATGTCGGCGTCTTTAAAATGAGCAATCACCCATTTTTAAACTATGTGAAGAGCTCCATTGCAAAATGGGCTAAGCACCATTTTCAAACATTGTCTGTCATCAGATAAAGCAAAACAAGGAAAAGTAGAAATTACGCGGTGCGTAATATATGTCCCCGCCGGAAGTAGCATTTTGTATCAAAATGTGCAATATAGGTAAAAAATCAAGGTCAAAGGTCAAAGAAGTCAAAGGTCAAAATTCTGTGTAGAAGTTTTGAAGCCCTCACCTAGTGCCATCACATAAAGCAAATGGAATCGAAATTGGGTTAGAAATGGCGAAGGAGTAGCATTTTGTAGCCAATGTACAATATAGGTCAAAAATCAAGGTCAAAGGTCAAAGAAGACAAAGGTCAAAATTCTGTGTAGAAGTTTTGAAGCCCTCACCTAGTGCTATCACATAAAGCAAACGGAATCAAAATCGGGTTAGAAATGGCGAAGGAGTAGCATTTTGTAGCAAAATGTACAATATAGGTAAAAAATCAAGGTCAAAGGTCAAAGAAGTCAAAGGTCAAAATTCTGTGTAGAAGTTTTGAAGCCCTCAACTAGTGCCATCACATAAAGCAAACGGAATCAAAATCGGGTTAGAAATGGCGAAGGAGTAGCATTTTGTAGCAAAATGTACAATATAGGTCAAAGGTCAAGGTCAAAGGTCACAACTGAAATTCTGTGTACAAGTTTTGAAGCTCCCATGTAGTGCTATCATATAAAGCAAACAGAATCAAAATTGGCTCATAAATGACAGAGAAGTAGCAAATTGAACATTTTGATCACACACGGACGCACACACGGACGCACGGACGGACGCACGGACGGACGAACGGACGGACGCACGGACACACACACGTACGGAGCCCGTTTCATAGTCCCCTGCTCGAACTCGTTCGGCGGGGACAATAAAACCTTTCTAGTGATCTCTCGCTTGTAAAACAAGAAATATTTCTAAAAAAGAATGGAATATAAAAGTCTGTACATTTATTTTCTTAACACAGCTGTATCTTCCTTTTTTTAACAGCATTTAACACAATATCTTGACTTGACAAGAATTGACATAATAAAAAAAGTCTGTACATGTATTTTCTTAACACAGCTGTATCTTCCTTTTTTAACAGCATTAAACACAAATATCTTGACTTGACAAGAATTGACTTAACTCAATTTGGGATAAAAGTTCATAAATTGTATTATGATTTTTTTTCCTGAAAATGTTTAATAGTGTACCTGTATGCCTTATGATTTGCAGATTTTGGCAGCCCAATATATGCATGTACATGTATAAATATGTAACAGTATACATATCAGGTGATTGTATTATAATGATGTCCTTGGGACCAACTGTTTTCTTCTGTCAAACCAAAATTCTATTATAGCTAAATACATACACAATCACTAATTTGACTCTCATTAATTGCAGTCTGTTAGAACCGACCCCATGCTGCAATAACACATTAATTTATGTTTTTAGGCCAGCACACACTCAAACACATGCACATTAACCCACTCACATTTCACGCAAAGGGACACACACAACTCACAATCTAAATGAGATTTTTTTTTTCTTTCCTTTAATGTAGAACCCAATAAATTCAGCCACTACTAAAAATTCCATCAGTACAATGTGTTTATCCACATTATTTCATAACTAATGAAATGAAAGTTTTAGTCAAATCCTTTGTAGCATGTAAGCGCTCAATTTTTAACCAAGTTTAACAGATGTCAGTGGTACCATGGTCTTCTTTATTAAAGTACTCAACATTCTAGCATAATAAAACATAACAATATTCTTTTTGTGCTTTCTAAGATATGGATGTATTTTGAAGAGATTTTGAGGGCAACTAAATGACAGATAAAAGTTGTATGAAAGTTGATGAATTCATATTTTCCAGACTTTGAGCTTGCATACTTTCCAACATTTTCATTTGAGAAAACGGTAGAATCCAGGCTGCCTACGCGAGCAGCGCTAGCTTTAATGCTCATGAAATCTCTCAAAAGTGGTAGAGTTGGCAAGTTTGTTCTTGTGGTATTTTCTTTGTCCCACTCTATATTTCAAACACCTTCCAAAACAGTGGTATGAAAGCCAGCTGCCAGATATAGACTGAGTTTGGAGATGATGGCCTTTGAAAGTTTGGATGCCGACATACAAGCATTCAGGAAATTACTAGAGGTTAAATCGAAACAATACATGTATAGCAATGAGCTGCAAAGAAAAAAAAAAGTGTGCAAACTTTCATTCACAGACTCTGAAATTCGACAGGAGGTAGTTAGGATATCAACTGGATGTTTAAACAAAGCTAATGTAAATTTCACCTTTTTTCCCCACTAAAATCACCTTATTTGATACTTCTTTGCAACTTAGTTTGTACCTATTACTTTATGTAATAACTGGTAATGTGCATATAAATGTACCTATTCCATAGAGTTATGCTCATAAAATTTCACAGGCCAAGTAAATACATACACAAAAATAGTGTGATCCCACTCCAAGAGATTACCCCGTTTTGAATACATGCACAAAGATTACACTAGCAAACATGATATCCATATGCTTGTACGGGGTGGGGGGGGGGGGGGGGGGTGAGATAAAGAAAACTTAATTTTAGCGAAGCAAATCATCACATCCCAACTAACCTTTACCTCTTAACATATGGGAATTCATGGTTTCTTTTATTTTGGGACAGCTTTGGGCCCCAAAATGAAGAAAGGCCTTTGACAAATACGTCGAAAATAATAGATTTCTTTCCCGTCTCATTTCCTGTAAGATTTTCCATTTCCCGTTCATGAATACTGCACTGTATGTATATAACAATATCAGAGCAAACATGTACATACAGTGTAAATTTGGGGGGTGTGCTTTTTACCTCTAATAACATATGGGAATTCATGGTTTCTTTTATTTTGGGATATATCTGGGCCCCCAAAACGAAGAGAGCATTTGACAACATGGTTTAGCGTGTTAAATAGATTTCTTTCCCATCTCATTTCCTGTCGAATTTCCCTTTTCCTCTTCATGAATACTGCTGGCACTGTATGTATGTAACCATATCAGAGCAGAACATGTACATACAGTGTGAATTTTTGGGTGTGTTCCAAGTGTACCAATACAACAAAGTAAACTGGCTGGACCCCACAACCTTGATATGACAGGATTCTCCTAAATCTCCACACTATGCTTTTATTTGTCAACGCTTATCTTGGAAAGTGTTCTTGTCTGGGTTCAGTGAAATTCATTTCACAGGCAGTTGAAAATAAAAACCGTAACAATGGGATGTACATCTTCAGTTTCCACCATGATTACTAAATTTGTATTGTAACCCAATAATCCCACAAGAAATTACTATCATAACGTGTTCGTTGGCAGGGAAGCTCTGCAGCACTTGAGGTCCATTGACAGGCATTTGGCAATGAGGGGTTCCTCTCCGGACCACATGAATTCTTCTAAACTTTCCAGATCCTGGTCTGTCATAGTCCTCGTGAATGCATTCCATCATGACACAGTTCAAAGCACACATCACTTGTCATTGCCACTGTCTCCATGACTCAGTCTGTGCCAAAGTATTTCTGTCCAAAGTGATTGGGCGGGACTGGGTTGACCTCAGAGGTGAGAACGGTGATGTTGGGGAATTCCTTGATGACTGACTGAACGCCTAGCAAAAGGTGTCGGGGGGGGGGGGGGGTAGGGGGGAAGAGGATTTCAAACAATCAGTACTACAAAATGTGATGCACATTGCAGCAATCTCATTACATGTCTATCTCTATGACTACTGACATCAGAATGAGATTCAATGTGATATCAATACATGTAACGGTACTATCAGTCTTGCACTTGGTCCTCGGACTCACGGAACCAGCCAACAATATTTCATTTCAGAACTTTGCCCTTTTTTTTCTCTCTTCCAGTTACCGTCGGTGCCACATATGTGACCCTGCATCACAAAACCAACAAAAAGTCGCCAGACATGGATTTTTCGTTCAGGGCAGATTCTGAAAGAGCAAACTTTTAGCTTTAAAATGATGTGTAGTAAACTCAATTCAAATAGACTTTTCTAACCTATCTGAATATTGAAAAGAAAGCACACAACCTGGAAAATTGTGTGCTTGGAAAAGAGGCTCTGAAGTGTAGGTTCTATTCAGGCACTTAATCTTAACAAGCCCTGCTACACACTGAATGTAGCTGTGCAATGAATGGGACAAGAAACAGGATGTAAGAAACCATAGCAACAACAATGAAGGGATTATCAGATTAAGCTGAAATTGAGCATGCTCTAAACCCATTCTATCCCTGACTAACACCAACTTTCAAAGCAGTAGCACCATCCTTTCAAAAGTTATTAGAGTTGAAAGTGAAGATTGTGTCAAGGATTTTTAAGAAATGAAAAGGGGTCTCTATAAAGACACACCTAATCACACTATTCTACAAAAAGAGATTGTTCTAGAAAAACTGCTAAAAAACAACTTCCTATTTGTTTAATGATCCCAAACTTTACAATAATATAGGAGAATTGCTCTATCAGAAAATATAAAAAAAAAAACTCAAGATAGACTAGGTTGACCGTTCCACCTATTTTGAGTCCTCGTATGAAATCAGCACATGCAACTGAAGGGGTCGGTGCAATATAGTGCTAACCCACACTTCTGTCAAAATTGAGTTGCATGCATTTTCATAATCATTATCCTTCACTCTAACCTCTGTGAAAATATCATATTTGAATTCACCCAATAAGATGGTAAAAAATGCATGCATTCATGTCTTATAATGTACAATGTATGGACTTTCCAAACATTCAACAGCGTTTATCTCAAAATGACTATTGTGTGGGTTGGCACTATATTGCACTGACCCCTTCAACTTTTTGTTGGTTTTTACTTTGATTTCTCCTCCCACCCCCCATTTTACTTGCATGCTGTTGTAGTTCAAAAGCAGTGTCATGTCTGTGGTGGGGGGTGTGTGTGTGTGTGTGTGTGTGTGTGTGTGTGTGTTAGAGGTAGGTGGAGTGAAACTGACTCTCTTCACTCACACACACACACACACACACACACACACACACACACATATACAGTACCCCAACACAGACAGGATACCGCTTTCACACGTGAAGCACCTTACTATTAAACAGCATGTACACGTAAAAGGATGATGAAGATGAGCACGAGTGTGCAGGGGGTAATCAATTCTTACCATTGGGAGTGCAGAACAATGTCAGGAGCAGAATGCTTTTGTCCACTACACCATGCTCCTGAAGGACTTTTACTGCCTGGATCACAGTATTTCCAGAGTCTATGAATCCGAAGAAGAGATATGTTCATAAGAAGAAATGTCACGCTTGTTAGCAACAGGTTCACATCATTCATTTGAATCTTTGTTAACAGTCACCACAATTGCCCTTTATTATTAAAAAGTTTACAAAACAAGCAGCCACATTTCCTCTGATCAAATCTATTCTATGATAGTCTTGCTATCAAAAAGTAAACTCCCTTTTGACAAAATTGGCATCTATTCAACATACGTTTTATTGTTTGCGTCAGAAAAAATATGCTTATTAAATGCTCATCCATGTAAAAGTTGCCTTTGTATATCGCATGATAGAATGACATCTACTTTCAACTTTCAATTACATGGTCAGAGGGGGATGAAACTGATCAAGGAAATATTAGACATTTGCATAGTGCTTATCTCATTGTCATGCATAATCAATTCATGTAATTCCAGTTGATACAGCAATATATTAATGCAGCTAATCGTGCAAGGCATAGATTTTTCATTTTATGTGGAAATGAAAAGATTTTCATAGTCATTATGACACAGGGCATTTAACCAAATTCTT
This sequence comes from Diadema antillarum, assembly GCF_040938485.1. Taxonomy (NCBI): domain Eukaryota; kingdom Metazoa; phylum Echinodermata; class Echinoidea; order Diadematoida; family Diadematidae; genus Diadema; species Diadema antillarum. The sequence goes on from NW_027272673.1 coordinate 367,840, forward strand.
CCTATTTACCATAATAAGCATTTGGACAAGTGTCTGGTATATGTAATTGCGCCCATTCATTTTTACATGTCCAAACATGAGTGGCGGAAACCCTGGGCAAGTTGGCATGAAGGTAAGTAGCACCCTGCATAATGTGGATATGGTATTTGGGGTATACAATGTATGCCCTACTCACTGAGGATTGGATACATGAGAAGGACCCTCCTCCTGCTGATGTCGGGCGGGAACTTTGCGTAGTAGACCTTGGCCTCGTCCGTCTCCTCGTTGGTCTTCACAAGGATCTTCCCGATGCGTATCGATCGGCAGCAATCCCTGAGCCCATGCTCCATTGCTTCCCCTGTGAGATAATGTTGTTGAGAGGAAGATGGTCACTAAATGGCATATTACATGAAAAGCAAGTTAAAAAGACATCACAACATGAAAAAGAATATAACACAGTGTGCTCCCATTACCATGAACATGGTAACAACAACATTTTGCAGTGAAAAGTCGGGTCCCTAAATTATTATCTATACGTATATTCATATACCTTGGTACTTGATATGTTTGGCTGTAACAAGATTTTGATAACCAAAGAAAACTGCCTGTCCGAGGGACTTTGTTGTAATGGGAGTTGCCTAGTTTGCAGGCACAAACCCTTGTTGGTCGTAAAGGAGTCTGCGCCAAGACTACTATTTGTACATGCACCACCCTGGCACTGCAGCCTCTCCCAACAAAGGAGAAGCTACAACACCGGGCCTATGGGACTCGACAGTGCCAGAGTGGCGCATGTAGTAGTAATTAAAGGGATTGCAACACATTTGAATTCAATGGGAAAGTAAATTGGAAGTCTTCATGAAAAGGGATACTCTCACTGGTTGATACACTATTCTAAACATGATACAGTTACTTGTATAAAATCATAAACTATTTAGACAATGTGTCATCTGCTGCTTGGTATCTTTCAGGACTATTAAAACTGACATACTAATATTGATACACTGGAGCGCTAATATTCTGGATTGAGGAAACAGGCTACCATGAGTGTAGAAACAATGCTACATATTGTAGTTTGCTATTGTATGAAAAAAAAAAGGAAAATTAATATTGATGTCAGTAAGTTGTTACAATTATACACCTACATAAATATTGCAATCTGAGATTTCTAGGAAATCATTGTGGGAAAATTGTTCAACTTTGTAGCCTTTCCACACAAACGCACAAATACATTATTATCATGGGTGTGCAAGTAAAGTTCAAACAAGAAACTCCCCAGAAATCAGGTTTGATAATCACCGACACGTTATTCATTTCCTGTCATAGCATTTGCACTGAAGAATACAAATTAATTGTGCCGGTCAGGTCACAAATACCACTAATCAGAATTGCCCCTTTTCAGTACAAACAAATTGTCTTTACCAAGTTTTTGGAAAGTTTTTGTTTGTTTCTTTGTTTTTCTTTTATAGCCCTACGGACAATAAGAACAGAATTTCGTAATTCAACTGTTAAAACAACAATTTCAGAGTATGAAATAAAGATGACAATTGCAATAAAGAGCAATGGTAGATGTAAGAGCAGTTACTATTATCACAATTCTTATTAAATAAAAATTGTGATAATAGCAACAAAATAGCAATACATGTAATAACAGTTTTAAACAAGAATGATGATCACAATTCTTATTAAATAAAAATTGTGATAATAGCAACAAAATAACAATACATGTAATAACAGTTTTAAACAAGAATGATGATCACAATCGTAATACTGGTACTGTAGTGTAAAGTGAAGTATTCATCAAGTAATAACCATCATCATAACTACATGCAAATTTATTCAGAGAAGAACAAATAAATCAATGATGCAAGAGTGATGACCTTACCACTTCTCATGATGCTGACCCCACAGTTGCCATGGATAAACTCCACCCCTTCGAAGGAGTGGCCTGTTGGCGTGACAACCTCACATGTCTTGTATGGCAACTGGTTCAGTCCCTCCTCCACCACCAGCCTGATCTATTGAATGCAGAACACATACTATTACAGCTGGCATTAAAGCATGCCACGATGTGAAACAAGTTAAACTAAACAACAACAAAAACAATGGTTGGGGATCAATTATTCATCCAGTTTACCTGGCTATATCACTTTTTCTAGGAAGCTGCACATATTCAGGGTGTCTTTTTATGGACATCAAGATTACACTTTTCAAAAGCTGCATCTGGGTTTAATAATAGCATGCAGGTTAAAAAGAAAAAGAAAAGCAACATTTAAGTGTGTGTGTGTGTGTGTGTGTGTGTGTGTGTGTGAGTGTTTGTGCGTGTGTGTGTGCGTGAACGGAGATTCTAGTCATAGGTGGCTTTTCAACTGAAGATTTCAGAGGAAAACAAACCATATAAGAAAACAGTTTCACTGGATGTTCTATCAACAGAAATACTTCAGTATTATAGTTTTATTTAATGTATTGATCAGGCATTCTCAATATAATATACAGTGAAAAGTACCCTGGAATACAGTAACATGTGTACATATCTATCTTGTGATCGTAGAAATTATGTAATCAACAGCTACAGTGTATCTTTAGGATAATCAGAATATCTTCTTGTAAAGAAATTTGGATGAACACATTTCTTACCAATCTGTTGGCATAGAAGACAAAATCTCCCCTGGATGTAGTCCTGTATTGGAAAAGGAAAGATGGCATCAACGAATATTTTCTACATCTATAATTCAGTTCAGCTCAGCAACCACCTCCTTCTTCTTAAATTCTCTATTTCTTCTTTATCCCCTTTTCATCAGTTTCTCCTTCATAATGCAGAAGACATTCAGAGAACCACACAATATTTTTTATGTACTCGGAACATATAACACTGTACTGAATACATTTGAAGATGAATAAGCAGTTTTACTACAATCATTGCAGATTTGCAATCTTTCATTGTATCTTTTATTTGATGGGAAGGAACATTTGCAATCTTATTTTGTGGGGAAGGAACATTTGCAATCTTATATTGTGATCTCCTTGGTCTAATGTCCTCTCACTGTACCCGCAGCTCTCGGGTTTTCACATTGTCAAGACAGAATCAAGCCACCAAAAGTGAGGCTAATTTTGTGAGGTATAAGTTGTTAAAAGAAAGGCACTTCTGTGTTCTGTTTAAAGGGTGTGTACAGTTCTGGTCGGGGTAAGGATTTAGCTTTTAACGTTTTGCAAGATATTCAGAAACCACTCTATGAGATGTCAAAGAGCATGCAATTCTAAGGGGTATCAAAAGTTTATTTGATGACAATCGGTTTTGAAATGTCTGAGATATCCAAAAACAAGGTGAAACAAAGAGATCCTAATAAAGGTGGGGCATGTCGCCTTTTATTATTATCACTTTTGGGGATGTCTCAGCCATTTGAAAACCAATTTTCATCAAATAAACGTTGAAACCTTCTCAAAATCACATGCTCTTTCATATTTCATCAGAGGTTTCTCATTATCTCACTTAGTCTTAGGAATGTTCAAAACATGAATCCCCACCTCAACCACTACTGTACAGTCCCTTTAAAGTTTAACATTTTTTCCCAAATATTGAACTTTGATGTGTAATGAATAGGTCAAATTGTCTATTGACTCTACTATAAATGTAACATAATATTCATTCCATTCCTCTATTAGTATTAAACTCTTCAAACTAAACATTGCATATTGTCCCCATTTTTTGAAAAATAACAATATAGTCCATGGGCCAGGCCAGATATAGGTACCACCTGAGGTGGCAAAACCTTTTTTGTGTCATTTTGTTTGTTGGGCATAGATATGCTTATCAAGCTATGATAGCATTTCCAAATGAGTAGCTTAGTCATAATAAATGAATTCTTAACCAATTTGGTCTCGTGGTTATATCCCTATACTTCTGTATCGAAACTAACCGCTATACAAAGAAGAGCACTGTCTTCTGTATGTTCACAGGTGTTCTGTTGTAAACACGGTGCGCTTAGTCTTTATTCAAGGCAGCGAAGGGAATATCCAAAGGTTATGATGTCCACAGCGCTTAGTCTTTATTCAAGACGGCGAAGGGAATAGCCAAAGCTTATGATACAGTGTATATATATCCTTTTATCTAAAAACAACAACAACAAGGAAAAGTAGAAATTACGCGGTGCGTAATATATGTCCCCACAGGAAGTAGCATTTTGTAACAAAATGTGCAATAAAGGTAAAAAATCAAGGTCAAAGGTCAAAGAAGTCAAAGGTCAAAATTCTGTGTAGAAGTTTTGAAGCCCTCACCTAGTGCCATCACATAAAGCAAATGGAATCGAAATTGGGTTAGAAATGGCGAAGGAGTAGCATTTTGTAGCCAATGTACAATATAGGTCAAAAATCAAGGTCAAAGGTCAAAGAAGACAAAGGTCAAAATTCTGTGTAGAAGTTTTGAAGCCCTCACCTAGTGCTATCACATAAAGCAAACGGAATCGAAATCGGGTTAGAAATGGTGAAGGAGTAGCATTTTGTAGCAAAATGCAGAATATAGGTCAAAAATCAAGGTCAAAGGTCAAAGAAGTCAAAGGTCAAAATTCTGTGCAGAAGTTTTGAAGCCCTCAACTAGTGCCATCATATAAAGCAAACGGAATCGAAATGGGGTTAGAAATGGCGAAGGAGTAGCATTTTGTAGCAAAATGTACAATATAGGTCAAAAATCAAGGTCAAAGGTCAAAGAAGTCAAAGGTCAAAATTCTGTGTAGAAGTTTTGAAGCCCTCACCTAGTGCCATCACTTAAAGCAAACGGAATCGAAATCGGGTTAGAAATGGCGAAGGAGTAGCATTTTGTAGCAAATGTACAATATAGGTGAAAGGTCAAGGTCAAAGGTCACAACTGAAATTCTGTGTAGAAGTTTTAAAGCTCCCATGTAGTGCTATCATATAAAGCAAACAGAATCAAAATGTACAATATAGGTCAAAAATCAAGGTCAAAGGTCAAAGAAGTCAAAGGTCAAAATTCTGTGTAGAAGTTTTGAAGCCCTCACCTAGTGCCATCACTTAAAGCAAACGGAATCGAAATCGGGTTAGAAATGGCGGAGTAGCATTTTGTAGCAAATGTACAATATAGGTCAAAGGTCAAGGTCAAAGGTCACAACTGAAATTCTGTGTAGAAGTTTTAAAGCTCCCATGTAGTGCTATCATATAAAGCAAACAGAATCAAAATTGGCTCATAAATGACAGAGAAGTAGCAAATTGAACATTTTGATCACACACGGACGCACACACGGACGGACGCACGGATGCACAGACACACACACGTACGGAGCCCGTTTCATAGTCCCCTGCTCGAACTCGTTCGGCGGGGACAACAAAAGCAATTCCTCGTGAATTTTACCGTATTTTTCAATTATTTATAATTTTCCGGTGAATCGCTACGGTGGAAACTAATACTTTCTTAAATGAGTTGGTGATACCAATTTAGAGTTGTCCCAAGACAGAAAAGATGCTATCGCAAGGGCTTCAGAGTCTACATCCATTGCAATAGCATCTTTTCTGAGAAGTATTTGAAGTATATCAACATACTCCTGTCACTGCAGAGGACACAGCACAGTGAATCTCACCCTCTTTTCCATAGGCTACAATCAAGTCCAGAGCTACCCTTTCGCAAAGGCAGCTCGCAATGGACTTGCACACACACAGCGATTGGATCGGGGCTCCGCTCCCACAGCGAGTGTAGCGAGCTGTGACTGTGCACGTCCACAAATGATTGTGAGCTGCCTTTGCAAAAAGACTAGCCCAGGGCTGTCACTAGCTTTTATGACTACATGTAGAGGAGCTATGTGAAAATAAACAATATGTGAGGAATCCATTATAACAAATGATTATTCAACTACAGTTACAGTAGTACAGTTTTTGACGGACTTCTACCACTGCATTCAGGTTAGGACATTCAGTGGCGGATCCAGCTGCAGAACGGAGGAGAGGCGGTGCACCAGGTGCATGCCCATCTTTATATCAAGTTTTTTTTTTTTCAAACAAAAGAAATAAAAAGAAAAATGGAGGGAGGCATGTGTGCCCCCCTCTAATTTTGTAAAGGCGCAGTGCCCCCACAGCTGCAGCCCACCCCCTCTACAGATTCCTGGATCTAGGGCGTACCCCTGGTATTTCTGTCTGACTTGACGTTCAAACACGAAGCGACGCGACGACGCTTGCGTATAATACTGTAGTTAGTAACTTACTTATCTCTTATCAGAGTTTGAAGTTCATGGATTTGATTGTTGCGCCTTAGAATCTTGAGCTGGTTGCCGTATTCTGGTTCCTCAATGCTGTTTGAACCGACTGAACTGTCGCTCTTCGTGGACTTGTCTTCTCCCATGATGAATAAGTTAGTGTTCAAGACGCTTTTCGGTAAGTAATTTTGAAGCCGATTTCATAAAACGCAGAATGACAACGTCTAGGAGTAGGACCTAGAAGTAGAAGCGGGCCGGCGACGGTCGACGGCGCGGCAGGGCGGCTGTTGGTCAATGTTGGTCTCGGCTCAGCTCGTCGAGCTCGGTCAGCTCACCTCACAGCATGTAGCAATCTGTCAATCGAAGTTCGAACTCAGATAGGATTAGTAGTCCCACTCGTTCAATTTGACGTTGGATTCCATTCACACAAAGTTTTAACAAATTACGACACATTAATACTATTTAAAAATAACTGAAAATTATAACTTCCAAAGCAGTTTTTGTCATGTAACGGCTTTATGCGGAAAATGACAGTATATGCAAGACAGATATCACGTTGTAATTAATACGAAGTACTTGTAAACAACTCACTCAGTAGCAAAGTCGAGCATGTGCCCATCCACCGTTGACCCAATCAACAACATCACTGCGCTCTCATGCGCATGCACCAATATTGAACGGAGAGGGCAGTGTGCAGACAGGATGAAAATTGCGATGGCGGAGAGCATGGGAAGCATCCTCTCGCACGTAAGTTTCCCCGTATTTCACCTTGTAGTTTTTGCGCATTCGTTGAAAACGGTACATTGTATCGTATGTATAACGTTACAATACGTACATAACTAACAATTTCGCTAAAAGCTACGGTGGATGTTGATCACGTCTGGTAAGTGAACGTTTTCTTTCATATAATGTCCATGACTTCAATGAAAGCTCACTGTCCTCGATCGACTGCGCGAATAACACATAACATAGCATAGCCAAATATAGTCGAGACCGTTTTGGCGTGATTTTACATCCTGTGCCCGATGCGATGCCGATGCGTCGAGCGCAGCCAAGCTCTCACCATGCCATGCACCACACACACCATTGCGATTGCACTGCCATGCTGCCGCGCCGTATCTATTCTCGCTCATCGTCGTTGCGTTTGCTGGACGATCAAATCGCATTGTTCGAACTTTTTAAGCCCGTTCTCCTAAAAAGAAAAGATAAAATGTTCTCTCACTAGATTCTTTTTTTTCCCTTCAGATTTCTAAGCAGTTAAGTAAAGAGGTTCAGACATAATTTACACACACACACCAAGTTTGTGACCGACACTCCGACACAGTGAGTGACACACACACAGCTACTATACAGCACAGCTTGCAGTGTACCCTTTCAGGGCTTTGTGCCTTTGATATGCAGAGACTCCAAATAAGCACCTTCTGATCTAGACAGAAAGATCCGTCTGTCCGGAGGAGTCTTTTACATTTTTGACGTTATCGCTCTCCTCCGTATAAGGAGGGGATCCGTGAAGCCAGACGCAGTCTCCGCGGAACATTTCCTCGACGACCAGATAGGTCTACAGAACGATCTTTCGGTCAACTTTGAACTTCTGATCAGGAGATTCTCCCGCCTGAAACCCCTAGCAAACGGGAGACCCCAACTTGATGTGCGCAAAGCGCACATCACGAGCACGAAGTTCCTTTCGGTCTAGGGTTCTAGATGCTCTCTCATGCTATCTAAGGCTTATTTTTCAACATACAATGAAATCAAGTAAGAAATCATTTCAAGCGGGAGAAATTAAATCTCAAGCGGGGGAACAGGAGATTCTGCAAATATGGGCTTTCGGTGGGAGATCTTCCGTTGAAAGCAGGAGAGTTGGTGTCTGTGGATATGAGTGAATTGCAAGTCTATTTTACATTTGATTTTAATCTCAAAACACAATTTCCTGTTGCAGAATTGTCTAGACTTGTGCCAGTTTTTACATATCATTTGTGACCCGCTACAACAAAATGATCATAGAGTTGGGCGAGGTCAATTATTTGAAAAGTGCATGACACAATTCCCTAATCTTTCTGCTTTAAATTGATATATAACACATCTCATAAAAATAATCGGCTGCGGAGATACCGATGTTTAAAAGAGAGCATGTCGAGACGTCTGAGAAATCACTGTTTTGAGAAAAGCGCCCTAAAAGTTCTCCTTGCGACGCAATCACGATCAAGGGACACGCAAGTCAGTATTCACCTCCGGACAATAGAAGGTAAGCCCTAGCAACCCCCGAAATGCTCATTCAAACACAGCGTCGGCGGTCTCCTCACCGACCAATCAGTGACCAGGATGCCAGGAGAAGCGGCTGGGCATAGCGCATCCCGCCAGCACGCACCAGTTGACTGGGCAGTGTGCGAGCTTCACGCTTCGGTTAGCGGCAAGCAGCAAACTGACCAATGAGATCACTCTGGTCGTTGTTAGGGGCGGAGCCTATGTGTGGCGCTCAATCCAAATGTTCGAACCAGTTTCTGCTTCGTTGAAACGCCAAAAAACATGGCCTAGAAAAACGCTATTTTTTGGTCTTTCATTTCATCATTTTACTTCAAAATTTCGACAGATGATAGAAAACATGTCAGACTCTAATAATATGTCAAATGCAGAAAATCGTAAGTTTTGACCAATTTTGATGCTCTGACTTCAAACTCAATTTTCACGGCTTCGACCTTGCGCGACTTTAGGACCATTTTGTTGTAGCGGGTCACATTTACCATCAATGATGCATGCGTATCAGTTTGTTCTGTGCTAGTAGGGATGCAGGACTTTTGATTGGAAGTGATCTATCATACATTCATCAGCAGGGTTGCTGTCTCTTTGGTACATGATGATTCAAGCACCTCCCCATTCCATTCAAAATGTAGATCCATGTTTTCTCTGATCTGACCTACAAATATACGATATGAATATGATACAAAGTCAAAGATGAACTACTCGGTGTGATTCGGCAATTTCTTCTTCTTACGTTTGTAGCGTATCCTTTCGGGATCTGAAGATTAATCACACTGCAGAGTCGTGTGCACTCAAACAAACTGTGAGCACAGATCATAGGTTTTTCGGTGGACTTTTTTGCAGTGAGGTGCAGTTAAAAATTAATTGTAGGAATACTTGCTACCGGTACAGTTTGACTTCCTATACTGCCTTTTGGAAGGCATAGAATTATGAGAAGTCAGCTGGATCCTCCTTGAGTGTATTCCATTCCCTACTTATGCGTAGGAAGAAGTAGGAAGCCAGAACCCGTACTTTGTTCAAAATTAAGGTAATGAAACAGTGTGTCAATGATTGGGGTCAGTGGTCAATCGCTGTGTCTGCAGTTTCAATTCGTTATTAACAAAAGTGAAATACTCAATTTCTCCAACAAAGGAAATGTATAGAAATCTACCAAAACTGTAATGGAAAATGAGCATTAAACCTGTTTCAAGAAGTCAAAAAGTCTAAAATTTGACTGATGAAATTAAAATGCGCAGTGTGCACTGTACCACAGTATATTTTGCTTTTTCATCAAACTACAACAGGTAGGCACCACTGTATAAACAAAAATTGTATTTCAAATGAAGAAAAAGGAAAAAAAACATGAATTTATGCTCAGCCACAGGTCAGGTAAAACTCACCAAAAGTATGAGAACAATCCCCACATAAGAATATTAGAGTGAAAACATCTCCAACTGGTATAAAATTATGTAGCCTCCCAGCCAGTTATTTGTCAAGGGCCTCTTTGCTGTCACAGTATTTGCAAGTGAAGTGAGCTGAGGGTCGTCACACATGCATTAAAGGGATCATATAGTTTTGGTTGAGACCTAATTTCAGGTTTCTAACATTTTTTGGTGAAATAATGAGAAATCTCTTATGAAATATGAAAGAGCATGTAATTCTATGAGGAATTCAACGTTTATTTGATGAAAAATGGTTTTGAAATGGCTGAAATATCCAAAAAAGAGCGATTCTAATAAAGTGTGGGACCCACACTTTATTACAATCGTTTTGTTGTACTTTGTTTTTGGATGTTTCAGTCATTCCAAACCCGATTTTCATCAAATAAACTTTGAATTCCTCTTAAAATGGTATACTCTGTACTACTATATCATAAAGTGTTTTCTTGGTATCTCGCAAAAAGTTAAAAGCCCAATTCTCATCTCCACCAATACTGTACTATCCCTTTAAAGATAAAGTTAAGCCACCATCATGATGCAAGCTCTAAGAACAAGAAGGTCTTTGGAGAGCTATCCTCTTTCCTATTACCAGTACTAACTTGCAGCTTTGAATATGAACCAAACTCTGCTACCATCTTTTGGTGGCGACAAATGAAAAAAAGGTAAATCAGCAGAGCTCTGTTCAATGCATCTTACTTTCGCATTGTATTCAGTAGGAGCAGTTTCAGCTTTCTCCCATATCATTAAAGATAAGCTTATTCTCAAATCTCGAAAGTCCCTTGCACTGATGCACTTTGAAAAAAAAAAGGCCACAATTGTAGCTATGCAGTAGCAAAACAAGTAACATCACAGTGTAAAGTTGTCACCACTCTGGTTCACTCATGAATACACATATACTTTTATTGGCGTGCAACAAATGATGCGCAGTTTACACAGGGTAACAACCAGCAGGAGACAGAGAGTTTGGAAATGGAAGAAACAGGTGAGATGACCCCACTCCAGTCCAGCTCGGCGGAACTGACCAGCGAGGACCTGTCCAGCGAGAGGGATGCCCCAGACCTGCCTCCTGAGGAGTCTGCTGCCGTGGAGAATGTGGCAGAAAGTTTCTCAGATGCACTGAGCACGCAAGAAGGTGGGCTGATCTCTTAACTAAACCCGTTGGGGACGAGCTGCATTTGCTATTAAAGACACACATTTCCTATTGACACCTGCCCAAGTAAACTCGGGACTAGTCTTCAATGGGCTAACACTTGTCTGTGTGCGGAAGCATTTCTCTCTGAAAAGGAGACCAAGAAACTAGCCTCAGTGACAGAAACTTGAAATTCCATAAAAGTTGGATGTTAATTTCTGTATAATTTCAAGTGCAATTTCAAAGCAACAGTTCATTATAAGGAACCAGTTTACAGAATTCATACCCTAGTTTTCCTCTAACACAAAAGTGAAAAGGAATGACAGGGGTCGCACTTAACTTTTTTTTTAACTAGCCAGGCGGACTATTTAGAATCAATTTTGACACTGAAGCAATATTTTGGCTAGCCAGACGGACTAGTTACTTCAGAATTTTATGATTTTTAGCTAGTCCGCCATGATTTTGGGTGGCCAATGGCCAGCGGACCATCGCCAATTTCGAACCCTGAATGATACCAAACATGAATTGGCTTTCGTGTAGAATTGAAATGCGCGCATACATGTACAAACCTGCTTTGTTTTGTGTGTTTCTCCACCCACAAAGTGTTCTCACCAATTTTTTTTTTCTTTCTCTCTCTCTCTCTCTCTGTATTATCAATTTGGTAGTGTCAACAGATTTCAGTGCCATTATCAAGCATGATGATATTTTATCTTTTTTGATTGTAGATACTATTCAAGAAGACTTTGTGAGTGGGGATGACCCTACAGATGATGGAGGCGCAGCTGCTTCTGGAAGCGAGCCAGGCAGTCAGGAGAACGGAGAGCTGCCCGCCGTGGACTTGATGGCGAGTGGCGACAGTGCCACGGTTCCAGCGAAAGGAGCCACTCCGGGAGAGCAGGTGGAGGGGAAAACGGCAAGGGAGACCAAGAAGGAAGGGAAAAAGTCCAAGAAAGGTAAAATATCTTTAATTATATTCCACATACTGAGAATGTTGCAATAGGATTGGTCCAGAGCTGATCACGTGATGAAGCATAGTTTTGCCCATTACATCACCTGAGAAGAAAAGTTCGTTACACTCTATGTTGATAGTCCCTTTTGTTTCGCTGATCTCCACACAGTCCACACAGTCTTAACGCAAGATGAGTACAACGCACTTTCACTTCGGTGCCGCGCGGTGCGCGCAGCAAATTCATTGTTTTGTCATCTACACGCACACGTAGCCTAAGCCCTAAGGATACATAAAGACAGCTAAAACGGTTTCAGATGTGGAATAAAATGGGAATTTGTAGGACCCATATGTGGAATATAAAGCAAATAATCAACTTTTAGTTTCAGGCAATGAGACAAACTATCACGTCCTCGGCGATCTGAATGTGTACGCTATCTTTCCTCAGCTGCACTTCGGAAAGATAGCTACATCCAGATCGCCTTGGAAGTGATAGTTTGCCCCATCACCTTCATCAACGTTGATTATTTGCTTACTACTTCCAAATTGTGTGTAGCATCAGACTATCTTCAGCTTTCTTTGATTGTTGAATCCCATGTTTTGTGGGGTCTCCCATGTGGATTTTTTCCAGCAACTGGGAAATGTAATATTTTTTGGATCCATTGAGTTTCTACTCTCCTAGCCACACATCCATACCATCTCGGTGTGCTCTTCCTTATCACCTGCCCTATCCTTACCAGGCTCACTGACTGGAGAAGGTCTTCACTATTCTTTCTGTTACGTAGGGATGCCTTCACATTCCATCTGAGCCTCCTCATCTGAACCTTCTCAATTCATTCAACCCAGAGTCTTTTTTATACTAGATTGTTGACTTGTCCTTTCATAACTTCCTTGTGAGAAGTTTAATGATGAATATTGTGACAGTTGAAGCTCTGATGTGGATTGTGCTGTGATGGTACTGTCAGGGGGTCTCAGGAGAATATAAGAACATTGCAGCCATTCACTCAAAAAGTGATATTTCAAGATTACTCCTGTGATAGCTAGGCCATCAATGCCAAATGGTCACGCAGTTTGTGTTGATGTTTGAAGTCAGTTTTCCCACCTGAAGAACTCTCACATAAGTACTCTGTTGCTGATGACAAGTTTTACCATCACTCCGGTTGTCAGGAAAAGATGCTGAGCATATGAGTCGTGCCATCATGCAAGCCTTGAATGGATTAGAGACTCCTGAAGAGAAGATAGCTGCCTTGTGCAAGAAATACGCTGAGCTGGTAAGCATTGAATTTAACAGTTTTACTTCGTATTTGTCATAGACATCTGAGGCATTTTGTTTTGTTAATCATGCCTGATTGGATCTCAGAGAAAGGTCTGACCACATGACCTCACATTGCTTGCATATAAATACCTCATTTATTTGTGCATACATTGAAGCCAAAATACTGGATTTTTGTCTACTTTGTTATCTGACTTAAAGAAAAATGATATAGCCATATCATGTGTGAGAAGAGTCAGAAGGATTTATGCTTCAATGTAATCACAAAATTAGTGAAATTTTACAAACAGAAGCATAGCTCATTGCACAAGTGGTGCTATCATTAATAAGATTGTTCTGACTCCCCATTAGGCTGTTAATATGGTTAAAACTGTCCTGGCAATTGTTCAGTCTCATGCAAATATTCACTAACCTGTTGCTTTTTGTCTGATTGGTTTCGTGGGACATTCAAGGGCACAGTTTCTTTCAGATATGAATAGGAACCACTATACAAAGTCAATTTGAAGCTGTTTGTGTATTGGAGTGATATGTAGTCAAAAGTAACATTTGGAAGTTGTTATCCTCCTGCCTCTGTTGTTGTTCACATGAAGCTCGGGGAGCACAAGTCTTTGCAGCGAGAGAGCAAGTCCCAGGCAAAGCAGCTCTCCCAGATACAGCGTGAGCGGGACCACCTCCAGAGCGAGCACGGGAGGGCGCTGTTGGCCAAGAGCAAACTGGAGAGTCTGTGTCGGGAGCTACAGCGACACAACAAGACAATCAAGGCAAGATTCTATTCTCCTTCCTTTCTTTTTTTTTTTTGGGGGGGGGATAATTTATGAATATTGGCGACTCTCATTATAACAAAGTCTTTGTGACCAGCAGTTTCTTCCTTTATACTGACATTTTGTCACAGCAGAATAGTAAACTATTAGAAAGATGATTACAGGTGATAGTTTTGGAAACTGACTTTTACCTCCTCATGAGAGTTTTGTTATAACGGGAGTGCACCGTACAATATATGAACAAGTAGTACACATTGAAGAAAATGATATCCAGTGCAGTGCTCTTTGTTGCAGCTATCATGTGCACAGTTTGGCTTTGCTTTATGTTGCTTATTGTATGTGTTAACAGTTGGTGATGATTAATGATGCTTTTGAAGCAGGTGTGCTACTTGTTATAGTTACATGTACCTCTTGTCAGATGAGATTCTGAACTATTGGGTGAAGGGGAGACTCCACTCTGTTATTGAGGAAGTGTAAATCAAGAAGTACACCAAAGTATAAAACACAGGAAAAAAAAAAGGTGCGCCACAATGAAAGAATACCCAAAAACAGTTGCCATCCTTCTTGCAATACTTGTGGCATTGGGAAGTAATGCATAGTTTATCCTTGTTTCTCCTTACAGGAGGAGAGTTTACAGCGAGCACGAGAAGAAGATGAGAAGAGAAAAGAGGTGTCAAATAAGTTTCAGGTGAGATTTCAGAGACATCATGCATACCCATAACACTCAGAAAAAAGCTCACACAACAGGCTCTTGCAAGTAGCCCCATTTGGAGAAGAATATAGAGCGGTTACTGACTTTTTTTTTTGCCAGCATCATAGTCTATGAGTAGGACTTATACCGTGATTGGCTTCAGTGCACATATTTGCCAATGGGCAATTCTGATTTAGCGGGCCTATGCTAGTCGAATGTACACAGTGGGCAATGAAAGAATCAATTTAATGAAAGCTTTAGTATCTTATCTATAGTTTTGGTTGAGACCTAGATTCAGGGTTTTAACTTTTTTGGTGAGATGATCAGAAACCTCTTATGAAATGTGAAAGAGTGTGTAATTCTAAGAGGAATTCAATGTTTATTTGATGATAATTGGTTTTGAACTGGCTGAGATATCCAATACAAAGAGATTCTAATAAAAGGTAGGACCTACCTTTTATTACGATTGCTTTGTTTTACTTTGTTTTTCGATGTCGCAGCCATTCCGAAACCGATTTTCATCAAATAAACTTTGAATTCCTTTTAGAATGGTATGCTCGACACTATTTGGTAAGTGCTTTATCTCGCAAAAAAGTTAAAAGCCCAATCCTTATCTCCACCAATACTATACCATCCATTTAATGTTTTGATTCCAAAAAATTAGAAACACATGACATTCATCTTAACCGTCAAAGCCTGAAAAATTACTCACACAAAAATATCCACTTTTACAATAATATCTATTTTCATTGACTCTATATGTTAGCTGTTGGCTATTAGTCTTCACCCACTTAACCAGAGACTGTTATCCAGTATGGCCATTTATTGCGATTCACTTCACTTTATAGGACGTAAGATTATTTTTTAGTCTGATGACCTGTTGTTGTTTTCGTTTCTTTTATGTGTCTGTATGTGTATATGTCAAGGACTTCCAAGTTTTGATTTGATCTTACTGCTTGTCTTTTATTGTTGTGATGCAGATGACACGATCTGCTTCTGCGACAATTGCCCCAGTCATTAAGGTTGTGATTAAGTTTTAGGTTTAGTTTGATGTGAGGATGAGGATTAGGGTTAGGGTTATGTTTGTGGGCAGGATTTATGTTTAGCTTAGCATGCAGATACTTCGTGGGAGCAATTGCCACAGGAGCAAATGTAATGGAACCAGTGATGCATTGTAACAGCTCCTCTGTCTATACTAATTCTATACTAATGAATCACTTGCTTGTTCTTTGGTCTGTCTTGTGCTGTCCATCAGCAAACCATCAATGAGATCACCACCCAGATGCAGGATAACCACACCCGCAACATCAAGCTGAAGGAAGAGAACATCGAGCTGGCATCCAAGCTCAAGAACCTTGTGGAGCAGTACGAGAGGAGGGAGGAGGTGAGATGTTCCTTTGACATTTGACCTTGACCGTTGACTTTGATCTCTGACTGCTTTGCTTCACTCCAGTCTTGGTGAACAGCTTTCCTTTCATGTAAAATGCTGCATGTTCCATATTTTTCATGAATATGTTTCTCAAATTGGGAGTGGAATTTGCAGTCAAGAGCAAAGTGATGAGAAATTGGGGCTGTCACTCGTCAAGAGGGAAAAATCGGTGAATTCCAACCTCACTTCAATTTAGATATATTGAATTTGCAATAGAAGAGACAGCATTTTGGTGTGTTGATGACTTTGCAAGGACCAGTTTATTCTCAAAGTTGGAAAAATTAAAGCCACCCAGGAATCAGTGGTGCATGCAGTGACCAAGTATGCTTTAGATGGCCTGACTCCATTTTTTAGCAAGAAAGGAACTCCGTAAAAAAGGGCATATGAATGACATCATCATCAAAGAGAAACATGTCACAATAAATCTTGATAACATTTGTGTGAAGTGTTATGAGTAAAGATGACATTTTCTATCTGTCATCAGTTTGAGAAAATGGAAAAAGTGTACCACAAGCAGAGAATGGATAGATTGAATATTTTTGCACTAAGGTTGGTCCAGCTGCTCGGTCCTTTGATGTAGAGGAGGTTTGACCAGGATGCACAGGTGGTGAATTTACACTCTATTGCATGTTTTCTTTTATGTCAATTTATTGAAGTTTGCAATTCAAAGAGCTGTCCTTCTGGTGCATATCTATCTCCATGCTGTTCATGATGCCAGAAGTTGATCTGCTAGAAAGAGCTAGTGTACTAGTTTTGTCACTCCTTTGTTGCTTCTCCCGCTTCCCCCTCCCTACACCCCCAGCATATAGAGAAGCTGTTCAAACACAAGGACCTAGAGTCACAGCTGTACGATGCCAAACTGCAGCAGTCCAACCTGGCACTGGCCGAGGAGAAGGAGAGAAACAAGAGAGAGAAGGAAGTGGTGAGTCCACCCTGCAGTGTGTCAACTTCTAATTGGGTTCAAATTTATGAAATTCAGTGCTTATTTACGTCGATGTAGGGCAATTTGTCGATCAGTTGCAATGAAAACAACTCGGCACAAGAATTTCACCGATTTGAATAATTACGCAGTACCCAGCCCACTGCACGCTATAAGGATTAGAACTGGCATTGGCTGTCGGGCAGAAGCTCAGTGATCTAGTGGATTAGACGCCTGTCCAGTGATCAGGAGGTCGTAGGTTCAAATCCTGCTCCGAGTATGTATGCCCATGATTTCTTTTGTCATGGCTATGACTAAAACACTGATCAATTCAGTGCTTATTTTTGTTGATGTAGGGCAATTTGTCAATCAGTTGCAATGAGTTCGCAATGGGTTATTCCATAGGGTTGGGGCTACAAAATTATGTGCCGTCGATGTGACAGTGTCATATCAAATTTTTAGCTCACCTGAGCCAAAGGCTCAAGTGAGCTATTGCGATCGCCCTTCGTCCGGCGTCCGTCGTGCGTCGTGCGTCGTGCGTCGTCCGTCGTCCGTCGTCCGTCGTCCGTCGTGCGTCGTCCGTCGTGCGTCGTCCGTAAACTTTTTACATTTTCATCTTCTTCTTGAAAACCCCAAGACCGATTTTCATCAAACTTGGCAGGTAGCATCCCTAGGGGGTTAGGAACTCAATTTGTTAAAATGGGCACCATGCCCCACCCAGGGGGCCCCCAGGGGGGCCCAAACCCCCCAAAATTAAGGAATCTGTAAAAATCTTCTTCTCTAGAACCAGAAGTGATAGAGCTAAGTTAATACTATGAGTTAGTACATTGATGACTGTAGTTTCAAGTTTGTTCATGGCAGAATCAGGGGTGCCCCCCTTGGGACCCAGGGGAGGGGGGTGGGAAAGGGTTCTAATGGGGCCTAAATTGTACATTTTCATCTTCTTCTTGAGAACCCCATGACCCATTTTCACCAAACTTGGCAGGTAGCATCCCTAGGGGGTTAGGATCTCAATTTGTTAAAATGGGCACCATGACCCACCCAGGGGGCCCCCAGGGGGCCCAAACCCCCCAAAATTAAGGAATCCGCAAAAATCTTCTTCTCTAGAACCAGAAGTGATAGAGCTAGGTTAATACTATGAGTTAGTACATTGATGACTGTAGTTTCAAGTTTGTTCATGGCAGAATCAGGGGTGCCCCCCTTGGGACCCAGGGGAGGGGGGGGGGGGGGTGAGGAGGGGTCCTAATGGGGCCTAAATTGTACATTTTTATCTTCTTCTTGAGAACCCCATGACCCATTTTCACCAAACTTGGCAGGTAGCATCCCTAGGGGGTTAGGATCTCAATTTGTTAAAATGGGCACCATACCCCGCCCAGGGGGCCCCCAGGGGGCCCAAACCCCCAAAATGAAGGAATCTTTAAAAATCTTCTCTAGAATCAGAAGTCATAGAGCTGAGATAATACTATGAGTGAGTACATTAATGACTGTAGTTTCAAGTTTGTTCATAGGAGATCCAGGGGTGCCCCTCTTGGGGGTAGGGGGGGGGGGGTTGGTTGGAAGGGTCCAAATGGGGGCCTGAATTGTACATTTTCATCTTCTTCCTGAAAACCTCATGATGGATTTTTGTCAAACTTGGCAGGTAGCATCCCTAGGGGTCAGGATCTCAATTTATCAAACTGGGCACCATGCCCCACCCAGAGGGCCCCAGGGGGCCCCAATCCCCCCAAATTAAGGAATCTTAAAAAAATTGGGCCATTATTGTACATTTTCATCTTCCACTCGAGAATGCCTGGTCAAATTTTGGTAGAGCTGTGAATAATTTAGATTAGTGACTGCATGAAAGGTGAACTTGCGATACTCAGGTGAGCGCTAGACCCGCGGGTCTCTTGTTCATCTTACAATGAAGATCAAATCACATGTGGTTAGGTTTTGATGTGCCAAAACAGAGTTAGCAATGCCAAGTAATCTGGCTAGTCATTGTGATGTTATATATGCATGTACAGGGATTTTTCGCAGAGTTGCTGCAGCACAAATACAAAGTCTTACCATTGTTACATGGACAACGCATTTGCATAACATTGGCAATCAATTTTCAGGTGTGAAACTGCAATACACCATGATTCTTGAGAAATAAAACTTGGTGAAATTCAGGTGTTATTTTTTTTTTCTGTAGTCATAATTTGCAGATGTTAGCCTGATTTTAATGATATTTTATTGTTGTTGTGGTGGTATGTCTAAAGATTGTCCCAACCCTGTGGACGTACATGGGTACCGTAATATTACTTTCCCATGATATACAGGTGTATTCATTGCTATGAATGTAGATAAATGTATTAAGTAGTGTGATGAAATATGAATCACTCTAGCAGCAGATTCTGGCCTTGTGAAGACAACACAAATATGCCAACCAGCACAATGAACAATATTAATGCCATGTTATTGCAAAATTTAAATTCATGGCATTAGAATATTTATAGGTATATACACTTACAAAGAATAAGTATAAAAAGAACTTGACTTTGACTTCTCCAAATACACCATAAAATTATTATTGAAATGTTTTGCTTTTACCCATTTTAGATTATGGATAATTTATTCCCACAGTACATTTGCACTATGACCATGTACTAGGAAAATAGTGAATTTTCACTCTCATAGAAAGTCAAAGGACCTTTGGGTATTGTGCAAAAGACATCACTTTCTTAATGAGTGTTATGAATAAGAGAAATACCATACACTTAAAAGTGTTGAACTTTCCATGGCATGTAAGAGCATACCCAACTCTAATTCAATACGTACAGCATTGAGTAAGCTCGGTGAATACTTGATAATACTATAACAGATCACAACTAGAAAACACAGACCTCTGCTAAGCAGCAACCCACCCATTTTGTGATTGCCAGCCTGCAATGTATATTATAGTCCTGCATTCATACTACATGTATCTGCATGGTTGGAGCCCTTGGCCGTCAAAACATTCATACAATTGTAGCATTTGGGATCACACCAGTATCTCTGTCAGTTTAATTATAGCTATTCACAAAAGCAACATTGCAATAAACTGCTGTCTGTGATTTCCGCTTTGGATTTCCTCCTATTGTCTGCTATGTCTACAGCAGCAATATGCAAATTGATGGGTTTTCCCCACCGCATATTTCCTGCTTTGGAATTCCCCCACTGTCTGCTGCATCTACAGTAGCAACATGGAAAAAAGAAAAACACTGCATGATGAAAATCAATTAATTTTCGTCATCATGATAGAGTGTACAAAAGAGAGATGGCAATGCCAAGTAATCTGGCTACTCATTGTGATGTTATGTACTAGTATACACATATTATGCAGAAAATGGCAGTATTTCCCAGTGATTACGAATCCTTCCAAAAATTTGAACAAAATCCTGGATCAAGACAGTGATCTGGATCACTTCCAAGATTTAATGATCTTTTCCTCGTGTCATTATCAACTTCCTGCCATTGATAACTTTTTGAGTTATTTTGCAAACAAACTGACAAACAAACCAATGCCGGCAAACATGTACACACACACACACACACACACAAAAAAAAAACTTTGACGGGCAGAGGAAGTGATATATTATTTTTTACATGTTTTGATTTGTGTAACTGCTGTCTCACTAACATTGTTTTATATCATATTTTTAAAGGAGGAGTAAAGGGGGGGGGGGGTGTTGTTTCCTCCTCAGTACAATAGTATATTACATGTATACATACTGATCAGCTTTTGTGTACAAGAACAATTAACAAATGTTGGGCCTTTTTTCTCAGTTATTCAAAGAAATGCAGCTGCAGCATTTTCATGAGAAATTTGGGGAAAGTAAACGCTACTTTGTTGTTGTTTTTTTGTTCTTCCGTAGCTGTTGACAGAGTCCGTAGATTCCAAGAGGAAACTGGAAATGTTAACAAAGCAAGAGGCACAACTCAAGGCCCAGGTAAATATGACAAATGTTTTCTCCCCAGAATCTTGGTCTTTTCAGTGGTTGCTGAAAGACATGATTCCATAAAATTGTATGTGTCCTTCAGCATGTGAAGTAGATATGATCTTGAACATTTAACCTCTACTTGATACCGAGTTATATTTGAGATTGTGAAATATGCTTTGATAACTCTATCAAACTGTTGGCCATTGACTCTCGAGATTTCTTCGTAAACGTTCAGATTTAGAACTCAATACTCTGATATGTATCAGTAATTGTTGGTACAAGCCTATTGAATAGCATTTTTTCTCCATCCAGATATCTGCTGTTTTATTTATATCAATAAAGTTTAATAAACTTTCCCACTTCATGTTATGATGAGGTTTGATTTGTGCATGCTAGACGAAGAATGCCTTCTCTTTTTTTCATACAAAGCCCAGAATATTGAATCAATGTATATCTTTATAATTTGTCTTTCCAATATTCTGATGTTTTGCATGGGTTTAATGCCACGTCATACATATTCAAAGAAGTATCTTTGAGTCTTGTCAGTAATGGGAACTCACATTCATCTAAAGTGTGAAGGCAAATTGAGCAAAGCACCATTACCAACTGTCAGTTATTACGCAAGATGAAGCCAGATTTGACCTATGCAACAAAGTCCTTGACGTACACTCTCTTCAAAGCAGTGAAGTTATGGAGGTTTCCTCTTCCATGCATGGCAGAAAAAAAGTTGAACAGTTTGAGTAATTTTCATACTTTGTGAATGTAACCCCAGGAAATGCCCCAGAAAGTGCTTCTAAGCACAACACTAGTGTGGGTTTGAAGAGAATGTAAAGTAATCTAATGAGCTCAAAAGCCCAAATCACTTGCAAAGACAGGTATGCCTCGCAATACACAAACTGGGGTCATTGCCTTGTCAGGTTTGAGTGCTGAACTCAAACCCATGTCTCAGAAACAAGTAATTGATCCTTGACAAAAGTGGTCAATTTGACCTATAAAAATCGAGTTATTGAGAATGTAAACCTAATTGATCACGGAGAACAATGAGGGATAGATAGGTTATTCATGCAGAATCTCAGGTATAATGTCAAACTTACATGTTGCCACAAAACTTGTATATCAGCTTGGTACATGTTTGTTCTTGTTTAAGTAAAATGTTTCTCTGTCATCATGTTCTGTATCATCTTTACAGCTTGCAGTCTACACAGAGAAATTTGAGGAGTTCCAGAGCACCTTAACAAAGAGCAATGAAGTCTTCCAAACTTTCAAACAAGAAATGGACAAGGTAAGTGGGGGAAAAGAAAGGAAAGTGAAAGGGAAGCACAGGGCCTTGCAATGTCATAACTTATTTCCAGTTGGCCTTTCTAGGCAAAGGCATCATACGCTGATTGCACACTCACAGTGAAACATGCTCATACGTTCCTCTGATATAAGTAACCGCATCGCTAAGTCACGTCATATAACTTGCTGCTGTTCGACATAGTGACACATGATCATTCTCCCCTGTATAGGAAGATTATTACAGTGTCATGTTTCAGATTCTCTTTGATTTCCGCAACATTGAGCACAAAAACTGGTATTCATTCAAAGCATCAGCCAGTGACATATTTATTTCCCCCACCCCCACATTTATCAAGTTGTGTCTTTTCTCTTCCCTTTTCTCATTAGTTTCTTTCTGTTTGTAGGCACTATGCATAGCAATGCCCAGATTCAGATTCAGATTCAGATTCATTTATTGTCCATTTAGGAAATGTTGGCATACAAAGGGCGTACACATAGGAATATCTACATACATGTGTATATCCCACATACATACATACATTCATATATTCATGTACATATACACATATAAATAAAATTTTCAATACATACACAATTATACAAGCATATTGAAATTATACTCACAATACAGTAAACACATACATCATTACAAATTTATAATGTCACATTTGGCGATTGTTCTTCCAGCTGCCTTCAATGTGATACAGCGTGATGGTATTTCCTGTCAGTCGAGAATTGGAAAACTATCTGTGTAGTCGACATTGTATGTTTTGTGTCTGTGAAGGATGATTGTTGAGTCATGTGATACACACACATTTCCTTTCCTTTATCGTCTTTATTACAGAGTATAAACTTTGAGCTCAAATTTCGAATACTGTATATTAAGCTGTTATTTTCGAGAGGGTTTAATTTTTGCACATTTCGCGAATCACTCGTGGACTGTGAATTTAACAACAAGCGAAAATGTTGCTATGCGCTGGGATAATAGTACACCTACGAAAGCCTAGGTTTCCATTCGCGAAAACAACATATTGCGAAAATGTCCGTGACCTCCTCATTTGCGAAAATATCAGCTTACACAGTATTTAATACAGTATCTAAATTGAAAAATATATTCACGCCTTTCTCCTCCCCTTCCAATTCCCCCAAAGATGACAAAGAAGATTAAGAAGCTGGAGAAGGAGACCAACATGTGGAGAGTGAGATGGGAAAACAGCAATAAATCACTTCTTCAAATGGCAGAGGAGGTGAGATATACAAATATAACACAACTCGTACAGCAAATAATATCCAGCAGTACTATAAAAGTGGAAATTTTTGCGGTGTTGAAATTTTCATGAAACCAGAAACTAGAGCGGAAAAAAAAGCACCCAAATAGATTTGCTTGCTATATGTTCTAGTACTTACTGTCTTGATTCCGCGGAATTAAAAACGTACGAAACTCTTCGTACGTGGCTGAGCTCAAGAATTAGTCATGCAAAAATATCCACTTTTACAGTATTAGTAGTGGCTGGTATTTTTTGCCAGGCATGCAGTTATATAGTTTTGGAGTCTACTTCTTTCCAGACCAGCCAATGCCTTAATGACCTGACATCATAAAAACCTGACACAGTTGATGTCCATCAGTTTTCTTATGATGGTGCTGTCATTGTTTTTTGTTTTTGTTTTTGTTTTTTATTTGATTCTTTGTATCCCAAGTTTTCCTCTTGTTTTGTCTCATTTTATGTGTGTAATCCAACCGGAACGATAATAAGAATGCTAGCAAATGGAGGAATGTGATGTCCAGAAAATCAGCTCTTCAGTTTGGATGGTAAAGCAAGAAAATTATATAATATGTTGATAATGGCTGAGGAATGTAGAGTGGTGGTGTCAATATAACTCCCCAGGGCCCCGTTTTATCAAAAGATAAAATCGATTTTAAATTTCTTTACCATACAGGCTGCCATAGACTTACAGTTGAAATCAACTATAATAATCAATTTTAACTCTTCATAAAACAGGGCTCAATAATAATCATCACAAAGCGGGCATCAATTGATGCAGTCCCTCCAGGGCTGTGATTACAGCTGTATGTGCTGAAATACATGTGGATTGATTGGATGTCAATACCATACAATTTTTCTGTTGTATGGTATTCATCCAGTGGCGGGTCATACTCTTGAGGAGTGAGAGAACATGCTTCTGACAAATTAAAAATGCTAATGTTTGGGGAAAAAAGGGGGGTAAAAATCGGGCTAAAACTTCAAATTTGGACATGAAGTAGTTAAAACGTAAACCTTTTGAATATCAGTTATTCTTACTTGCTCATTCATTTACCTTCTTCGGTTTTGCTCCCATCACAGAAAGGTCGTCATGAAAAGGAGATGCTAGAGAAACAGGTGAAGATTACGAGACTAGAGAAGCTGTGTCGTGCCCTGCAGGCTGAGAGGAACGCCTTGATAGGGAAGGCCAGATCAGCACAAGGTAAGAGAATCCGATACATGAATATTCAATGGAAATTGGGAAATTTCATAAGGACTATGTTGGAGGGACAGTTTCCCCAAACATAGGACCTGTGTAGATTAAGTTTAGTGTAGAAAGCTAAGTAAAATACTAGGTGAAAGTCTTGGAGACTTCCCTGTCAGTGTATAGTGATAGTCTGGTAGAAGGCTTAATGGTGCACCACATATTCTTTCTGGGTATGTATGTGGCCCTGAAAAGGGCCTACCCTATCCACTCCTGACGTTTCAGCAAGCATGTTCTTGCCGTTCTCAAGAGAATGGAGGGAAGAATGTAAGGTGCACCATTAAACTTTCTACCACTCAACATTCTACCGACATGGAAACCTTTAAAGATTTCATAATGTTCTGGTAGACATACAGTCAATCTTGCCGAAGTCGAATCTATATGGACTGAAGAAATGGCTTCGACTTAGGGAAAATTTGACTTATGAGGGATTGAATCAGTAGAATATAAAGAGAAGAGGACAACTTATGTGAGGTCGACTTAAGCAAGGCTGACTGTATTACTTTTCATTATTTTCAATTGCATTCAGAGTGTTAGAAAAAAAAGAATTATTATTATTAAGTCATATTCCCTTAGTCAGGATGTCTTGATTGGTCAGATGATCCCAGGTAGACTTATGCACCATTGAAAGATGATGTATGTGATGTGCTGAAACTGAAGTAATTTGAAGCAATTCACTTCATTCTTCAGATGGCTTGTCGACCCCTCCTGCCCCTCCAAATGTGCTGCTTGATCTGACCTCTGCACCTCCGCCGACCTGTAACGGCGAAATCCTACCCAAAGCCTCACCCGAGAGTAATCCCAGTCCCACGGAGGACTCGTCGCCAGGCGGCTTGACGGAGGAGGGCAACGCGGGCAGCGAGGCAGTCATCTATGCAAATGAGGTGGAAGCAGCCGAGGCGGAAGGTCGAGCTGCGAGCGAAATGCCGAGAGAGCCACAGGGTGATGCAGGGGAGACAATAGACAAAGATGTGGAGGGAGATGAAGCATTGGATGTGGAGGAGGAGGTGGAGGAGGAGGAGAAGGAGGAGGAGAAGAAGGAGAAAGAAGAGAAGATAGCGGGGGAGGGTGAGGAGAATAAAGATCTCACGGAGAATGACTTGCTCAGAAGTGCACAACCCCTTGCAAATGAATGTGAATCATAGATCCGTCTCATTCTGAGGGTTCTTTGTCTACCTGCACCCCTGCAAGTGGAGAATGTAGATATACAGAGACTCTTTGGATGTGGCTGGAGAAATAAGAAAGGTGTTTTCTCAACAGTTACCGTCTAAGCTTTCTTCTGTACAAGACTCTTTGAAGAGTTTAAGAAAGCTATAGACAAAGACAAACAGCTTTTTATGGAGATATTAGAAAATTAACAGCTGCTGCTTAAGTAACCTTTTCATTTTCTGGAGTTGATTTAAATTTCTTTGATATCTTGACTTCGGAAATATGACATAGGAGGAGAGCATCACTTTCTTTAACTGTGTTTCCCATCTCTCTCTTTCATAATTCTGATTTGGTTATACTGAATTTGAAGATTTGATTTATGCCAGAAGTACATATATGTTGTATATTGGTTGTGTTCAGTGTTGAAAAAACAGTATAGCAACTCGTTATGTCTTGACATACGAGTAATGTTAATAGATGGTATGACTCAAGTCAATCATCAGATTTCTCCTGTCTCGCCAATTAGTTTGTGGTAAGATGACGCCTGAAATTTCTTTGTATATAAAATTTGATTTTCCTCCACTTCTAACCTTCTATTATTGCACCTTATCAAGCTAACATGCGAATGAAGTAGCATAATTGAAACAGGTCATGCGAGGTAGGCCTATCCTCTGGAAGCAATGCGAGAGAAGTTTCTTTTGGTGTGGAAGAGACTTCCAAACACACATGGTGCCATTGGGAGACACGCAAGTCACTGTGTGTGCTTAACATTTCGGGTGCAATCGAGAGTTTATCAGTAGCCAATATCTATGCAATATTGATGAATGGTTATGACGATAAAGACAAGGGAATCTGTGACAGGTTAGGAGTTGGGAGCAGTAATGGTTATTCACCAGGATATGCTGCCCTGATCAAATCCAGGGGGAGCTGGATGGTTGGGGAGAAAGCGTTGAGCATGTGATTTACCATAATTGTAACATTTCTTTGTTATTCTTCACAGTCTGAGTGTTTGTCGGTGTTTTAAGCAACATTTAATGACATTCTTCACTGCTTGCGCTCTCTGTAATCATGGGAATCCTAACCTAGATACTAAGTTTGTAACAAGTGTGTCCCCTAAGTTTGAAACAGCTTGTGACTATTTTCACCATTATCTGTATGTCAGTGATGACTGTCTCACATTTTGCAGAGCTGGTCTGCAACAAAGTATCGACACATGTCTTTATAGAAAATGGCAATCCATGTAAATTACATATTAGATACGTACATGAAAATTTACTACTCTTGCCTCAAGAAGATTGGCATGACTTGAAATTTGGAAGCATACATGTAGAATCTTGTCCGTCCGTCTTTAAGGAAATAAGGTGTATAAGTGGATGTCACTATTTGTGTCTTTTCTGTCTTTGTGATCTAAAATTTGCTGAGGTATTTTATTTGGATTCAGCCACAAGTTCTGATTCTGTGACAAGTGTATATTATGCTTCACAATGCAACTTCTTAGATGCAATGCAAACAAAGAACAAAAAAAAGTGGGATGACCTCCAATGATACCATTTAGACCTCTCATGCCCCCCCCCCCCCAAAAAAAAAAAAACAACAACAACAACAACTAACTAAATAAATAAACGGGGGGAAAAAAAGAATTAAAAAAATAAGAATCTGGACTGCTAGGAGACCATGAAAATGCTTCTTCGCTCTTCTATTTTTGCCCCAAGTCTTGAAAAAAAAAAAAAAAAAAAAAAAAAAAAAAAAACAAGCAAGTTGAAACTCTTCCCAACATGTTATTAAACATTTTTTGTAGTCTCGCTATTTGTCCAATGTCTAGTCACAATGAGCTACTGGACTGCATTTTTGTGTACAAAACGTTTGGTAGGTTTTTGCAGTTTACTTAAAAATTGCCCAGTTTCCTGGCTTAAAAAACTAATGAGATTTTAAGAAAAAAAATACAGCATGTATAATTTCATGGGGAGGTTGCAAAAACTGGTATAACTGAAATCCTCCTCGTGTGAATCCCAAACTCGCTTTGACTTGTTTAAATTTTATAATGCAGCACTCCCAAACTTTGTGGGACATTGCTGATCAGAAAAGACAGATCATGATTATTTGAAATCGTATCATAAAATGAAAAGCCATGCAGAAGCCATGTCATTTATTTTTGTAGAAGTTGCAGGACTATAAGAGTGTATGCTACTCACATATTTCCTCTCTAGAGGAAAAAGAAACATGGCTGGAATGGCTGTGGTGGTGGTGGTGGTGGGGGGGGGGGGGGGGGGGTATGGCTGTGACCAGTACAGAAGTACAAATGTACCTGTTCTCCTTTGCAATTTCAGATGTTTTGGCATGTTGTTATCATCAGCTATTTTGCATTGATATTGTTGCTTTCATATTAATCATCGTCATGTCACGGGAATTTTTACTCCATTGACATCAGTAGTGGTGTTCTTTGCTTTGCTCTTATAGTAGGCAGCTAGTCACATGCACTCTGTGGGGATATGTATGTACTTGTAAGTTTGGTGCACTCGCGAATGACGACAACAGTTGCTTAACTCGTTTGCAGCCAATCAGATTTTTGTTTTCATTGACAAGACGTTCCTCTCATCGCTATTCAGACATGTAAGGCAGGAGTCCAGTGAACCATTTCAGGACCAACAGATCTCAAAATGCTGATGACATTGTTTATGTACAGGTTGCCCCTGGTGATGGCAGGTTTACGGCTGTTTTATGTATCTTCCAACCATGTGATTTGCTTGGAAAGGGATGTCCTCATTGTTGTGTTGTGAAAAACCACCTGTTACAAGTATCCTCAATGGCCTGTTGCATTTAAAAAAAAACTGTGTTTGATATCAAACATAAAGTCAGTCATAACTTACTTTTGGCCAGTCAGAATCAAGTATTTAAGACTTATGTTTGATTTTAATGTTTGATGTGTTATCATAGATACACATTTGACCCCAGGAATCATGTGAGGTACTGTAGCTTGAAAAATGCAGTTGTTGTAGTCATGTTAGCAAAAGAAGAAAAGTGTAATGACGAGTGATATTATACCAAGATGGCAGCTGCAGAACCGAGTCCCATCAACAGAACAGGATTAGATGGAATGTAGCTGTGATCCTGGATATGTTTTAGGAACAAAGTGAAGTTGAAAAGATTGAACAAGTTCAACAGAATATGTGGTGAAAATAGAATGATGGTCTGTCATTGCGAGTGAGAATCGTGTTATTTCTTATCAACTATCTCTATCAATACCTCTTCAATGCAGGAAAATAAGTGCCTTGCTTCTTTCACAAAGATGTTGGAGGTTTTTTTTTTCTATGTACAGGGGAATAGATAAAGTTTATATACATGCTGTGAGTTTAAATATGACCTACGGTGTGTAACATTGGAGGTGTTTTCTTTGTACATGAGAGAAGATCAATGTTTCTGTTCATGCTGTGAGTTTAAATGTGACCTGCAATGTATGTGACACTTTTCTACTTTTCTAAAAGAAATCTTGCAGTCACAGTACTTTAGGCAGAAAAGGAAAATTTTGAAAAAGAAGAAAAAAAATTTTACAGGAGTATGTAGCAGGGGTGTATTTTTCAATTAGGAAAATCATGTGATTTTATTATTTCAAACCTTGATTTTGTCTTCTTCTTTTCTTTTCTTTTCTTCTCCGTAGGCAAAATGTATGATTAAAAGGGTAGGGAAAAAGATATTGAGTTTCAGGTTGAAAGAAAAACAGATACTGTGCAATTAGCAAATAGTTTGATCGAGTGTGTTGAGATTGAGCTCTGTATGCAGTATAAATCATTAATCTCGCATCTTGTAATCGATGTATTACGAGTTTATTGTTGGCCAGGCAAATTCATTTGTCAACACGGTGTGGTTGGAATCATGCAGTCGATTGCTTATGATGCTTACGAAGTAACAGCTGACTAGTGTAATGCTTGTAATTTATATGGGTTTAAGGAGACCTGTATTTATCAGTTGATTTTTATGCCTCCGCAACGAAGTGGCCGGAGGCATTATGTTTTCGGGTCGTCCGTCCGTCCGTCCGTCCGTCCGTCCGTACGTCCGTACGTCCGTACGTCCGTCTGTACGTCCGTCCGTCCCGTTTTGTTTTTGTCGATATCTCAAGAACCGTGTGGTGGTTTTACATCAAACTTGGTATGAGGGTATATCCTTGGGGGATAATACTTTGTGTGGATTTTAGGGTCACAGGGTCAAAGGTCAAAGGTCATAGGTTATTTTGTGAAGAAAAAAAAAATTAAAATTTCATGTTTTTCTCCATATCTCGCAAATGGTTCAAGGTATCTTCATGGAACTTAGTATATATGCTTGTACCGGTGGGCAGTGATTATCTAGGGAAGTTGGGGGTCATGGGTCAAAGGTCAGGGGGGTCAAAGGTCAAGGTCAACTCCTCAAAATATCACTACTTTCCTTAAAATGCAATATGCCTGAAGGTTTTTTTTTTTTTTAAACTTGATGTATGGCATGTATTACCCAATATATATTTTTGGGGAAGTTTCTTGCCAAAAGGTCAAAGGTCAAAAGGTAAAAGGTCAAGTGAAAGTGCTAAATTGCACTTTTTCCTCCATATCTCGAAAGTAACTCAAGGTATCATCATGAAACTTACATATTTATGCATGTTCAACCTAACAGTGATTCTCTTTGGAACTGTGAGGTCAAAGGTCAAAGGCCAGGTTTAGATAATGCTATTTTCCCATTTGATACTGAAATTATACTTTTTCTCAATACCTTGAAAATTACTCAATGCATAAACTTATAAAAGGGTCAAAAGTCAAGTAAAAATCATCAGTTCCCCAAATACCTGCACTCTGACATTTTAATCATTCATCCAATTGAACCTAGTTCTAGGAAAGTGAACTTTCAGCACATTTGTGTCAAACCTGTCATTTTAATATTTTGCCAATTGTGTGAAACTGTCATCACACATTGTCAAGACATTGTACTATAGACCTATTAGGAGAACCATGCATTATGGCGGAGGCATATCAGTAGCCGTAGCGATATATCTAGTTTGTTTTTTAATTGAGAAGTCCTCACTTGAGTCCTCAATCCAGAAACACTCAAATTAAGTCAAGCAACAAAGTGTGATTACCTGGTAATCAAATTTTTTGTACTGTATCTGATATTACGTTGTAATGTGTGTTTTGTAATCAACTGCAAGATTGCAATACAATTGTGAGTGTATGTGTGGGACTCTTCAAGTTACAAAACAATTTCTCACTACTCTTTTTGTTTCAAGAGTGGAGATATTCGGACTTCAAAGAAGTTACGTGTATTTCCAGTATGATTCAGAAAGCTTACTATCATATTATCCGTGAATGGTCTGTCATAATTTATATATATTTTTTTCTCTTTATTTTTTTAATAACTTTTGGGCACACAGAGCATCTCTGAAATTTAGATGAAATTCATGTAAATACATTACTTGCTATCACAGTGTAATATGATATGATGGATGTAGAGCATGTATACTACGACATCTTGTGATAAAATGAGTTATCCACACATTTTCTTTCTTTTCTTTCTTCTTTTTGATGGTTCATCTGACACATACTGTACATGTGTTTCTGTTACAGTTTTGTGTGTTTGTTTTGTTTTTCAACAGTTGTAATCAATATGTTTTACAGGACTTTTCATTAAGCTTGAAAACACCATGATTTCACCTATAAAGTTGCAAGCTGCTGTGTTGTGCAACTGTGTATGTAATAATCGGGGAAGAGTGCTTAAAAATAGACGTGGGGTTTTATATCTGATCCTTCACACTCCATTGTTTGTCTATCTCTCTTTTTTATTATCTTTTTCTTTCTATCCTTCTCATCCCCTCTTTCTTCTCTATTATCTGTGAGCTCATCAATTTTTCATGCCTTGTTTTTGACCAACCCTTTTGTGTGCACACATCATCCCCATCCACCTAGACATTGTTCAGCCAGTCATTAGCTAGATTACCAAGTTGTTGTGATGAAGAATACATTGTACGTAGGTAGAGCAATAAATGGAGGACAGTGTTACTCTATTGTGCAGCAAGGGCGATATTGTTTTGATGTTTGCACAAGTGAGTGTCAGCCAGACATGGTGGTATGATTCAGGAGAAAAAGGTGATATGTACCAGTGTAAAGGGTAGTATCTCAATCTGTGGACCTTATATTGAGTGGGATGCCCATTAAGGTAGCTGAACTCACAAGACACAGTCTGGAGATTCTTCATTCTTTCATTCTATCTTTCTTTTTTCCCTTCCTTCTTTCATTCTTGCTTTCTTTCATGCTTTCTTTCCATGTTTATTGATTTTCTTTTGTTCTCTTTTGTCTGTTTACTCTAATGTCTGTCTTTTTTTTTTCTCGCTTGTTTTACACCTGTATTTCTCCCCCACTAGTCTTTGTACGTCGACTTATCGAGATATCCTCAGATTGAATTAGTTTTTTTCCTGTTCGATGCATGTACGGTGATTCTCTGTGACAGCAAGCTCAACCGCAGGTCATACACTCTCATTTCATGAGCCAGCAGGATTTTTACTTTCAAATTTTCACAGACTTGCTGTGCCTTGCCATTGCCTGTTCTCAAAAAGAGATTTTGGTTACCCTATATAGGCGAAGTCAGGCAAAATATATGAGCCACATGATTGATTTTGAGTGTATTATTTGTTGATCATGAAAACGGAAGATTGGGGGGGGGGGGAGAAGAAGTAGACATACTCTGGTATACAAGAATAATTATGTTATTATGCTCTCGTAGAATTGGAGATGATTTTGTATATACTCAGATCTTTGGCAGATGTATGCAAGTAAGTAATGTGGTAAATACTCAAATGCTTTGTGTTTTGTGGATTTCTCATTTATGTTGTAAAATGAAAAATAACAACAACAGAATGAGGGTAGTGTTTATTTGACCTTGAATGATATGACTGTAATGTATAAAGTTTTGAAGTGACCTATAGAATGGGAGGATATACTGCCAATTAAATATGGGATTGTTTTCTTTGTGAAAATCCTGGTGTGAACCTGTTTGTCATTGGCGATGCATATGTAAGTCAGTGTGATTGTGGTGGTTGATATGCAAATGTAATGGGTATGTATATCATAACTGCTAAAGATTTAGAATAGATGTGTGTGCAATGACAAGGTGCTAGTACCTTGCTGCAAATGTAATGGGTATGTACCTGGTATTATTGTGTGAGCAACTGGCAACTCCATGTGGAAATGTAGGACTACCACACTTTTCTGCAACCGCCACCAAGTTAATTTTTTTCTGACAATATTTCCTTTTTCTGTCTTCAGTACATTTTCTTTACGTTCTTTCATTTGTAGTGTATCCTTTCAAGGTCTGAAGATAAGTCACATTACAGAGTGGTGTGCAGCGGCGGATGGGGGGGGGGGGGGACGGGGGAGGCACTGAGCATGCACCCCCTTTGATTTTGTGGGCTTTTTTTTATTGAACTAGAATTATCACTGAAGGTGATTAATACCCTCGCCCCTAGTGTTGCTTTATAGTATGTGATGTCATGAGGGCAATGACGTTAATACCAAGTTTGTGCACTTGTCGCATTGGAAACAGAATAATTTTAGTTTACAGTACAATTACAGAGTTGACTGTATAAAACTTACAGCAAATGGAAACATGCTTTCCCCCAGCATCACTACACTTAAAGACCATCATACCCACCAAATTTGACCTTCATAGCTTGAATGTTTTATTTTGATACAAAAAATGAGTGGTTACCATGGCAACACATTTTCCTTAAACTAACACAGTGTCTTGCAAAAATACACTTTTAGATCATGATATATACCAAATTTGACTTTAATTGCTTAAATGATGGAGAAGTTATTCGATCTGCAAGGTTTTGGTAAAATTGTGGTTACCATGGCAATGATTTGTGTGACAAACACAAAAATTATGTGTTCCACATCTATACCTCAGGGCCATAATGCCTAACAAATTTAGTTTCAATCACTTGAAAACTTTACACCTGGAAATTGCACTAAAAATAAAGGTATAAACTGCTTTGCGCCCCCTTTACATAATTCCTGGGTCCGCCCCTGGTGTGTGTACATTTATGCTAGTAATCAAACTACCATGGTACACGTGTATGACTACAAATAAGTTCTCGGTGCATAAAATACGAGGTGCAGTTCTGATAATGATGATAGTAACAATGGTGATGATGATAATTATGTACCCCGCATACACGAAGTGTATAAGGGGGGTATAGGAATCAGCGTGTAGTCGGACGGTCGGTCGGGCGGTCCGTTGCAAATCTCGCGTCGCGAACTCCTGCTACAGTTTTGAAGCAATTTTGATGAAACTTGGGGTAACATGATCACATTGAGGTGTAGATGTGCAAGTCATGTGGTGTTTTGTTTTGTGTGTGTGTGTGTGTGTGTATGTGTGTGTGTGTGTGTGTGTGTGTGTGTGTGTGTGTGTGTGTGTGTGTGTGTGTGTGTGTGTGTGTGTGTGTGTATGTGTTTGCCGGAGAAAGCAATTAATGAGCCATGGTCACCAAAATTTTCCCAGAACCTTGTGGAGTGAACTACTTCAACAGTATTGAAGCAATTTAATTCAAATTTGGTATGTTGTATAATGATCTATACGTTGAGTTAGGCAAGACAAACTTTGTGTTTGTACCCAACCGGGCATTGCCATGGTAACAGTATATTTTCTTGAAAATCTTGAGGAGTGATCTACTTCCACAATTTTGAGCAATTGAACTCAAATTTGGTGTACATAATGAAATTGAGGTGTAGATGTGCAAGACATTTTGTGTTAACCTTTGTCGGAGAAAGCGTTGCCATGGTAACCACAATTTTCCCAAACCATGTGAAGCGAACTACTTCCATAGTGTTTAAGCAATTCATTTCAAATTTATTTACAAGTGAAGAGTTTGTTTGCAAAAACCGATAAGTCCATATTTGCCAAATGGAGATATTTGCGATTTAAGGTCAAGAAAAATAAAGAGATTAATAAGAAAATTTTTGCTTCTTTTGACCATAACTTAGAAAATACGCCTTTATATGTAGTGACCAATATATCATTTAAAAGGTATTATTTTGTACTTTATGACAGAGATCGTACTTCCAAATCTTCAAAAATGGACTTATCGGTTTTTGCAAACAAACCCTTCAAGTGTATATGATGATCTATAGGTGTAGTTATTCAAGACACACTTTGTGTTTGTACCCGACAAGGCATTCAACTGCCATGGTAACAGTAATATTTCCAGTTAATATTGCACAATTTTGCTCAAGGCACACTGGCAACAGATGCATTGTGAGATGAGAGCAACAGTTACTGGAAGGCAACAAAAGGGCACGAGGGGAATCAATGTTTGGTGACATGAAAAAAACAATTCTAATGAAAATAGGCAAAAACAAAAAATCAGCCTTTCAACCCTTCAGTCTATAAGTCATGGCAGGCATTTACGTTCAGTTTTGAAAGGAATTGTGACCCGCCTAAAACGCAGAAAGATTAATCTTTCAGAAGATATGCCTTGTTCAGAATAAACTCTGCTAAATAGCTTTGAGATTGCTAGATTATTGAATATCAGGCCCTCGTTGTTAGAAGAGGAAGGTTGCGCGCAATCCCAGATCGCAAATCCAAGTGCACGTTACGAGCATACAGCCCACGAGCTAGCTTGTGGACAGTATAATGACTCGTGGGTGCCTAGCTCGATCGTAGGATGACCCCGGAAATCCGTTTGAAACTTTTCAAGGCCCGTTAGCTGCCCGGTAGAGTGGGGACACCAGAGAGTGAGAAGGCTGCTCCCGGCTGCACTCGGCTAGGATACTCGAGAATCCCCGTAACAAATTGTGTACAACTTTATCACTGATCTCTATGTAAGTACACACACAGCCGAAGATTCTCGACTCGCGTCGATCGTTCCCGATGAGCGTATACGCGCTTCTATGCATAATTCGCAGATTGGCGCTAAATTAGTGGGCTGCGAATGAAGATCGATTTTATCAGACCACTCATGTCTATCCACGCTAGAAGGTCTTTGAAAAAACCACAAGCCCCTTTTACACTTTCACGGATTGCTACACGGATGACCACGGATCGTCATCCATGGTGTTCCGGCAAGCAAAATTCCTCTCAATGTCGGTGTGAATACGATCCCAACTGGGTGTCTACACGGACAAGTACGGAGGCTACACGGACAAGTACGGCGCCTACACTGACAGAAAGGAATGAACGCGGACTTGCACAGCGGGAAAGATACGGAACTAACACAGATATCAAGGAAGAGCAAGGATACAAGTGGGTCCCTTCGCGGTCCTAACACGGATATCCCCAAAATGTAATTTACAGATGACTTTTGCTTTTGCTTTTGATACTCTATCATTTACTCTATCATTCTCGGGCGGCATGCCTCTAGAGCTATGTACAACAAGCACATCAGAAAATTTTCAGCAGCCTACACACTTCTCCACTTTTCGACACCATAAAGGCAAATCTCTCTGTTTCAAACTCTCATTTTTTTTTTTGAAAACCATGATTTAAACAAAGCAAAACAAAACAAAACACACACACAAAAAAAAAAAACACCAAGGAGGTGTGTGTGGGTCACTCAAACTTCTCAGACGACCACTGAACGAGTGTACAGTATGAGGGATTGATGGCTGTACACTGATTTGGGAAGTTGTGAGCAAATTTCAGTGACTTGATGAGCTTGTACTACAATTGGCAAAATACACGAATTTTCATCCCGGATGGAGCCAATGCTAATACAGACGTCCCTATGTCTTTACGGATTGTCCCGGAATGAGTACGAAGGCAACACGGAATAGAGAGCCGGTGCCTACAAGGAAGGAATACGGAGGCAACGCGGAGTAGATGGTGCCAACAAGGAATAGTTTGTATTGATTTTCATCTGTGATGTCCGGAATTCTAATGATCCCATAAAGCGTCTCATGCTTTATGAGTGGTCTAGGCTGTGGCCGTTAGAATTGTAGGCCTACATCATCAACCCGCAATCCCCAATTAAAGGGGGTATCTCACCGGGCTTGAAACTAGTTCACGACTGATTCCCAACTCCAGATTTTGCTAGTTGCAGAGACGTCTCCTGAAAAGCAGAGACTCCGATTAGTCGCGAGAAATTTAAACATGTTCGATTTTTCGCGAAGTCTCCACGACGTCTCCGAGACGTCTCCATCAGTTGCGGAGACGTCGCGGAGACTAATCATAATCATCCGCGACTGCTGAGACGTCTCCGCGATGTCTCCGCGACGTCTCCGAGACGTCGCCGAGACCTGCTGGAGACCAGAAAAACTGGTGAGAGGTCGCGGAGACGTCTCCGTGACTCTATTTGACGCTGTTTGACCTACTGTAGAAACCACGTGACCCATCTGCGCGCTGACATCCTGCCTAGATCAAGTCAGGTGATCCTGCAATAGCGCCTCTATTTATTTGAAATTTTTTGACACCTGCCATAACTCGTCTCAGAGACGTCTCCTTGGTGAGAGCTTCAGCTATGGTATCTCACCAACGGAGACGTCTCCGCGACGTCTCGAACTTATGAGTCGCGGAGACGTCTCCAACATAAAAATGTCTTGCGGTCTCACCAAGAAGATGTATCTGAGACGAGTTATGGCAGGGGCCAAAAAATTTCAAATATGAGGGAGCCGTTGCAGGATCACCTGACTTGATCTAGGCAGTATGTCAGCACGCAGATAGGTCACGCGGTTTTTAAGTATAGATCAAACAGCGTCAAATAGGGTCGCGGAGACGTCGTGGAGACGTCTCCGCGACCACGACGGCTCCGCGACCTATCACCAGTTTTTCTGGTCTCCATTTCAGGTCTCGGCGACGTCTCTGAGACGTCTCTGAGATATCGCGGAGACGTCGTGGATATGATTAGTCTCCGCAACGACTCCGCGACTGATGGAGACGTCTCGAAGACGCCGCGGAGACTTCGCGAAAAATCGAACATGTTCAAATTTCTTGCGACTAACTGGCGACTAATCGGAGACTCTGTGATTTTCAGGAGACGTCTCGGAGACGTCGCGGAGATGTCTCTGCAATCTAGAGTCGCGGACTAGTTTCTAGCCCGGTGAGATACCCCCTTATGTTTTCTTGTTGCGGTTGTTCGCCTTCAACGATAATTATAATCAGCTGCGGTTGACCTGAAAGTTCGATATCATTGAGTCGTTCTTGCACAGCCATGGATAAGGTCTGAAGGAAAGACCGAAAGTTTTGTGAATAAACGACTTTGAAACCAAGCCTCGTCAATCGCATGTGTCCTTCTTCTTCTCACGCGGCAATAGCACGTGATCTTGCTTGTACTTTACCAGATTATATGCATAACTGATGTCCAATTAGCCAAAGTGCAGTTTTATTTCACCGAGGCCGCAGTCGCGAGGAGCAATAAAATTACAACAACAACAATAACAACAACAATAACAACAACAACAACAAAACCATGAAAGAGCACATACATTTTGCTATATTATAGTAAGTAACATCGGCGGGGAACAAAGAATGCAAAATTATTCAATCCTCGCGGGGGGAAATAGCGACCGAGGACTTAACACATGCATGGGCGTACGCAAGATTCGTGGGGGGGGGGGGGGGATAATTACATGTATGTTCATTATTCGGGCCGTATGAGGGCGTGGTCAGGAGCCCATCCTCCCACAAGGTGGAGCTTTTGCATCGAGTGGAATTTAAATTCAGCGATATGGTTGGTGGAATATGGAAAACTTTCATCATAAAAAAGAAGAAAAATAAATATTTATGGTATCTGTCATCTGTTTGTGAGGGTCAAAACAAAAACAAAAGTGATGAAATTCATAATGATAGAAAACAGCGCGATATATCACAAATCAATGATAGATCACATAAAAAAACCCGACAGTGTCAGGAAAACTCTACTGCTAACGCAGTGTTTTAAACAGATTGGTGCGCTGACAATGTCTATTCGTTTCCATGCATCAGATCGCGTCTGATCAGGACAATATCAAAGAGAGGCGCCAGCAGCCCACATTTCTTTACAGACTTCGTCTGGATCGATCACACATCTCCTGCAACCTAATCGCAATCGACATGTTTCCCCAAGTGACAAAGTTTTACTGAGAAGGCGACATCTTTCTTGCCATCCGGACAGAATAATCTGAAGTGTGGACTGGTCCCTCGGATATTTTATTTTCATTTTACTGCTCACCGTTTCCTTAAAAATGGTAAGAGTGGTTTGCGTTCGTACTCGTTAAGAGATCGTTCGATATGCGTTTCCTAATTGAATACCAGATCATTTTACCGGGGCTCGACATTAGTGGTGACCCAGTTGACCGGGGCCACTTGAATCGATGTCAGGCCACCAAATTTTTAAAACGGTTTATGTTTTTTTGTGACTCGATCGGGAAAATAGGATTCAAAATGAAATGTTAAAGAGATCGCATAGTATTGGTTGAGAACTAATTTCAGGTTTCAGGTGTGTTTTTTTTTTTGGGGGGGGGGTGAGATAATGAGAAACCTCTTATGAAATGTGAAAGAGCATGTAATTCCATGAGGAATTCAACGCTTATTTGATGAAAATTGGTCTTGAAATGGCTGAGATATCCAAAACAGAGCAATTCTGATAGTGGGACCTACATTTTATTGCGATCGCTTTGTTTTATTTTGTTTTTGGATGTTTCAGTCATTCCAAACCCGATTTTCATCAAATAAACTTTGAATTCCTCTTAAAATGGTATGCTCAGTACTATTTCATAAGTGTTTTCTTGGTATCTCGCAAAAAGGTAAAAGCCCAATTCTGATTTCAACAAA
This sequence comes from Diadema antillarum, assembly GCF_040938485.1. Classification (NCBI taxonomy): domain Eukaryota; kingdom Metazoa; phylum Echinodermata; class Echinoidea; order Diadematoida; family Diadematidae; genus Diadema; species Diadema antillarum. The sequence continues at coordinate 407,466 of NW_027272673.1, forward strand.
TACTGTATCATCCCTTTAAAGGCATTGTTTACCATTTAAAGATGAAACAAAAACCTAGCATTAAATAGTTCTAAAATGTGAGTTAAGGATAGAAACAACCACAGTAAAAATTTGAATCGGTAAAATAAATGATAAGTATTGTTAAATATACAAAATGTGAACAATAGTTATGAAAAAAAAAAAATGTTTCCAGAGTAAACCGTCTACAGTTACGGTTTATTGAGAAAAATATAGATACGTGTATCTCCTCATATTTAAGATTCAAGATTCAAATCATTTATTATCATGCACTAAGGCATAAAATTCTTCTCAACAGTCTCCATTTCAAAATGTCACATATAAAGGAAAATGAATATATATGTATTCATAACTGAAAGACAAGTAACTACACAAAGTATATCAAGGACGCGTATACTCTTAATCATAAAAAAAGATCAAGGCTATATCGCTAAAGTTTTATATGGTATAATGTTTAGTGTATAGACCTACAAATATGCATTAAATGTCATATCTTCAAAGTTTTTTAAATCACTGTTCCGAAAGGTAAACATGACCTTTAAGTTTAACATTTATATAGGGCCGTGACATTTCTTTTCTTCGGGCCACCAAATTTTTAGATTTTATATGGTTTATTTATAATGATAACCATGGATCACAAGAGAAAAAGTATGGTCTTGATATTAGACACAGAATAAGGGAAAAGCCGTAAGATTATTGCCTTGTAGTCCTATAGGTGGATTTGACGTGAAAGTTGCTACAAAACTACAATATTAGATAGTCTGTTGGTCGATAATTTTTATTTTAGGTTTCAGATATGTTTGGATTTTTTTTTCTATTTGTTCTCTTCTGGGGTTATAAAATGTAGACATCGGCAGTCGTGAACTGAACGCAAGACTTTCTATTAATGCTTTCTACATATCAAGCGAGGGCTTAGGCAGGTGAGACCTCCTGTCTCCATAATTGTTCGTGTTAGTTTTAGAAAAGCTGGGGCAAGTAATCAGAAAAAGTAAAAATTACCAAAGGCATTAAATTTCACAAACAGAAACACGCAACTTTTATTCAAAAATATTCTCTGGTCTTTTTACGGTATGAAAGGGACCGTGGAAAAAGAAAGGTTTATATGCACCAATATACCCCCCCCCCCCCAAAAAAAAAAAAAAAAAAAATCGGATGTCGGCTAATGGTTGTCAGTGACCAGTGACTGGTCGGCAACCGGCCAAAGGTTGTTCGATGCTGCATCGAAAACGTTTATCCAACATCGACAACGTTTATCCAACAAAATGGTCCACAAAAGGATTTGGTCCACAAGAGGTCCGCAACCGCGGTTGTTGACTGGTCGTCAACCTCTTTATGACTTGGTTTCAGATGTTTGTAGTCCTTGTCATGAAAATTTTTGGTCGCCAACCAGTTGCTAACTAAATTCCGACCATCACGAAGCATTGATATACAGTGCATTTTATCATTGTTAATTCTGTTTTATTCATTTTATCCCTGCACTTTCTCCCACCAGCTACTTGTTGCGCTGTACGCCGTTTTCCTCGCCTCACCCAGAGAATCAGGTACATTTTGGGTCTACTGACTAATAACTACAGAGATTATATCGTACTGCAGATGGTTATTATCATTTCTTTCTTCCTCTTCTTCCTCTTTTTTTTGGGGGGGGGGGGTAGTGTTCGTTATTGCGAAGATTCTTTTAATGAAATAATGTTCGTTATTCCGAAGATTCATTATTCCCAAACACGCAATTTCCCTTTTCCCTATAATAAAGGTTCGTTAATCCAATGGTGAAAAGGGGTTCATTTATCCGAAAATTTGTGGCGCTAGTATATTCAGAAGGTTGGTTACTCTGAAAACGTGCAGACGATGCTTACTGAAATGAAATAGGCCAATTTGAAACGATAAAGCACGTACAGACGCTCATTGGAGGATAGAAGTGATCCAATCAATAAGTGCATCCTTCTCAATAGGGGATATCATGGTTATGTCGTACTGTGGCTCTTCCACTGAGGAATGAACACTTTTACCACCTCCCTGCTTTACACTCATGAAGGCGCCAACGCAGATACCTGTTCGCATGCTCCCCAAGATATGGAGGGGATGTGCCCGTACCGCGTGTCCCCCATTACCGGTGAGTACGTCAAGTTAACCCCGAAGTACATACCATCTGACCACACCCAATACGACGCAATGGTTCCGGAAGAGGCCAGGGGGTTAACGAACCTCTACTGTACCTATCCGGGTGAGTAAGGTATCATACTTTGCTGTTATCGATGTCATAACCAAAACCACAATAGCTGAAGTATTGGTTAGTGAAACATTTTAAAGAAGTACGCAAACGGCCTCACTTTTGTTTTCCTCCATCTCTATTGATTTCAAGCAATGTGTGAATGAAATAATCCATTCTGGGCATTGAATGAAAAAAAAGTCAATACAAATACAATTGAAAAATAATAATTTTCAAGTAATGCAATAATTTCTCTCTTCAACATCGATAATGACAGTAAATCAGTTATAATCAATCTAACTAGTTACTATCTACTAGAAAATACTGGCATGCAATCAAATTCCCCTCGAATATATTGGATCTGTAAAAGATCATATTCCACTTACAGAAAAAATATATACAACCGCGCGTGGGGACACACCCTAACAATAAAAATGGCACGACAGCAACTGTAGTGATAGTATGAGTAGAGGAATAAGGATTAAAACATAACAGAGAAGATGATAAGTTGTTGTGTCAGAAACTATACTTGCAGCCTTAGCATTTACGTAAAGGAAATAACATGGTACATCAGAGAAAGCACCTGACAGCCTGAATAGATTCAAAGAAATAACGCACATTCGTAAAGAAAAGCTGAGACCAATGGATCATTTAAAAAGAAATCAACAAACATAAATAAACTCTGTTGCACCATTCAATGATGTGAAGGGGTTTCATCTGTTCGGTAATATCCTTTGAAATCTCACCGTAATGCAGTGTTCGGCACCTCACTTTGTTTCATTCGAGTATTAGAAAAATGAGTCTTGTTTTGTTTTGTTTTGTTTTGTTTTGGGGTTTTTTGCGTGTTGTTGTTTTTGTTGCTGTTTTGGGATTGTTATTGTTGTTTTTCTTGGGGGAGGTTATCTAGGGAAAATTGAATAATTTTTCTATATGACTTTGATCATCGCATTGATCCATTTGGAATGTTATGCATTTTGAACGCAAAGTAGACCCTAATTATTGCATCTTGCCAACATTTCGACATTTTCATATAATCATATCCCTGGACCCAGTTGGAAAATTCAAGGAAGAAAATCTTCGGTAGCTAATTTCAGCCAAACCAATTGCTGGGAGGAATACAGGTTTTTCTGAAAGATCATTTAGCTGTTCCTCCCTTACCTTATGGTTGTTATTTTGATATAACACTTATCGCCTGCTGTCTGTTTTTCTCTTATAATTCAATTGAGCATTAATTGATATCCACCAGAAAGGTAAAAAAACCCCCAAAGTATACATGTATGAATTATTTAATTGATATATATATAATTGATATAAATATTGTAAGCATTACAAATCATAATTTTTATACAATAAAAATGTTATAGACATCATACAGCTGTATATATACATATATACACACACATATAATATATATATATATATATATAATTATATATATATTTATATTATATATATATATATATATATATATATATATATTATGAACAAACAATGCCTATATAGTTTGCATGCAGTGGTTGCAGAAAAAAAGGTAAATAAACTGATGAAAAAGCGTGACCTAGTGAAAAGCGGAGCTTGTAAAGGTCACTTGGAAAAGCAAAATGCCAAAATCATGTGCAATATCTTAATTTATCAATTTTATATACAGTTAGAGCATTTCATGACAAATTTACAATATGTTGCTGGTAATAAAAAAAAACCCACACCTTACAAAAGATCATTCTAACGTATCTATTAAAAATACATAGAAACATTAATATAAAATACAATGCTCATCACATTTTTCTTTTCCTGCAAGGCGCATTACTTACAGTATAGGCAAAGCGGGAGAGAGAAAAATTAATGATAGTAAGCAAATAATCAACGTTGGTGAAGGTGATGAGTTTCTATTACTTCCGAGGCGATCGGGATGTAGCTATCTATCCGAAGCGCAGCTGAGGAAAGAAAGCGTACACATTCAGATCGCCGAGGAAGTGATAGTTTGTCTCATTGCCTGAAACTAAAAGTTGATTATTTGCTTTATATTCCACATCTAGGGTCCTAGATATTCCCATTTTATTCCACATTTGAAACTGTTTTGTATCCTCAGGGCTTAGCTACGTAGTTTACTGTAGACATGCGCGTCGATGACAAACAACGAATTTGCTCCGGGCCCCGTGCGTGGCACCGAAATAAAAGTGCGTTGTACTGTTACTTGACCCAGGTCAATAATGATAGACCACAGTGCAACACACTTTTATTTCGCGCATATTTAAAATTGTAAATTACTAAGTATATCACGCGTTAGGACTGTGTGGACTAAGAGAGATCAGCGAAACAAAATGACTTCATCATAGAGTGTAACGAACTTTTCTTCTCAGGTGATGTGACATGCAAAACTATACGCTTTATCACGTGATCAGCTCTTGACCAATCCTCTAGCAAGATTCTTATCGTGTGGAGTATAATTGAATTTATTATCTGTGTCCATCTCTTTATCGTTCTCTCATGATATTCATTTTTATCAATTCCATTCACTTTATATTCATATTTCTGAAAGCAGCATGTACACCCGACCCGTGTGTGAATGGAGGAATCTGTTCGGAAACTCTTGAAGACTTCGAATGTCAATGTCCGGTTGCCTTTGTTGGAAAAATATGCGAAACATGTAAGCGATATATTTTTACTTGTAATTGAGTTTGTTTCCTTGAAATCGAATGAAAGTGAATATGCTCTATATATAAAGACGTGCATGGGCACCGCGTGCAAAATGACCTTTGTTTATATTTTTGGTTAGTAAACACAGTGTACCACTGAAATGCTTATTATATTTTGCTGTCAAATAACCAATGGCTCTTATGGATTTAATCGGGTTTATCATCCTCCGCGCACAGTATACCTTTGTGCGTGTGTGCATTTTAATCATTGTACAAGATTATTCGATTGTCATTGCTTCTAAATTATCGGATCCACTTTATCATGATAATCACAATAATCAATTATATACATCTTATACATACAATGCGTACAGGGGCAAGCGGGGCATACGTTAGGCCCTACATCGGTTTATGTATCGTTCAGCATAAAAATGTATCTATTACAAATCATATTTGTAGATTTGGAATTTACAAATTTGCCAATTGCAAAATTTACGTCGATGTAGGGCAATTTATCAATCAGTTGCAATGAAAACACCTCAATGGAAAAAAAAAAGTCATGAATTTGAACTTTATATTTTAGTAAACATTTCACAAGAATAAACCGTGTATTTTTTACATAGCTGACCTTTGAACTTCGGTTACCTTCTTTTTTTTTTCCAGGAACACACTGTATATTTTATGAAAGAAGGGCAGTTGCAGACTTACGTTTTGTCTGTTGAATGACATTCATAATATCTTAACCTCTAACATTCTCCGCAACCAGCCGCCTGCCCAAGCAGCTGGCCAATGCGGGAATCCGCAGACGATTCGTGCTACCTTTATCGCTCCGAGATGGTCTCTTGGTGGACTGCACGAGACGGTTGTGTTGGAGAGGGTGCACATTTGGTAGCCACCGAGACGACAGCCGAACTTGCCACCGTGCTAAATTTCATTTCTTATCAGTCCGGCCTTACAAGCCTGCCACGAGTTTGGACTGGACTCAACGATGAGGCCGTCGTTGAGACCTACGTGTGGGATGGATTTGGCGGTACATTGCCATGGAATAGCCCGCTGTGGACACCGGGTCAGCCTGATGATATTTATGGCGAACGCTGTGTTGGCATCGTTCAAGGCGGATTACATAATATATATTGTTCAGACCAGTATGGGTACGTCTGCGAATACAGACCCTAACGACATATAACTATGATAGCCCTGCTTGGTGCCCGCATCTTAATATTAATGTCAAATATTAAAGGCAAAAGGCAGTCTGTCGTTCGTACCAATCTCAAGTCTGGCAAGAGGTTGTCCCAGTTTTGCCCACTTTGTAATGTTTAATTTTTCAATCAAAGAGATACTTTCCCAACAAAGCAAATCTAATAAAGGTAGGGCATTTAGTTCATGTACACAATCTCCAAACTGTAGTTGCTGTTTGAGTGTGGCCAGCGTGAAAAATCTGATTTCTGGTTTAGGTGGCCCTAAATTATGCTAAATAGGCATGAAAATATGCTACATCATAATAAGGTAAAACGGAAAAATTGCGATTTCTTAGTTTAGTTCCCGGCAAATGCGCAGACAAGCCCCCCCCCCCCCCCCCCCCCCTCCAAGAAAAAAGGGGAGCGGGGTCCCTGTATTTTTATCCTCCAAATTCCATTGCCAATTCGGCTGACAAGCCACACACACCTAAAAAGGGAGTCCTTTTCTCCTAACATTTTCTAACTCCAATTATCTCGCCAAATCGGACGGCACATGAAACAAAAAGACCACCACCCTGCTGTACGCTATAGTTGACAACCTAAACTATGGGAAAAAACGAAACAGTACAGTAGACCTATATAGCGCAGACCGACTGATTCCATTTCTGTGCAAATTATGTTGGCTTTATGCTAAAAAACAAAAACAAAAACAAAAACAAAAACAAAAACAAAAACAAAAAACGTATTTGTGCCTGGCATAATGCTGACGCGTCACAAATTATACCAGAAAGCATAATCATGCCAGATTTGGCAACGTTGATTTGGAATCTGTATTCCTAGTATACATGTATGACCCCGTTTACAGTGCTGGGCCGAGCCCAAACCACCTTAAACTATACTAGTTTTCGACGTTGAGAGGGTTAATATCCTGAATAGCGATCAAATTGTACAGGCAGAGGGTTTGGAAGCCAGACTAAAATTGGCCGCGCATTTGGCCCAGTTTGCGTTTACACTGAGGAAAGGCCGGGCTCTGCGGCCGCGGCCGAGACATCTGTTGATATTTGCATACCTCCTCCACTATTAGAGTCATATTGTATATGTGTTGATGTTTTTATTATCATGCTCTAGAAAATGAAAGTGAAACATCTTAAGTACAATAGTTAATTTGCTGAAACCTTAAGTAAGAAAAAAATACTGTTTATTTCAGAAAATATTTCTCTCTCCATGTGTTTCTGCATTTTATACTTGTTGCAAGAAGAATAGGAAATGAAAAAAGTAAAATGATCTTGACAAATGAACAATATCATCGCATACAAGACACAAACAATTCATGACATAGTGTACAAAATGTACTACACAGACCTGTGATGAAAAATGTACTACACACAGCGTGGCAAAATGCGAGGCCTCGCATTTGGCCTTTTGCACGTTTACACTGAAATGAAGGTGGGCTCGGCCGCGGCCGAGCCTCGCACTGTAGGCCTAAACGGGGTCTCAGAGAGGGACGCTAGGTAGCTGGATCCTCACTATACATTACTGATTATCTGATTACAGCCTGAAAGAAAGGACTAGTCCCCCGGTATAAGGAAGTTGTAGAAATTCAGCGCGTTGCTTTGTACTGTTTGGACAATTTTGATATGACAAACTATAGTATGTGCAGACGAGAATCTTGGGAATTATCTTTATGCATATGGATTGGATTCGAAGGGTTGTACTTTTACTATTGATTTTTATCTGTTTATGTGTACACTGAATGTGTGGCATCTTACAGGCTCTCATTCTCCGAGAGTAAGTAGGTACCCTAATGATAGGTACAGCGCATTTTGATTGCACATTTATTACTATTATTATCATCATTATTATCATCATCATTATTATTATCATCACTATCATTATTATTGTAATCACATAGATACAACCTGCCTGGAGTCAAAGTGATCAACCGGTGGTGTCTTGGAGGGAAAAAAAATGATGAAAATCGTATAACTTAGTGGAAAATGCTGATGCTAGTCCGAAGCATTATTTTGCTTTGTGTGTGTGTTTTTTTAAAGACATTACTTCGGCTTATCTCATAATTCCACATGAAAAAAAAAATCCACTGCGACCAAAATGGTAATACAATTGTAGACCCCTACATTTTTTATGTGACCTATACGTAAGCTCTGCTGATTGCACAGAAACCCCCAAAACAAAACCTTTTTTTACAGTCCGATCCCGAAAAAAGGTACTGTACATATATCAAGCTTATGTGTATCATACCGTCAAGAACTATATAGAGGTAGATTTTCATTGAAGTCAATGAAATTATGTACTTGACAAATGTGTGTATATATATATATATATATATATATATATATATATATATATATATCATTGAACTGTTCTTCTACTTAAAAATTAGTCCATGCTTTGATATATCCTCTAGGCTCGATTTTGGAAACTCCGTCTTGCTTATTAACTTACCACAAACTCAGCTCTCCATGCTACAGAGGCTTCAAAATGCGGCAGCACGCATCATTACACTATCCAAGAAGCACACTCACATCACCCCTATTTTGAGATCACTTCATTGGTTACCAGTTAAAGATCGCATTATTTTTAAGATTTTACTTCTGACTTTCCATTGTATTCAGGGCGCTGATCCTCAGTATAACATTGACTTACTCCATAAGTACATCCCTGCTAGATCTCTACGCTCATCCAACTCCGGTTCTCTTATAATTCCAAGATTCACTACAACATGGGGCACACGTGCCTTTGGCCATGCTGCTCCCACCTTATGGAATAACTTACCTTCAGCCATAAACATTGTTCTTCATCAGACTCCTTTAAAAGCAGTCTAAAAACTCACCTGTTAAAGGCCTTTATTTGATTACTCATTACATGTATTTTGATATTTGTATGTTCTTTATCTCCTTCACTTTCTCTTCCTTCCGCGCCTAGAGCACTCTACAGAGTGGATTTGGCGCTAATTAATCATATCAATTGCTATTAAGTATTATATATATATATATATATATATATATATATATATATATATGTAAATATATATATAAAGTATGATTATTAGGTGTTTCAAAAATATTTCCCACTTTTGATTCTTAATAATTCAAAAACTATATATCAGCTACCACTGTCATTGACATGAATGATAGCGGAATAATGTACAATTTTGTTGGAGATGGTTTGAATATGAAAGTATAAATCAGTTTCATGATATCCATGCTGATTAATATCACAGTTAAGTTCCAGATTTTGCTGTTTTCAACCCTCTGTACAAAACTTTCAACAGGGGTCAATGGGTGTGTATGGGAGTGTGTGGTTAACACCTTGATAATGGTCCTAAACTATGGCCAGGGTTTGAGTGCTTCATTATTTACTCATGAGTTTTTCCACTATCACAACTAGTCTTTATTCAGCCTCTGGCAGTATCTGTGTAAAGTCAAATGCCTGCCGATACTGTCGGTGAGTCGCGACAGTGCTCTCCCTACTTCTGAAAAACAAAATTACAATGAATACCTTCTGTTCTATCATAAACATGGTGACAGGAAGCAAAGAAAATCAATTAGAGTATACACTTGTGTATAATATGGAGCCTTAAATAAATCTACTGTGAAACAAATCGCCCCAATGAAAAATGTATTAAAAATTCTGCTGAACTCTTTACCAAAAATTATCTCTTTTCAACGAAAAAGCAACAAATTTGTCAGATTATTAGTAGACAGTTGTTGTAAAATGAAGAACTTTTAATAGATCAATTATGCTGATTTATATCCCAAATTTAGTGATACAAAATTTGAAAATGATTGCCAGCTGGAATGAAATGTGGTGTTTGCAAGCACATGGAAACATGTGCTTACTTTTTTCCATGTGCATGCATTTTACCCTCTACGGTGCATGAATTCAGACTAGCAGTGCCCAGGGCAATCCACATGAATTATTGATTAAGCATTTATGTGCCTGGGAGCGCGAGACTGACGCCTAGTCAGCAGGTGGTTCAGGCATGTCCATTGTTCAGGGCCATTGTCAGAGGCCATTTTGTACAGAGGGTTTAATTTGACCAAAATCTGAAACCTTACTTCAAAATCAATCTTAGATTTAATAAAAACTGATTTATGCTTTCACATTCAAATCACCTCCAACAAGTTTGCACACTATTCAGCTATTATTCATATCAATGACAGTTTCATCAGATGAATAGTAATTGAACTACATGTATTAATGATCAAAAGTGGGAAATGTTTTTTGAAACACCTATATACAAGCTGTATATGATGTACAACAAAGGTGTCATAACTTTTTATTTATGTCAATGTGCTACGAATGAAGCAACGATCGCTAAAATGATGGCGAGTGTTCACAGATATTCAAAACAGTTTAAAAGGATCATATAGTTTTGGTTGTGACCTAATTTCATGTTTCTAACACTTTTCGGTGAGAAAATGATAAACCTCTTTTGTCTTTCTTTGATATACAATATTGTATGAAAGAGCATGTCATTTCGTGAGGAATTCAACATTTGACCCCCCCCTCCCCCCCCCCCCCCAAAAAAAAAATGGTTTTGAAATGGCCAAGATATCCAAAACAGAGAAATTCTAATTAAGGTGGGACCCACATATTACTGAGATTGCTTTATTTTACCTTGTTTTTGGATGCTTCAGCCACTCCAAACCAGATTTTCATCAAATAAGCTACAATTTGTATTTCCTCTTAGAATAGTATGCTCGGTACTACTGTATTTCATAAATATTTTCTTGGTATCTCACAAAAAGTTAAAAGCCCAATTCTCATATCCACCAATACTGTACCATCCCTTTAACATCAGTTTATGTTTCAATTCTGCCCACCTTACCAAAGTATGTGATCAAATTCTTTATGGTGAAACTGAATGATGGAAAGTTGCAGTTTTCTATTCCAGGTAGGTTATGCATTCATGTCTGTCATGTTCGTTTTTATTTATGCCTGCTATACAGGTATAAAAAAAAAATAGCAAAATAAAGGCATCAAAATCGTATCTTCTGTCACTAGCATGCCACGTGTCTTCCATACATGTGTCTAATTGTGTTTGTTTCTTAAACTTATATTTTTTGGTTTTGTTTACCTTATTGCTAATGGCGACATGAAAGGTATAGCTAGAACCCTTTAATCTTAAAAGCTTATTAACCATTTCTTTTTCAATGAGTCAAATGTGCCCAAATTTCATTCCCTTACCTATGGGCAAGAAATCAATTTGGCATGCGGAGGGTTAATCTCTTGGCCAACGCCTTAGCCTATATTTCAGGTTTCGCCAACTACAGTACCAATCCTCGCAATACAGGAGACAAACAAATCAGCGTTCTATGACCTAAATGTCGAGCATACAATATCCAAAAACTAATTCTGCAGTGCAAAGTAACCACAACAATGATAGTAGAACACAGACTTGGCACCTTTTCTTGTTTATTTTTCACTTTTATTATTTTCTTTTTCTCTATCGTTGATGGAGGCAATTTTACCACTTTCACACTTTATAGTGTCTTACATCTGAAATACATGATTGCATATATGTATAATACAAATACATGTACTTTGTATCTATAAAAAGATACTGTACATCACACTTTTTTATCTTCTAAGAGGTAAATCATTACACTCATTGTCTTTACATGTATTATATTTTTAGGATGCATTTTGCCATATATCATTCTCCAACAATCAAGGTTTATTTAGCAATTATCTAGCAGTTTGCTACATGTTGAAGTACTGTATCGTGCGTAAATTTTGCTTGTGGGGTTGTGACTTTCAAAAACAAAACTTCTGAAATTTGTTTTTATATGAAAATTACCACTTGGTACCACAAGGCAAGTGCCACAAAGTGTCTCACCCATTCGCGTACAAGAAATTGTACACGAATGGGATATAACAGGTAAAAAAAAAAAGAGATATAACAGATGAAAAAGATATATAAAAGGGTACAAATTTATGGCAAAAAAAAAAAAAGTGCAATAAAAATGTAACATTGGGCCCTTAAAGTTTGTTGACATCTGCCTGTGACCTTTGACCTTGTGGTGACCATCCACTCCCAACGGGACATCGACCATCCACTCCCAAAGGGACATCTACCATCCAAGCTTGGTCACAAACAGACCCTTGGATCGAAAGTTACGACCCATAATAGAAACGCACCATAAAAAACTTTAAATTGGGCCCTAAAGTTCCTTGACCCCTGCCTGTGAGCTTTGACCTTGAGATGACCTTCATATATTGTAAAATGTGAAACTTTGTATGACCCCTCTTCCCTTGAAGTTTGAATGCAATTGAAGCCCAGAGTAAAGAGTTATTGAAGTTTTTGTAGCGTTACTGACGACGGACGGACGACTGACGGACAGACGCTGCAGGCGATCCCCTAGTCTCCCCTCACCTCGGGTGGGCTCAACAAAAATTGACTCATTGTCTTAAAAGGCCCATTGTTGATCAGGTGTACTTGCATTTGAAGGGGTTTATGACATGCACTTGAGGTAAGGGTGTTAATGCTGAAGAAATACACTGTATCAGAGATAACAAATATCATACCCTAGGTCATACCATGGGATCAGAGTCACAGCCGTGAGTCATATTGCCCATGACATTGATAAAAGATCCATGGGTGATATATACATTGTACAGCTCATGAGCTAGACACCAATTAAAGGAAACCAAAACCCAAAGAGCAATGTGGATTGAGTGAAAGCAGCAATATTGGTAGAACACATCAGTGAAAGTTTGAGGAAAATCTGACAATCGACACAAAAGTTATTGAGTCTTAAAGTTTTGGTGTTGTAGTGGGTGGATAAGGAGACTACAGCCAGTCCCTGGAGTTCATGACATCATGTGTGGACAAAAATATAAAGAAAATACAAAGAAAATTCCACCAAAATTAATGTCATAAAAACTACACATTCGATAACTTGATATTGACATGTAGAAATTATTCCCCCTGTTTTCTGAAAGTAGTGAAGTCCTCTTTCATTACACTAGAACAATGAAAGCATGTTGAATTTTCATTGTTTTCTTTTGTTGTCCCTTGCCACACATGATGTCATAAACTCAAGTAGTCTCCTTATCCAGTGGTTCCAACATCAAAATCTTTACATTCAAAACTTTTGCATCGATTGTCTGATTTTCCTAAAACTTTCCCTGATGTGCTCTACTATTAAATGTTGCTGCTTTCACTCAACCCACAATTCGCTTTGGCTTTTGGGTTCCTCCTTATTAAAAGGGGATGGCTAGTAACTGATCAGTGGGAATCAGTAGGAATGCTGGGGGATGATTGTTCAAATCCTTGTGGGATTCATATCAGAGTATATTGTTGTGTGAAAATTATTTGCTTCAGAACGGTCTCATATTCAAGTAATGTGCAGTCTAATGCCCCATCACTGTACAGGCATGTTTCCCTGGAAACATTGAACTGCACATTACTTGAATATGAGTTCATCCCGAGGCAAATAATTTTCATACAACAGATATATAATGTACTCTTAAATGAATCACGCGGGGATCAGAAAAATCATCCCCCAGCATTCTCACCTAATTCCCACAAATCAGTTACTACCCATCCCCTTTAAAACGGGCCTTCGAACTAGATAATTATTAATACAGGCTCATGAGCTCTACACTTTAAAACAGGTCCACAAGCCCGACAGGATGAACAGTGCCATCTGTACATACCAGTAACAAAAATACTTTAATCTGTATGTTGCCTGCAGGATCTGCAATGATCTCCTAAAAAGGGGGAGAAATAAAGAAATGATTGGAGGGACAATTTCGTCACGCTAACTTGCACCAGATATTACCACTTAACAGCTTTATTTTCCCATAACACTGTGCAATTTATGGACCTTCCTACCCCACTCCTCAACCATTGTCAGTTAACTTATGTACGACTTCAAGTTCGGGTCTTAATTTGATAACAACATCATGATGATATTTAGGCTCACGACGCTTCCAGCTAGAAGAGGCAAGCTTAATGTCGCCAACATGTGGTCGCTTCAAGGTTTCCCGTGTGCTCCACACCTTTTTGTGTCCAGACGGGCATTTCTGTACGAAAGAGAAAGATCAAGATAAAAGGAATCATTTTTAAGGGCTTCTACTTCATCTACAAAGTGTCATCATTTCGGTGCAATTATTTGTATTTCATAATCACTGTAGAAGGAATGGTCATACCAACCAAAAGATTCTTCAGTGGGCATTAAAAAACTAATAGTTTGTTGAACACAGAAATGCATGCACTTTATTCACGATACCACAAAATGTTTCCCCAAGACAATATTTTCACTCCAACAAATCCAAATCAGGGGCGGATTCAGGAATTCTGTAAACAGGGGCCCCTTTACAAATCAAGGGGGTGGCACAGACATCCCTTCCCCCTTTTTTTCCATTTGTTTTAACACACAACTAGAAATGTCGCTATGGCGACTGGTATGCCTCCGCCATAATGCATGATTCTCCTAATAGGTCTATAGTACATGTGGACAATGTGTGATTACATTTTCACAAAATTGGCAAAATATTAAAATGACATGTTTGTCACAAATGTATTGAATGTTTACCTTCCTTGACCTATGTTTAATTGGATGAATAGGAGAGCATGTATTTGGGGATTTAAGAACTTTAACTTGACATTGACCATTTCATAAGTTTATGCACTGAGTAATTTTCAAGGTATGGAGAAAAAGCGCAATTTCTGTATTGAACAGTAAATTGCTATCATTTTCATCTGGCCTTTGATTTATAATTTAGTTTTTTATTTAGAAAATGACCTCTGATATCTGAATGGAATAAGAAAGATTGGTAGGTTCACATATCTCAAATTGACACTTGCAAAGAAACAGTTGTTTTGTTTTTGTTTTTTATGTATGCCTGTTAATGAAATTTGTATTTTTATATTGTAAACTGAGTGTTTTGAGTGCACCAGGTGGGTTGGGGAGGATGGCCTGAGGGCCTAAGTCATTTAGTTGGCTCTTTCCAGACCCGGGCTACCCAACCTGGTGCCCCCTTGCCACTCCAATGTACAATTTTCTGATTTCGAAAAATGTATTTGTGATTGAAAGCCGAATAAATAATAATAATAATAATAATAATAATAATAATAATAATAAGAGAATCACTGTCAGGCAGAACATACATAAATTCAGCATGTACTAGGTTTCAAGATAACTTGAGCCACTTCCGAGATATGGAGAAAGAAGTAAGTTCAGCACTTTCACTTGATCTTTGACCTTTTGACCTTTGACGTTCTTGGCAAAAAAAAAAATCCCAGAGAATCTCTATTCGGTTATACATGCATACATCGAGTTAAAAAAAAAATCCTGCTGGCATTGCATAAATATAAGGAAAATAGTAAAATTTTGAAGTATTGCCCTTGACCTTTGACCCCTGACCTTTGACCCCATGAACCCTAAATTCCCTAGATAACCACTGCCAGTCAGTAGATGCATATATACTATGTTCCATGAAGATACCTTGAACAATTTCCAAGATACAGAGAAAAAAGTGAAATTTTAACATTTTGCTTGACTTTTTGACCTTTGACCTTTTGACCTCATGACCCCAAACTTTCACCAGAGAATCTTAATTGGGTAGTACATGTATACACTAAGTTTCAAGAAAATATCTTCAGGCATTGCATAGATATGGGGGAAATAGTAAAATTTTAAGCATTTGACCTTGACCTTTTGACCTTTGACCTTGAGCATGTGCACCCAAAAGTTGATAGGCACAACTTCACCCCCTAATACACATACATGCCAAGTTTCATTAGGATACCTCAAAAGGTTTTGGTAGTTACCCTGTCCACAAAATTCATTACGGACAGAAAGTGACAGAAACTTAGAATGTACAAGCAAATTTAGTTTGGAACACCGCTTAATGGTCAATCACCACACAGAATGCAAGCCGTGTGTGAGAGGAACAAAAGCGCGAGAAACGCTTTGTGTACTGCGGGATTAGGGATTTATCGATCGGTTTCGGCGTCTTTGTTTGTTGAGCAGAATATGCGAAGTTGGCACGCCGTCGACTGAGTCGGACGTGCGAACGTGGCACATAAAGAGTTAATGTGTTTGTTCATTACCTAGAAGAGTGTGTCTCTGACACAATTAGACTGACCAACACACACCCTGTAATAAGCTATTAAAATAAAAAAAGAAGAAGAAGAAGAAGAAATAGAAAAGCCACATAACACAATGGACGGTGTCTGGTGATAAATAGAGCATAACCAAATGTTCCAACTCACAGTTCAGACATGACAAACATGTCTGAACATCTATATATAATATCACCTTGGATCCTTTCAAAAACTTCTGGAACACTCTGTGATGTTCCATCACAGCATGACTCCACCTGTTGTACATAATATGGAACTATCCTCTATGCTACTTCTTCCCTGGTGAGCAGGATTTCTTACTTTCCATGAATGAAAATTGAACTGATTCATTTTAGCTGCAGGCAACTAACACTAACTACTGTCAATCTGATTTCATTATTGCTGTAAAAAAAGAGATCTTATAATATACATGCAGTTATTGATACAACACAATAGCAAGAGATCCGAGGGTCTCATGGTCCCCGAGTATTGTCAGTTCAAATTCCACGCATTCTTCCAGATACTTACCTGAGAATGTTCAAAATTTTGGGAAGTAGCTTTCAGAGCTGGGGGCAATGGTGTCAATTCCCATGTTCCATCACATTGGTAAAAATACCTGCCAAGTACATTGTACTTTATAGAAGGTTGAACTATGCAGTTTGAAAAAAAAAAGAAGACTTAAAGCTCTATCACTTCTGATTGTAGAGAAGAAGAATATTATTGAATATTCCGTAAGATAAGAAGTTCTGGCCCCCTGGGGTCCCCAAGGGGACAATGGTGCCCATTTGAACACTGAGATCCTATCCCCCTAGGAATGCTAATTTGGTGAAAATTCATTTTCCTTGAATCAGCAGTGAACATACTTGGAACTAAAGTCATCAATGTACTAACTAACGGCATTAACTTCGCCTTATCACTACTGGTTCTAGAGAAAAAGATTTGTAAATATTCCTCATTTGGGGGGGGGGGGGGGGCTAGGGGCTTTAAAACCTCATGAGCATGGTGCCCTGTTGAACAGACTGAGATTCCAGCCTCCAGGGCATGCTACCTGCCAAGTTTGGTGAAAATTCATCGAGGGGTTTTCAGAATATGAACATGTACAATTTAAGTCCTGATATGGACCCATTCCCCCATCCCCTCCCCTGGGTCCTAAGAGGGGGGGGGGGGGGGGGGGGCACCCCTGATTCCGCCATGAACAAACTTGAAATAACAGTCATTAATATACTAACTCAATGTATTTTCTTACCTCTATCACTTTTGGACCTAGAGAAGATCTTTAAGGATTCCTAAATGGGGAGGGAGGGGGAGAGGTGCCCATTTGAAAGAACTAAGATTCTATTCCCATAGGAAGGCCACCTTCCAAGACTGGTGAAAATTCATCACAGGAATCTCGAGAAGAAGGTAAAACTGTACAAGTTAGGCACCCATTAGGACCCCTCCTATTCCCTCCCTTGGGTCCCCTTGGGTTCTGCCATGAACAACATGAAACTACAGTCATGAATGTACATGTACTAAATCATAGTATTAACTTAGCTTTATCACTTCTGGTTCTAGAGAAGAAGATTGTTTAAGATTCCTTAATTTTGGGGGGTTTGGGCTGCCCGGCCTCCATGTCTCCTCCTCCCCCCCCCCCCCCCCCCCCCCCCCCCAGTCTTGGTGGGGTTTGGTGCCCATTTGAGGAAATGCTACCTGCCAAGTTTGGTGAAAATCAGTCATAAGATTTTCAAGAAGAAGATGAAGATGTAAAAAGTTTAAGAATGACAGACACCTGACACCGGACTCTGGACAAAGAGTGACTCACCCATACAATGTTCCCAGGTGTAACTGAAGTGGTTAATGGTGCCCCACATCTGCTGCATTGGCTAGCTGCCATCCTTGCCAACTCCGCAAGCCGGGAAGAGGAGATTAGGATAAATTCTAAATCCTCAGCTTGTTGCGCCTCCACTTTCACATCAAGACCAGACTTGGTGGTTGGCATCTCTCTCTTCTCTGTCCCCTCTTCCTCTTCCTCTTCCTGCTCCATTCCTAATACTTCCTCCCTTTCTCCTTTCCGCTCCAGGCCTTTGCGCTTTGCGCTATGAAATTAAAAGAATAAAAAAGAGTTTAGATGCAAATGCAGATACACACAATTTGGACAATTTTTAAATTTCAAGGTCATCTGCATGTACGTAGTAGGGCAAGTCCAAGATAAGGTCCCCTCAGAAGGCAAAATTTCATCTTCGCTCAATATTGACATGTTTGGTATCATTTTGAAGCTTATGAGTTGAAGTTTTGATTTCCATGGAGGAAAAAATGATATTATGTAAATTTACGCAAATTTCAAGGGCTTCATTTGCATAAATGTGAAACACAGCGTTACGTATGGGACATTTATAAAAATTCATATTAATTCAAAGGAAAGCAAATGATATTTGATTTATATGTGGACATAAGAAGTTCATCACATAGTTTAACTTGGTATGAAAATTTAGGGATTATGCAAATGATTATGCAAATTAGCTCGTGTCCTATCATGAGATGTCCCATACATAACAAAATGAGGTCATTTTTTTGGGTTTTTTCTGAAATTGCTAAGGTTATTTTAATGCCCTTTTGGAAAGTTCTAATTTATTGTTTAGAGAAATTAAATACCAGAGAAAAAAGAAAAAAAAGTAAAAGAAACATTTTTTATTAGGCATTGAAATAATGTTACGTATGGGACAAATGCGTTACGTATGGGACATCCTCATACATATTGCATGTGAATGCATGTAGCTAGCTGGGAAGGTCTCTCAGTACACATAATGGTCAATCATCCTGAAGAAAGCATCCCAACATTGTAGCTACTTTTTGAGTTATAGACACTTGAAACAATACATGAACTTGACTGAACAATTTTCAGAAAGGGGGAGGGGAAAATGGCAAAATACACAATGAAAAATCAGCATTAAAGGGATGGTATAGTTTTTTTGTAGAAATGAGGATTCAGTTTTCAACATTTAATGAGATGATTGGAAACCATTTATATGAATTACTTAAGAGCATACAATCGTAAGACTAGAGGAATTCAAAGTTTATGTATGGAGTTCGAATTTGAAATGGTCGTTAAAAAAAATAAAGTAAAATGATTTTTTCATTTATTGCAAGTGATACACAAATTGTCCTTATTCAGTTTTCAATAGTAGCCACAACAAAATTCATGGGTATACATACTGAGGTGTGACTCGAATCAATGACCTGACTGCTAGACAGACATCATAATCTACTCGATCACTGGGGTTCCATGCAGCAGGTATTACTTATTTATTAAACTTGATATTTCTTGTGTCAAGTTGATTTTTATTGAAACTGAATGGCAAACTGCCCTTCATCATAGGAAGTAAACACTTTAAACTATTCAATTTTTCAGTTGTAACTATCCTGATAAAAATAGGGCATACATACTAAAGGTTGGTCATAAAAATATAGAATATGATTAAATGTGATTATGATGGTAAATATCTGGGGAATATTGTTCCCTTGTCAATCTGGATCAGTATTTGAGTAATTTCAACTGATTCCACCTCAATAATTATGCAAAAATTTGTTTATAGGTATTTTGCAAAATTATTTTGCAAAATACCCATAAACATGGTTCTCCACACACTACACGAATGGGGGACAAAGGGCATGCATACCCAGGTTGGTCATAAATATATAAAAATATGATTGAATATGATTATGATGGTGAATATTTGGGGAATATTGTTTCCTTGACAATCTGGATCAGTATTTGAGTAGTTTCAACTGATTTTACTTCAATAATTATGCAAAATACCCATAAACATGGTTCTTCACACACTAAATGAACGGGGGACAAACTGTCCCATACGTAACTGTCCCATACGTAACGCGTCATGTCTGTCTTTAATTAGAACCTGTAATTAGAGCTTTTTGCCTAATGACATGAAACTTACCTGTGATAATCTTGAGTGTTGTGACTTTCATCACAGTGAGTTACAAGTTGTAGAATGATATACTTTCAGAGAGTTTTGAGGTTGAAAAAAATGTTCAACAAAACAAAATTTTTCTGGTCCCATACGTAACGGCACATATTTTCTCTTTTAGAATATAATTGTCAAGGTAATTTTTCTCAATTTTTTACATGATTATACTTCTCCTAGATATCAATCACCATGATGAAGTTCAATATGATCAAAGGCCATTAACACTATTTTTCAAGTCATAATGGTCTCTGAATGTCCCATACGTAACGTGTGCGTTATCTTGGACTTGCCCAGTACAATACAATACTTTTCAAATTATACATAGGTGTAGCTTCGAAGTTATGGTCAAAAGTACTTTACTGTTAACATCATTCTTGTTTCATTCAACTTTTATTCATTTATCTATTATTCCAAATATTTAGAATTGACAAAAATAAAAGGCATTTCTTTTTGGATCTTTTTTTTTGGCATTCGAAACGTAAGTAGCTCATGTGAACACCACAATAAATCAATTTTACTAAATGTCCAAGAAATACTTAGTGTCATTGATTTTACCCAGCAGTACCAAATCAATCTGTCTCATCATGCAGCAAGATACAAATATGCAAGAAAACACTTCATACCCCCCCCCCTTTTTTTTTAATGCGCATTGTTTTTGGTGGGGGGGGGGTGGGTTACAAAGTATCCTGTAGAAACACATAAACTGCATATTTTGAATGTTATATCAAGGCATCTGTACATGTGAGAGTATTCATCCCATGAAAGCTGAGAATGTATTGCAATAAAAAAAAACATTAACTTTATTTATATCTGCAATATTTGCACAAAAATCATTTCACTATAATGGTGACTGTACCTTGTTTTTGCAAATGCAGAAATTTCCTTCAAGTGGCTTTTCTATTTCCCTATGTTTCATCACAAAAAATTTAAAAAAAGTCACTGGCCATACGTACTGTGCACAGACAAAGAAATAAACAATTATAAAGTCACATACCCATCCCGGATACATCCAATCACAGGTTCATCACCAATGTAATCGCTGTCATAGTCCTCACTGTCATTGTCTGGGTTCTCGTCTGGGTAGTCAAAATTCCCCCTTTCAATGTAACTTACACTGATGCTGGTTAGAGTTAGAGTGGAGGAAGAGCCGGATAAATGCATCAAAATGCAGAAATCTGAGAATAATCCTATAAGGACCCATCAAAAAGACAATTACCCCCAGATAATTATTTGAAATAATTAACAACAAGACATCAATGGATATCACAAATTGTATAATTAGAGGAATGCATTAAATGCCAGGTGAATTGGTTTTATCAAAAATTCACATTTTGGGGGGCCTCCCCTTTTGTCAGGGATGAAAGCATTTTGTCAGGGTGAAAGTGACAAGCACTTTCATCCCTGATGACGGGAAGGCCCCTCAAAAATAATGGATTTTGAATAAAACCTATGGCAACTGGCATTTAATGCATTCCTCTATTGTACTATTACTGATTCTAGCACTGCCAATACGCACAGCAAATATATATATTACATAAATATAAAATATGATACTTGTTCAACAGCACAAACTATGTTACATTTCTGCATAAAAGTGACGACCGACTCAACTGGTAACGACATCCATGTCAACTGACAAGAGTGACAATGAGTGAGAGAACATTGAAACTTACTGTATACTTTGTTCACTGCTGTCATGTACAACTCTACACGGTATGCACATTTGCCTAATCCTATTTATTGTATAATGGACACTAGTAGCAGTACAGCTTACAATCACATTCTTATGCAAAGATTAGCAAGAAACAAGCCCATAGAACTAAATAATAACAGTCAGTCCGCAGCGCGTGCGATAATGAGGCACGAACGACAATTTTATTCAGAATCACGTTTGCGCAGTTTGTGCCCTTGAGACTGACGAGATTTCGCGATACTTTGCGAGAGTTTTTGCAGAGGTCGCAACAACAGCTTTCATAGCTTTCGCAGTGCATTGTTTGACCCAGGATGGTTGGGTAGGTTATAGAGCTGATTATGCTCATTAATTTGATACCTAATTTCCCTATTTTTGATCCTCAATATAGTAGTCCATTTTAGCATCAAAGTAAACGATTACTTTGCCAGTGTTCAAGAAGCTTTTAGATCATAGTTTGATGTTTTGCTAGTTCCTGACTGGTATTGAAAATAGATCTCCGTAATTTCTTCGATTTCACAATCGTGAAACTTGAGCGAGTATGATCAATTAAAAAACGAAGAGGGGCACCATTTTTAAGGTTGTGAATTTTCCTGTTGAAAACAAGGCAAATTATGTTTTCTTACCGGAAGTGGGGTAGCGAATGAACACGCGTGGAGTGTGTTGTTGATACCCAGACAATGGTCGTGGACAATGACCAGGATTGGAATGCTTCATGAGGAATTCCACTATCGCAGCTAGTCTTTGTTTATTCTGAAATGTGGTGTGTGCAAGCACATGGAAATATGTGCTTACTTCTTACATGTGCATGCATTTCACCCTGTGTCAAGAATTCAGACTAGCAGTGCTCAGGGCAATCCACATGAATAACTGATAAAGCATTCATGTGCCTTGCAGCAGAGCTCGGGACAGGTGGTAGCCAGGTCCATTGTTCAGGGTCATTGTAAGTGCACACTCACATACACATCATTGGTTCCTGTGTAAAGTTCAAGTTTTGTATAGAGAGTGAAAATTCGATCACAATCTGGAACCTAACATTTAAAAAAATCATGGATTTCATAAAACTAATATAGGCTTTCATTTTCAATTACCTCCAACTCAATTGTACAATATTCAGCTATTACTCATATCAATGACACTTTTACCTACACAGTTTTTGAACTCACAGCATTGAGTCAGCAGCCAATGGATAGTACGCAATACGACACGCCGCGTCTTGCGACAGATTTCGACCAATCACAGACCCGGAATTCCGGTGCGAACGCGAGAATAATATTTCTAAACTCGACGCTAGACATGTCTCTGAATTTTGCTAGTTCCTGACCCGTATTGAAATGAAGATGAGAAAACTTGCCCTTGTTGTGATACTATATACTTTAGCGGACATGGTCTTCACCATATTTTAGAGGGGCATGAAAGATTTCAGGTTAGTTTTTTGGCGTCAAACGTGAAGGAATATTTTTGGATACAATACCGAATTCGAGAGAGATTTTGATATTCTATATTCTTCTTTTCCGTTTTATTTTGATCGTGAGCATATTTGCTAATGTTTTCTCTTTCAGTTGATATCAAAAGTGTCGAAAACTGACAAGAAATACTCGTTCTACACGGATTTATTCATGACCATGTATCTGCTCATTACGTATGCAAGCACCGCTCAGCCGTGCATACGATTTGAATAAATACGTGCGTTTTCGCTCGCGCTGCGGACTGGCTGATAATTATGAGATAGTTCAAGATAATGTCTGCCATTACACTTAGTGAGATTGAGGTATTCTAGTGTCGTAGATATGACAGTAATTTGTACACCGTAAAAGAGGATATTTTTGTGCGACTAATTTTTCGTGCTCGGCCAGGTAAGAAGAGTTTCATGTGTTTCTGATTCTGCGGAATCAAGACATCAACTTCTGGAACATATGGCAAGCAAAAATGTTTGCGTGGTTTCATTTTTGCTCTAGTTTCTGGTGGCACAAAAAGTCCACAAATTTCAACAACATGAAAATGTCCACTTTTACAGTATTAGCTCACTCTATATTTACTCCAGAGTCAGGTTCAGCAGGATGCTCAGAGCCGGCCGACGGAGAAGGTAATGATGCAGGTAGGGATGCCTTACCACCTGAGCTTTCACTGTCATCTTCTCGGAAACTATTAAAACAAAGAAATGGCAAAGTCAGAAAAGTGCTTACATGTATGACAATGTTAGGAAATTTCATCTCATCTTACGCAATAACAGCCCTTACAAGAGAAATATGAAACTTGGGTCTACCTGTTGTTTTTGTATAGTCCAGGTGTTCATGATTGCACTAAAGGATCATAAATACAAATCCATACCAACATATGATAAAACACTTTGTAAACTGTAGGCAATACCTATCATTCAGTTCATCAAATGATTTTTCTCAAGTACACATTTACAGATGTACACCATAGTCAGATTTCAATATAAAATGTACGCTACGCACATGACTTTAATATCCCGTGATGAAACTTACTTGCCAGATATCGAGGAGGGCAGAGAGTGGGCATCAGGTGACCTGTTAAGAATGGACAAATAATTACCCACACCATTTGAAAGACACATTTAATAACTTGATAATACTAACAATGTGCCGTAATTCCAGAGTGGTGTGGTGCACCTTTATATATGAAAATAATTTTTAGTATTTAAACCATTTCTCTTTACATGCAATACAGCAAAGAATAAAACCAGAACAAAAATGTGATGTCACCATCTTAATTTTAACAATCAATTTGTAAACCCTGATCTGCACATGGTATGGTCACTTGTTTTTCCCATTATATATTTCTTTTTAAATGTGAAAAACACTGTAGATTTTTCCATGGTTCTCTGTTCAATTCAATAGGTGAGTTACATCTACTATACTGCCCTACTTTGGCAAAAGGAAGCAAGTGACATACCATCCGAATATGAGTTATTGATGTTTTCATAATTCACATAATGAGCTCTTCTACCAGGCCAAATTTCATGCAGAAACACTCATCCTACTAAGAGATATGTTAGATAAGACATCATGATAGTCTGTTGACGTCAGTGTAAATGACAAACACATTATGCTCTTGAAGAGAAATGTCTCTTTTGTCACTTGCTTCCTTTTGCCAAAGTAGGGCAGTATATTTCCACTGCATGCAAGTGAAACATGAACAACAAACTGAAACAAAGATAGGATATGATTGGATAAGTCACAGAGACTCCAACTCTCCCGTTTTCGACGGGAGATCTCCCGCTGAAAACCCATTTTTGCAAAATCTCCCGTTCTCCCGCATGAGATTTAATTTCTCCCGCCCTGGCTCTGTGTCTCCCCGTGGAAAGGATTTCTTACTTATTGCTATCGTACAATAATGTTGAAAAAATAAGCCTTATATAGCACGAGAGAGCATCTAGAACTCTAGGAACTTCGCGCTTCGCACACATCAACTTGGAGTCTCCCGTTTGCAAGGGGTTTCAGGCGGGAGAATCTCCAGATCAGAAGTTGCTTTGGGTTGGAGTCTCTGAAGTCACAATTTTGACCTTCTGGCAACTGGCCTTTCAGACATTTTCACATGGTTACAAGAAAATTGTACTTGTCTCGAAACAACACTGCTACGATGCTTTGAGCAGTTTAAATGCTTGATCAGGCAAGCAACTGTAATTTTTTAAATTTCCACTTGATCTGACGTACAGTTTTAGCTGATGACAAGTGGACAACAATGCTAATTGTCAGTCCTAAGACATCTTAGAGTAATAAACATTACAGGACACTGTACAATTTTAGAACAGTGACATGGCATTTTGGCACATGATTATACATCCACATGCATCATTTTTGGGTTATTAAAATTAGCTTACTTAGATGAGGAACTTGGAGAACCTTGACCTTGCAGTCCTTGGTTCTTTGCTGCATGTTCTTCCTGATACCTACATAATGAAAGTAAATAAATGAAACAATGTCAAGATAGAATCAATAAAATGTTACACGGCTGTTGGATCGTAAAGTGATTTACTCCAGAACAGGCATACATTCTAATGGAGTAACGTTAGGCCTTACCCCGGAGCACTCTTGTACACAGATATACTCTGATAATTTGAGCATGTCGAGTGTCAACCGTTGAGTGTGAACACTTCGCGTTCCGGCTGGTCGCACTTACCAATTATAGGTTACTTTAGGCCCAACATTTACACAGCTGCAGCAGAGACTCAAACTCTCCTACTTTCGGTGGGAGATCTCCTGCCAAAAGCCCATTGTTACAAAATACTTGAGATACTATTTCTCCCGCCCTGGCTCTGTGTGCCTCCTGCTTGAAATGATTTCTTACTAAGTTTGTGTCATCGTATGTAGAAAAATAAGCCTGAGTTTACTAGTGAGATAGCACAAGAGAGAATCTAGAACCCTTGACCGAAAGATCTGGTCGTCAGGGATAGATGTTCCGCGAAGACATCCGGCGTCTGGCTTCACGGATCCGCTCAGAGGAGAGCGATACCGTAATGTCAAAAAACACAAACGACTCCTCTGGACAGACGGATCTTTCTGTCTTCTAGAACCCTAGACTAGCTTCCAGGGCCCTTAAAGGGATGGTACAGTACTGGTGGAGATGAGAATTGGGCTTTTAACGTTTTGCGAGATACCAAGAAAACACTAAATGATGTAGTATAGAGCATACCAGTTTAAGAAGAATTAAAGGTATATTTGATGAAAATCGGGTTCGGGATGACTGAAACATCCAAAAACAAAGTAAAACAAAGCGATCATAATAAAGTGTGGGTCCCACACTTTATTAGAATCACTCTTTTTTTTTTATATCTCAACCATTTCAAAACCAATTTTCATCAAATAAACATTGAATTCCTCATAGAATTACATGCTCTTTCATATTTCATAAGAGGTTTCTCATTATCTCACCAAAAACTGTTAGAAACCTGAAATTAGGTCTCAACCAAAACTATACAATCCCTTTAAACAGGTCCTGGACCCCGGCAACAAGGAAACTCGTGCTTCGCGCTCGTGATGTGCACTTCACGCACATCAAGTCATAATGCATGTTGGAGTCTCCCGTTCGCTACAGGTTTCAGGCAGGAGAAGCAGATCAGCAAGTGCTTGGAATTGGGTTTGGATCCCTGCTGTACTAGCTGTAGCTTGTACTTGTAGTTTATTAAGTTCTGTACTTTCTTTTTTTTTCTTTTTTCTTCAAAAAAAAAAAAAAAAAAAGGCCGGCCCAATGTTACAATAACAAAATGGAAACATAGTCTAACGTTAGGCCTGGAACTATGCAAAATGTATCCATGGTATCAAGAAAATTTACGCTACCTTTATTTTTCGAGGTCAATCGATGACTTATCCGTTTGTTTTGACCCTAAACTTGGCTCGCAGTTGCTTCAGACGGAGGAATGTGCCCTCCCCAATTTTTGTAATATACAGGTACAATACGAATGTGCATACACGTGTACTTCTAGCAGGTAAGTTATTTGACCGACAAGTATGTCTAATTTTGCGACAAACTTCTCATTTATAATATGCATGACATTTGCTGGGTCAGTTTTTTGCTTAGAAACTGACCCAGCAAATGTCATTGTATTATATTAAATGAGAAAGTTTTTTCCGGAATTAGACATATTTTGTCGGTCAATTAAAGTTAGGAAATGTCTAACTAAACGTTAGTGTTAATGATTTCAAAGGGTTAATGGATTGTGTATAGTTGGTATTTGACTTAAATTGGCTCAGACCTAAAATTTCAGGTTTGTCACATCTTTTGGTGAAAAAATGAGAAACCTCTTAAACGTCTTAAATGAAATATGAAAGAGCATGTAATTCCATAAGAATTCAACATTTGTTCGATGATAATTGGTTAAAATGGCTGAGATATCCAAAACAGAGCGATTCTAATACAAGGAAAGTGTAGGACCCACCATTTTTATTACAAGTAATAATACAAAATTTGCTTTGTTCTACACGTACGTGTGGCTATCCCGTACATGTAGGTAGCAACATACAATTGTATGCTCGAGTCGGAGGCATTCAAACTTGATATTTTCAAGGTCTTTAAATTTTGGGATAGTAGAAGCTTTTCTTACATCATCTGGGAGGTTGTTCCACTGGGGGATTGTCTTTAGCTATAGAGACTGCCGGTAGCAGCTCTTATTCATTGACTCATCTCCACAAAATTACCACTGACGCAGACTTTTCGCAGGAAATATCCCCGACAAGATACAGACCGATCTTTCGGTCAAAAAAAAAAAAAAACAGGATGTGCAATGCATAAAAGAAAGAGTTAGGCCTATAACAATGGGCTACTCAAAGGGAGAGAAATTAGAAATGCCAAATTTCTCCTTTTGACTAACGATTCTTATTCCTCAAATTTTCGATATTACGAACACAAATCATATATTTCTTTATCAGATTGACAAATCTTCGGAATATGGACCCTGATTTCATTTTCGGACTAGACGAATTCAGCGCTTTAGAACGAGGTACTAGCAGTTTATTTCATTTTACAGCTAATGAACTTTCAGCGTAATTAACGCACTTTTCTTTTCTTTTTTCGTTTGCTAATTAGGGGTCTACTCTTGATCGAATGAACCTTCGGAATAACGAGCATCCCTCCCACTAGTGCTGTAGACCTACTGTAAAACGAGGAATTTTCGTGTGCACTTTAATTTCGCGAATTTCGCGAACGCCAAGATTCGCGAAATTAAAATGCTCGCGAAAGTTCTTGTATATACTATTTATATGCATTGAACGCCAGTGGCACTTCGCAAAAATTTCATGGCACGAAAAAGGCTGTCAGCTCCAATTCGCGAAAATTTCATGCCGCGAATATATCATGTTTTACATAGGCTCTAACTGCGACAGCCGCCACACGAAGTGCCTTGCGGCGCGGTCTCCGGGGCTATATACAACTTGTATGTAGGCTCCTACTTCATCTTGGTTGGCTGACTACTCCCTTGCGTAATTCATTATTCAGAAAATCCCTTTCTCTTTAGACTCATAGAACAGATAGGTAATGCAATGAAAGGTGGAAAATTAATCACGTTTTTTTGTGTGATAAAGAATGCTTGTCTACATAGATTATCTACATCTTTTGGCAGGCTCTCAATTCAAGCTCTCACACATCTAACCGCAGCAGCGACCCCATTTACAATGTTAGTATTGTTACAGCGCCCCGCGCCGGGATTCCAGCGCCCCGCGCCGCCGGGGTTATCACACATCGTGCATGGGCCTAGACCTAGGGGAAATTTTTACTGACTACCATGTTACACACACATATCCTAGACGCATTATCATAGTACGCAGTAGGACCCTACTCACTTTTTTAACAAGAACTCTGCCAGCTGGTCGTCGCTTTTGAATTCCATGTCGCTGCGGCATCTTGCCCACTCCTCGTGGGTTTTTACCCCTATTCGTATCCTCCTTGTTGTGTCCCCTCGCTTTCTATCATATGATAGAAAGTATGTCTTTCTCTTCAGTTTCATCTCTTCGGCGTCCATTTTTGTTTTGAGGGAAACAGCAGCAGGAGATCGGAGACTCCCCTCTAAGCTCATCGGGTAAACAAACCGAACGATCGACGACGCATCCGTGATTACGCAACACTCCCACACTTTCTCTACCAAATTCACGGAGGTGAGATTGAGGTGACGGTTGAAAAAGCCTCAAGCCCATGCCAGTTAGTGCAGTACTAGTCAAATTCAAACGGTAGAGGGAGGTAAGGTCGTTTCACGGAAGAAAGTGTGGGTCCCACCCATACTGCACTTTTATCGGACGACTTATTTTTGCATTTCTCAGCCATTTTTAAACCGATTTTTGTCAAACAAACTTTGAATTCCACATAAAATTCAATGCTCTTTCATATTTCATAAGTGGTTTCTCATTATCTATATTAGCAAACAAAATTCATCCCGACCTGCCATCATCAACCAAAACTGGACATCGACACGCCCTTTATGGCTTTAATGTTAGTCGTTAGTAAGTAGCTGGCGTATAGTCGGACACTACTAGTATACCTTGACAGGAGTAAGCTCACAACTTCATTGATAGAACGCAGGGCAAGTCGACTCTGAAGCTCACGAATGCCTTTCATATTGTTTTTGGCTAAAGATATCCGACTTTGACACCTATTTCGAATGCGTAAAGTCTCCCGGTTACGCTCCCGGTATTCTCTGTCCCTCTCCCTTTTTCTTGCTGCATGATCCAGGACAGAGCGCGGCCTTCCCTTCTTCTTTCTTTCCATCTTAGCGATCTCGTTTTTTTTTCTTTGTCAGTCGATAGTCAGTAACGATAACGTAGACACGTGGTAGATAGTTTTCATGCTGCAGTGGTACGAGTACGACATCGGCCTCATTTACAGCATAGATCGTACCACAATCTAAATTTCTTGTTACAATAACAACCACATGCTGCAGCAGCGCTCGCGTGTGTTTGTAAACGTTTAAACATGGAGCATGAACGGCGTGCCGCGGCAGGGATGTGCCGCAGCTGCATGCTCCATGTATGGGGCGCCAAGTGTCGCATGGCCTACTTTAGTCGACATCGCATCTCTACTATTATATTTTGGATCAAAAATTTGTCTTCCATTGATTGGTTAAAAGAGCTTCACGTGATTATAGGTATTTTGAACTATTTTAGAGTGTTGGTGTGTTTGACACTCCATGAAGTACTATTTGCAAAATGACGTCACTTTTATGACGACATTTTGCAAATAGTATACTATTTGCAAAATAATGTCACAATCACCCTTCTTTAGAATCAATTCACCAACAATGCATGCATTGTGATCCTTCAGCCATTCTGCACTCAGCTACATGCTAAGGTGAGTGCAGCATGTTGCCCGGCACCGTGACTGGGACGCAGATCACACATCATACTGTTCACAGCTGTTACTGACTGTTATTATGAGTTGTTTTATAAACATCAACAACAACAAATGTTTTTGAAGGCACACTTTTGGTGGGCTCAGATTGATGTTGCACATATCAACATGGATGTCCTTCAGCTAAAAATAAAAAATGTCTGATTTGAAAATGAAAATAAATGGCTGTGAATAATACGAAGAGTGCCAATGATTGTAGAAGGGGTAAGAAAAAAAAAAGGAAATTGGTTAAGCAAACAGAATCGGAACCGGCCAAAGAATGGCAATGAAGAAGCATTCAGTAGCAAATCTATAATATAGGTCAAAAATGAAGATAAAAGGTCAAAGGGGTCAAAGGTGAAAATTCTGTGTAGAAGTTTTGAAGCCCTCACCTAGTGCCATCACATAAAGTAAATGGAATCGAAATCGATGGCGAAGGAGTAGCATTTTGTAGCAAAATGTACAATACAGGTCAAAAAATCAAGGTCAAAGGTCAAAGAAGTCAAAGGTCAAAATTGTGCGTAGAAGTTTTGAAGCCCTCACCTAGTGCCATCACATAAAGCTAAAGGAATCGAAATTGGGTTAGAAATGGCGAAGGAGTAGCATTTTGTAGCAAAGTGTACAATACAGGTCAAAAAATCAAGGTCAAAGGTCAAAGAAGTCAAAGGTCAAAATGCTGTGTAGAAGTGTTGAAGCCCTCACCTATTGCCGTCACATAAAGCAAACGGAATCGAAATCGGGTTAGAAATGGCGAAGGAGTAGCATTTTGTAGCAAAATGTACAATACAGGTCAAAAAATCAAGGTCAAAGGTCAAAGAAGTCAAAGGTCAAAATTCTGTGTAGAAGTGAAAGCCCTCACCTAGTGCCATCACATAAAGCAAACGGAATCGAAATCGGGTTAGAAATGGCGATGGAGTAGCATTTTGTAGCAAAATGTACAATATAGGTCAAAAAATCAAGGTCAAAGGTCAAAGAAGTCAAAGGTCAAAATTCTGTGTAGAAGTTTTGAAGCCCTTACCTAGTGCCATCACATAAAGGAAACGGAATCGAAATCGGGTTAGAAATGGTGAAGGAGTAGCATTTTGTAGCAAAATGTACAATACAGGTCAAAAATCAAGGTCAAAGGTCAAAGAAGTCAAAGGTCAAAATTCTGTGTAGAAGTTTTGAAGCCCTCACCTAGTGCCATCACATAAAGCAAACGGAATCGAAATCGGGTTAGAAATGGCGAAGGAGTAGCATTTTGTAGCAAAATGTACAATATAGGTCAAAGGTCAAGGTCAAAGGTCACAACTCAAATTCTGTGTAGAAGTTTCAAAACTCCCTTGTAGTGCTATCATATAAAGCAAACAGAATCAAAATTGGCTCATAAATGACAGAGAAGTAGCAAATTGAAGATTTTGATCACACACGGACGCACACACGGACACACGGACGGACGGACGGACACACGGACACACACACGTACGGAGCCCGTTTCATAGTCCCCTGCTCGAACTCGTTCGGCGGGGACAAAAACGCAGCAAGATTTGATTTCAAATTTTTGAAGGTTGTGTTAACTTTACACCAAAATGAGCAGCAACATCTTAAAACCACTATATCTCCTTTTTCCAATACTATCTTATTTATTCTTACACGGTCGTGGATGGCTGAGTAATCATTCTTTTTGGACAATGGGTCAAATTGGACTTGGGACCAAGTTTAGGTACTGCAAGAATCAATGCACCTTATTAGAAATTAACTAAACAAATGGAATAATGAAATCAATTTTAATGAAATTAATGATCGCAATTAATGAACTTGATGAAATTAATGATCGCAACTTACCACTGTCTTCTTTCGGATACTAGTATCTCTTTTTAACATTACATTCCATGCCCCTCAACATGGCCACCATTCCTTTCCACAGAGACTGAGATTAGCTCTTTTCTCCATCTCACGCACAGCCCTGCGAATCACTGGGGCTTGGTGGCGTAGAGCTTCAAACTCATCAGTGATTCTTTGTCTCAAAGTTGCAATGTCAGGTGGAGGGGTAATGAACACTTTGCTCCTGAGATAACCCCAAAGAAAAAAGTCACAAGTCAGATCCGGAGATCGTGGTGGCCACTCCACATCATGATACAAGGCAATCACCCAATTTCCAAATACCTCAGCCAATCTGTTTCTTACTGCAACTATTTGATGGGCTGGTGCGCCATCCTGTTCCCACCATCTGAACACACCCCTTTGTTGCACAGAAAAATTTTCCATTAATTCAGGAATCAGATTTTCATTTAAAATTTGTAAGTATCCATTTCCGTTTATGTTGTTTTCAAAGAAGAAGGGCCCTAGGAGCAAACCGTTTCCACAAAGTCCAGCCCAGACATTCAGCTTTTTTCTACGAAAATCGACGTCATAGTCAAATGCAGAAACTGAAACTCGGTCCCAAGTCCAATTTGACCCATTGTCCAAAAAAGAATGATTACTCAGCCATCCATGACCGTGTAAGAATATCATTGGAAAGAGGAGATATGTGACTTTAAGATTTAACACAATCTCCACAAATTCGAAATTAAATCTTGTTGCATTTTTTTTTTATACGCACTGTATAGGTTGTGATCATTTCTAATGAATATTATTTTGTTTCGTCAGTATTAGCAGTATTTTCTAACATATATAATATACGAGAGAGAGAGAGAATTTTAGAGATGATCACAAATTGTTTCCCTCATGACATGTTGGATGTTCATTTCGTTACAAAATGACTGTATTTCATAACGAAATGTTTGATATCATTTCGTTTCGAACGATATCTTTCGTCAATAAAATGATCTTAAAGGGTATTTACAGTTCTGGTCGAGAAGAGGATTTAGCTTTTAACGTTTTGCAAGATATTCAGAAACCACTCTATGAGATGTCAAAGATCATGCAATTCTATGGGGTATCAAAAGTTTATTTGATGAAAATCGGTTTTGAAATGGCTGAGATATAAAAAAAAAAAGGTGAAACAAAGAAATCTAAATAAAGTTGTGGCCTGTCGCCTTTTATTATTATCACTATTTTAATATCTCAGCCATTTGGAAACCAATTTTCATCAAATTAACGTTGAATCCTTCTTTAAATCACACGCTCTTTAATATTTCATAAGAAGTTTCTCGTTATCTCGCTTAAGAATGTGCAAAACATGAATCCCCACCTCAACCAGTACTGTACAGTCCCTTTAATATTCGTATTTTGTAACAAAATGCAGTCGTTCCATTCCGAAATGATAATTTCGTAACTAAATGACAACATTTCATAACGAAATGAACATTCTATTCCACGAAATGAAACTTTTGTTAACGAATGGTCCTTTGTATAGAGATAACGATAGGACTGATTTCGTCACGATTTATAAGAAACCATGCGACACTTGGCGCCCCGTATTTCGCCGGACACACTAGTAGCACTCTACTGTATTATGCTAGCACCGCGCATCAATACCACAGAACTCTATGCTATGGGCTAGTGATTTTTTAATCCGGGTTTATTCCGGGTTGACAAGTTACTAGTATTTTACAAAAACAAAAAAAGGAGACCAGTGACTGTAGTGTTGTATCACGGAGCCCACGAAAATACAGTGCATATTCCTACTGCCTACGCGAAATGGACAGCGACGAAGACACAGTCGGAGAAGGGCCTTGGACTTCGGCAGAGCGTGGCACATCCCGTAGTCTGGATCTGAGGAGGAAGCGAAGCCAGCGCTACCGGGAAGCTCACCGGGAGGAGATCAGGGAGCGGGATCGTTCAAAGAAGAGGGTGGCAGTATGGGAGGACACATTCCTCCGTCTGCAGGAACTGCAAGCCAAGTTCGGGGTCAAAGGAAACGGAGAAGTCATCGATCGACTTCTTGAAAGAGAAAGGTACCGGTACGGTAATTATCATGATCAATATTATTGATCACAATGGCGTTGGGGGGGGGGGGGGGGGGGGGGCGCCTCTATAGACAATAGTATACAACTGTGTAGGCTCTTGCTCTCCGTGGCATCGGCCCGGGGGCTTTTTTTTTAAGACGGCACAGATTGGGGCATGGCGCGTGTTAAACCTATGGGAAAAACGTTGGCAGAGACTCCAACCCCAAGCACCTTCTGATCTGGAGATTCTCCCGCCCGAAACCCCTAGCAAACGGGAGACTCCAAGTTCTTGTGTGCGAAGTTCCTAGGGTTCTAGATGCTCTCTGGTGCTCTCTAAGGCTTATTTTTTTTCAACATATGATAGTAATAAGTAACAAATCATTTCCAACGGGAGACACAGAGCCAGGGCGGGAGAAATTAACTCTCAAGCGGGAGAACGGGAGATTTTGCAAAAATAGGTTTTCGGCGGGAGATCTCCCGTCGAAAATGGGAGAGTTGGAGTCTCTGCGTTGGGTTATGTAGCATGATACCATTAGGTTCATTGGTGTTATATTTCATGCGCTCATGAGCATCATGAGTTATGTTGCAGTTCATCAACACAATAAAATAGCAGTAACCATGCTGCCTATATTCTCAAGATTCGCCTTCTAAAATGACTGATTTGTAATCTGGACTATCCGTAGAACATAACATGGTGGCAAGCGGGAAGCATGGATGCCACAAGACTGAAATCGGATAAATTCATGTCTATCTGAGTTATTTTCAACGAAGTTTTATGCTGTGCGCCAGGCCTAGTTGGACCGGACGGACGCCGCTCGGGGAAAACTGTGCTATATTGGTCACACGCAAAAGACTGAGTTCATGAAGCGAAGCTACGCGGAGCTTGCCTGACGACGCGACATAGACGGGATTGACTGTGACCAGTCGCGGAGTGATACACACATGAACATCAGTAGATCACGTACGCGCACGAACTGCCCATTGGCGTACATACGTGACATCGTTTCCGCTCGCTACACAACGGGCCTAACTAGCTATAGGCCTATGCAAGATTACAGGTCAACAGGCAGCACCTTAGACGGGTAATTTCCACGTACGATTTCTCCGAACTGACTTTCGGCTCGGACCAGACCAACCTTTGTGACTGTCAGCGATATATCCGACTGCTCTCCACGCTGCTGACCGACGATTCCGAAGCTCACGGAACACAGAATAACGAATTTGACTGTGGTCAACACAAATGCTTCGGTCCAGTTTGCCATTGCTCATCGTACAATTGCCTGATGTCAGCGCTGAGCGGAGCGGACCGAACTAGCCCAACGCGGACGGAGACCAGCAGAGCCTGCGAGTATACGACGGGAAACGCGTACGCGCAGCCGGTTTACATCGCTACCTGAGACGGACCGAGAGCGGTACCATCACCGTTGGGCGACGACGGGTGAACACAGAGACGTAATCACCGACATCGCTGGCCTCGCTGACCATTTGATGATTTCAATGTAAGATTTCCGTGGAGTGTGATTGAATAACTAGATAGATTGGAAGCAATTTTGTCAATATTTTAAAGGACGCTCTCCAGAGTGATTTACGACAGACCTTGTAGACCTAGATCATAGAAGCTCTGAGGTACATTGCCAGTCATTGGCAGTGGTAACGATAGCCACTCAAGTCGGACGCTAGAAATACAAAGCTGGAAATAAATGCTTGAACTAAATGGACGCTTTGCAGCATGAAAGAAAGTAGACAATATTCCAAATGCTGTTTTTTGCATATCATCAGTCTATAAACTTCTCCATGTACTAGTGTACCAGCACAGTATATATAGTCCTGTGACACACAACTAGGATAAGACAGTAGTCTTACTCCTTTGTGTATATGAGTAGTACTAGTACATTAGTAGACTTCCACGAAATTTGAATTCAGGATAAGACAGTAGTCTTACTCCTTTGTGTATGAGTAGTACGAGCAGCTTCCACAAAATTTGAATTCAGGATAAGACAGTAGTCTTACTCCTTTGTGTATGAGTAGTACGAGTAGACTTGCACAAAATTTGAATAAGGATAAGACAGTAGTCTTACTCCTTTGTGTATGAGTAGTAAACGCGCACGATACTTGAATTAGGATAAGACAGTGGTCTTACTCCTTTGTGTTACAGTGATAGTGTACAGAGATTACACAGTGATAATTGCTTGTTATGTATGTGTAGCCAAGAATTGTAAACACTTGAATTGCATGCACATATTGCAGTAAAATTTTGCTAAACTGTATACACACACACGCGCACATTCAGTATGGGAGAAATGTCAGGTATCACACCACCCTCCATGGATTGGGAGACGAAAGATCCTCCCAACGCGTTTCGCAGTTTCAGACATTACTGCGAGCTGATATTTCAAGGACCCTTGAACAAAAAGACAGACCAAGAGAAAATCACATACATCCTTCTCTGGCTTGGACAAGAAGGTATCCGAATCTACAAGTCATGGAGCAAAGAAATGAAAAAACCGAACGAGCTGTTTGAGGCATTCTCAAAGCATTTCGAACCGAAGAGCAACTTCCGGTTGGCCAGATTCCAGTTGCAGAAGCAGAAACAGGAGCCAGATGAAAGCATTGACAATTTTCGGGCTAGATGTCGCACATTGGCACAGAGATGTCAGTTCAAGGAAGGGGAAATTGACGATAGATTGATTGAGCAACTCATCATTGGTGCAAGCAACAGGAAAGTACAAGAGATACTACTGGGCAAAGATGATACGCTCACACTAGATGCAGCTCTTAAAGGACAAGTTCACCTTCATATACATAAGGATTGAGAGAATGTAGCAATATTGGTAGAACACATCATTGAAAGTTTGAGGAAAATCAGACAATCCGTTCAAAAGTTATGAATTTTTGAAGTTTTTGTGCAGTACCCGCTGGATGAGAAGACTACTGCAGGGTATGAATAACTTAGATGTCACATGCGTACAACAATATAAGGAAAATATAAAGAGAATTTCACAAAATTCCATCTTTTGAAAAAAGTACACATTCCCCTGACTCGTTACCGACAAATGTTATGGGTAATATTATTCCCCCTGCCTTTAGAAAGAGGCAAGTCAAGTGCTCTTTTATTATGCGAAAAAAGTGAAAATATGTTGAATTTTCTTTTACATTTTCTTTATACTGTTGTACGCATATGACACACAAGCTGTAGTAGTCTCCTCATCCAGCGGTTCCAACACAAAAATTTTAAAAATTCATAACTTTTGCATCGATTGTCCAATTTTCCTCAAACTTTCACTGATGTGTTCTACTAATATTGTTGCATTTTCTCAATCCTTATGTTTATGAAGGTGAACTTGTCCTTTAACGTTGCAAGAACTCAGGAAGCTACACGTTTGGATATGAAGTCACTGAATGAGAAATCTCTCAACCTTGATGTCGTGAGGAAAAAAGGCCACTTCCAAAGACAAAATGGACCGACAGCAGAAAAAAAGAAGTGCCATTTTTGTGGACTGTCACATCCACCGAGGAAGTGTCCAGCGTATGGAACCAAATGCAAACGCTGCGGCAAACTCAATCACTGGGAAGCCTGTTGCAGATCGAAGCAAAGTGGACAAAAGCAGAAAGCCAAGAGAGGAGGCTCCTACACAAGTAAAGCTCACAAGAATGCAGTGCACGAACTGCAAGAGGAAACAGCACCTGTTGACGAGTTTGAAAACCTGAAGTTTGAGACCATCACTATCGACTATGTCAAGAACAATGAAATGTTTGCTGAGATCAAGGTGGATCTCGGAAAC
The DNA here is from genome assembly GCF_040938485.1 of Diadema antillarum. Lineage (NCBI taxonomy): Eukaryota > Metazoa > Echinodermata > Echinoidea > Diadematoida > Diadematidae > Diadema > Diadema antillarum. The sequence continues at coordinate 445,747 of NW_027272673.1, forward strand.
AGAAAGGGGACATTGAAGGCTAAGGCAGACACCGGAGCCCAAGGCAACATTTTACCCCTACAAATATACAGACAGATGCACCCAAACAACATCGACGCAAAAGGGAACCCAGTCAAGGACACACTGAAAAAGTGTCAGACCATTATCACTGGATATATAAGAATGTTATCCCTCATCTAGGTGTAACTGTCGGTACAGAGATCGGGAAGCAGCTTCCAACTTTTACGTTGTCGACACTGACGGCCCTGCAATCCTTGGCTTGCCCTTGTGTACTGAGCTCCAACTTATAATCATAAACTGTGGAATGGAGCAACAGCTGAGTTGTCCCATCCAGAACGAGGAGCACTTGAGAAGTTTGTACCCAGACCGGTTTGAAGGAATTGGTAACTTCAAAGGCGATCATCACATAGTCATCGATAAGGAGGTACCCCCAGTCGTCCACCCTCCGAGACGGTGCCCCATTAACATCAAAGACGACATCCAGACTGAGATTGACCAGATGGTTGAGCTAGGCGTGATTACACAGGTACAGGAACCGACCGATTGGGTGTCAAGTCTAGTGTATGTCCAAAAGCCTAACGGAAAGTGGCGGATTTGTCTGGATCCAAGAGATTTGAACAAGGCAATGAAGAGAAGCCACACTTCAATGCCTACCATCGATGAAACCAGACAGGTTCGAAGGAGCAACAGTGTTCTCCACCTTGGATGCTAAACATGGGTATTGGTCAGTCAAACTTGACGAAGAATCAAGCCGACTCACAACGTTCAACAGCCCCTTTGGGAGATATCGGTTCAAGAGACTCCCTTTTGGACTCTGCACATCCCAGGATGTATTCCAGAAGAAGATGAACCAAATCCTAGAAGGGTGCTCAGGAGTAATCTGCATGGCAGATGACATTGCTGTGGTAGGAAAAACTGTAGAAGAGCATGATGCCAACCTACACAACTTGATGCGAGTAGCCAGTAAACATCAAGCAGGAGAGCATTCGCTTCTACGGCTTAGTGTTCGACAAACATGGCGCTCACCCTGACCCTCAGAGAGTAGAAGCAGTTCAAGCTATCCAAGCTCCTACATCTCAGCGAGAGCTACAAGAGTTCCTAGGAATAGTGACCTACATGTCGCCCTTCATTCCTAACCTGTCAAGTTTGACAGCACCGCTACGAGACCTGCTAAAGAAGGACACAACATTTGCATGGTCACCTTCGCACCAGATGGTATTCGAGAAGACCAAGGCTGCAATATGCCAAGATGTCACCTTAGCATACTTCGACCCAAAGAAGGAAGTAGTGCTCGAGGTCGATGCTTCTTCAAGAGGTCTTGGAGCAGCACTCACGCAGCAAGGCCGACCTATAGCATTTGCATCCAAGTCTCTGACAGACACAGAACAACGCTATGCAAACATAGAAAGAGAGATGTTGGCGGTGATCTACGCTTGTGAAAAGTTTCACAGCTACATATGTGGAAGACGTTTCACTGTTCTTTCCGACCATAAACCTCTTGAGATGATAACACTGAAGAATCTCGGAGCAGCGCCCCCAAGGCTGCAGAGATTACTCCTCCGACTGCAAGGATACGATATGGTAGTCAGGTACAAGCCAGGCAAGGACATGCTCCTCTCTGACGCTATGTCCAGACTACATCCACTTCCAGACGAAAGAACAGAAGAGCCACTCCAGGTCAACTTTGTAATGTTCTCAGACCAGAAGTTGACAGAGATACGTCAAGCCACATCGCAAGATCCAGAGCTTTGTGCTCTCCGAGACGAAATCATCCAAGGATGGCCTGATGAAAGACGTGAATTGAGTCAGAACCTTCGAAAGTACTGGCCATATAGAGACGAATTATCCGTCGAAAATGGTGTACTACTCAAGGGATCCAGATTGATCATCCCGGCAGGATTGAGAGCTGAATACCTGACCAAAATACACGAGGCCCATCAAGGAGTCACCAAGTGTCAGCTGCGGGCAAAATCCTGCATTTTCTGGAATGGAATCAACAAGGACATCGAAGAACTAGTTGGCAAGTGTCCAATCTGCCAGAAATACGGCAACGCACAACCAGCTGAACCCCTCAGGCCTCACGAGATACCGTCAAGGCCTTATGTTGTTGCAACCGACATCTTCATGCTTGAAGGAACAGAATACCTGCTGATAGCAGACATGTACTCCAAGTACCCTGTAGTACGGAAGATGCCAAACCATCCAACAAGCACAGCTGTCATCAATGCCCTGAAAGAGGTGTTCTCGGAACAAGGAACCCCTGAAAAGCTCGTTAGCGACAACGGCCCTCAGTTTAGCAGCGCACAGTTCCAGACGTTTAAGGATGAATGGAGCTTTATCCATACGACGTCAAGCCCTAGGTACCCCCAATCAAACGGGTACATAGAACGCCAGGTACAAACTGTGAAAGCTGCCATGAAAAAGGCAAAGGACGGGCATGTGGACCCAAACATAGCCCTCCAGTGTCTTCGAGCAACCCCAATAGATGCACACCTACCATCACCTGCTGAGCTGATGTTTGGCAGAAAAATTCGTACAAACTTACCCGTCCACATTCGTAATCAGGACCCCAGGAGAGATGAAGTGAAACAACGCTTGATGGAGAGACAGGAGAGGCAGAAAGCAGACTTTGACAAAAATACCAAACCACTCCCTCCACTTTCCACGGGACAAAGTGTCCGTGTTCAGAACCAAGAAACCGGGAAGTGGGAAGAAGGCCGCATCGTCCACAAGCGGTCTGAGCCTAGATCATACGATGTAGATACCCATAGTGGTCACGTCCTCCGCAGAAACAGGCGACACATCCGTCAAACTCGAGAGACCTACAAACAACCCCAACCATACTCACACGCAGACAAGTATGAGTATAGCACTCCTCATAGGCAAAACACAAATGCAGACAAACCAAATCACCAGGACAACACAGACACCAACACTCAGTACATTACACGGTATGGACGCCAAGTTCACAAACCGGAAAGATACCGTGACTCTGCGTGAAATGTACATAAGTACATACCTTAACACCGAAGTAGATGAAATAGTGTTAAGTAGTAGTTAGTGAACAGCAAGAAGTGTTCAGAGTATGATGAATATAGGTTGTTGTTTTCTTTTTAAGGATAAGATGGTATCAGATGAGTATACATGTATGCACTGTATGGGTATGCTCAGTGTTAATTAATTTCGGATAAGAATATAAAAGTAGTCAATACATAAGATGACAGGAAACGTATTTCAAACGTATTTGAATCAAGGTTTATGTCACAATATGTCTGTTTGGAAAGCATAGCCACACTTTAGCAAGTGTTGTCAGAATGAACATTCCTTTTTTTTTTAGAAAGAAAGGGGGTTGTAGCATGATACCATTAGGTTCATTGGTGTTATATTTCATGCGCTCATGAGCATCATGAGTTATGTTGCAGTTCATCAACACAATAAAATAGCAGTAACCATGCTGCCTATTGTTCTCAAGATTCGCCTTCTAAAATGACTGATTTGTAATCTGGACTATCCGTAGAACATAACAGGTTAGGGTTTTTGGTTAGGGTTTTGGGGTTAGGGTTAGGGTTAGGGGGTTAGGGTTTGATGGTTAGGGTTAGGATTAGGATTAGGGTTAGGTTTAGGGATAGGGTCCCCATTAGATTTTTAGGGTCCCCAATCTGCGCCGTCTAAAAAAAAACACGCGGCCCGGGGGGACCAAAAACAAGACAACAACAACAACAACAAAATCGCCTTGACGAGGGTGGGGGTGGGGGTGGAGGGCCAGGAAACAAAATCAAACAAGATACGGTAATGAACAAAACATGATGACGAGGCGAGGACAAAATGGCAATGTTCTGTGTTCACACATGCCATTTTAATATTTACCTGGCAAAATGTTATTACACGGTGCCGTGGCTGCAATTTCTTTCTTTCTGAAGCATAATCGCTGATGGGATCAAATGAGGGCATCAACGGTTTTGAACATACAGGGGGGATGGGAACGCAGAAAAACCAACTCAAACAAGCTGTATAGTGTAAGAACGAAACATGATGATGCAGCCCGGTTCGGACAAAATGACCGTGTTTTGAATTATCAACCATAATCAATTGAAGAGAATCCCGTACCGTGGCGTACACCCTATATAGGCCTATACGAACATGTTCAGAAAATGCTCACACTGATTTGCAAGTTTTAGCAAGCTTTTGGATTCAAATGTGGCATGATCACATTCATTGTTATGATACAGGGCAAGCCACCATATACACCTGTAGGGCAATTCCGCGGTTAGTAACGTTACATTTGAACAAATTTTGATATTTGTTTTTACTACTAAATTACCATTTATTCATTTCATATCAAAATTAAGTCAAAAACATGTTCATCCTTCCCAGGTTTTTGATACAGAAAAGAATGAATACAATCCAAGAAATATTAGAATTGCTATGGCAACTTAAAGGGCTGGTTAGTAATGTTACGAAAAAAGGACATGACAAAAAAAAATCAATGTCTTGTAACAAAAAGTGTGCAAAAATTCAAGTTACTTCAAACAAAGTGTTGCATTAATTTCAATTATTGCATCATGACAAATGTTCACGCAAATTTTTTTAGCAGTTCGACCAATAATTTTTTAGCTAGACCCCCAAAAGGCATGGTTAGTAACGTTACGGTTAGTAACGTTACATTTGTCCGGAGTAATTCCGCAGGTCATTTCACCCTTTTGTAATTGACAAAATGTCACATGACTTCTGGAGTATTTAAATGTATTCATCTTTTACCCTTTAGCAAAACTTTGAGGAAAAAATTTCAAAGAAACCCACTGTAATTTGCATTTAAGTGAATTTCAGCATCCCCAGTCCCACATGTACATTTTAAATGATGGTTTTAGATCTCGCGAAATCAGTAAATACGAAAAATAAAATTTACTGAATTTGAAAGACCTTAATGATTGGTGAACATCCATGGCATTAGTTGATACCTAGAGTAAAGAGTAAGATAAAGAGGCACATTTCTTTTATCCATGTCATGTCCACCTAACTGCGGAATTGCCCTGTAGCAGTGTGCCAGAATTGTATGATTTACAAATACAACAAACTATGACTGTGAGTATGATATGAGATAAGTGCAATGAATGTTTCCTACACAGACATATAACACAAATTTCGGCTCACTCGCCATTAAGCAGTGGAACAGCCTTCCTCAGGAAGCCATCGAGGCCAACACCATCGACACCTTTGTGTCCTGGGCCTCGAGACAGGAGTAATCCAAACATCAAATTCTTTATTAATTTATTACTTATTATTCTGTATTATGAACTTTTAGAACTTTTATTACTTCTTGGGATTATCTATTATTCAACGAAACAAATAAAACAAAATCTACTGCACCGTGCAATACCGGCCTACCTATTATAGTGACAGAATAATCAGCATGTTGATTGCGGTCACTACCAGGAAGAAGAAGTATAGTACTAGTTTAGAGTATTTTTTCAAGTCCTCAACTTGTTGGTATAAATCGTTATCTACATGTACCTGGGGTACTGTATGTTAATTAGGCTGTCTCTATATTTTGATTAGAATTGTAAGGTTTAACCCGTTGAGGACGGGCTGATTTTGCTACAACACTCATTTCCCATAGGCACTTGCCCAGTATACTCGGGACTCATCCTCAACGGGTTAACCCAAAAAATGACATGAATTCAATGTTTTCTAAGCTGAAATAAAAAAATTTTTAACTCAATCAGTGCGCTCACTCACCAAAATTTATTGAAATTCATTACATTTAAGTCACCTTCAAAAGACCCCTTTTAAGTGAGCCACTTGAAAAATCGTTTGGACTTTTTTTAAAAATTCCTTACTGGGATGGGGTTGGGGTTGAACACTTTTTCAGAAATTTGGGGTGCAGTTTTCGTGTTTCCCCTGGGCACCGTTTTCCCTGGATACGCGCCACTGAATGATCGATATTTCCAGGCCTGTAGCCGAAGGCTCTACAGTGTACTACGTGTACACTGTAGACCCTACTGGTATACAGGCCAAAACCCATTAAAAATGTACAATTAAGGTTCCGAAATTTTGAAAAAATAAAGTTTTCTCAAAACCATTCCGACAACGAAAAATTGCAAGAGGATATATACGGAATTTCAACTCTTAAAAAACAAAAATGAGCAACAAATGTTGCAAACTTTTTATGTTCTGAAATTTGAAGCTGAACATGAAAATTTCACCACTGTAACTTACATTACTGCGCTTATTTTTCTTTGACCATATTCATTCTGTTAAGGGATGGAAAATGCAACTACACGTGTATCATTATATTGTTGGATAGTTTTGAAGATATGAACATTCTTATTTCAATGTGTCTAATATATTTTTCATTCATTTGATGAGTTACTGTAACTGTGAATTAAGACATTGATAGATATGATGGAGGTTGTTAACTATGTAAAGTTAGATTGTTCCCTACAGTGTATATTGTTCTGATTCCTATAGAACTTGCAGATAACTGCCAAATGTTTGTGGATTTGTCCTACACATATTCTCAAACAATTTCTGTCACCATACTCTGACAAATGAAAAAGTGACTGTTTAAACCTTGGTAACGTTTGTTACGCATTATGATGAGTCACGTATGTTACATATATATATTAAACACTGAAAAGAAGATAAATTTTAAGAGAACTCTAGATACTAAATATCAAGAGTACCAATGTTGCAAGACCTTCAGTACTTCTGGAAGCAGATTTATTTAATTGTCGTCTGATGTCATCGTCCTTACAGTATACATTCGGCCTATGAATGGAGAATTGGAATAAAATATTTAAATTTCAAGAGTTTATTTTGTCTGAATATTATGAGTTAGTTTCACTGCAAAATTACCTGGTGAAGTGCTTTGTTTAAAACCAAAGGGGTGCATTTACATAATACAGTCACAAAAGACATTGTCAAGAAACCCCAAAATGTATGATCAGTGTGTACTATAAACAATTGTAACTGTATGTTTCAAACATTTCCAAATTGAAAAATCAATCAATGTTTCTTTTTTCGTAGAAAAAAAAAGAGAGAGAGAGAGAGAAACTACGGTAGAACTAACATACACTTAGCCATAACATCACTCCGTTACAAGTTATGCTTATTGTGGAGTATATCATTTTCTTATCCAACAGCTGAGTAACAAAGCATAATTTTGTTTACCTGCCCAGGGCTTCCACAGGTTCCTTAGGCAGCATGCTAGCAATTCACATGTTGCTAGTCCTTTAGTTACAGAAAGCTTTATGAACAAAGAATGCCTGAAATTTGACTTCAGTACTAAATAATTTTATTGATTCTATGTTGACATTGTTTTATTAATTGACTTTTAGGAATCATGAAGAACATTCAGCAAAGAACCAAGATCAAGGTTGGAGATCTCCAAGTTCCTCATCTGATGGAAGTAATGACAGAGAGTAAGCTAATTTTAATAACCAAAAACATAATAGCATGCCAGAGTACCTTGTCACTGTTCTATAATTTAACAATATCCTTCGAAATGTTTATTCCTCTAAGCTTAGGGCTGACTACACAATTAGCATTGTTGTCCACTTGTCATCAGCTAAAACTGTACATCAGATCAAGTGGAAATTAAATGTTTAAAGTCCCTTGCCTGATCAGACACGTAAACTGCTGAAATCATTGCACCAGTGTTGTTCAGAGACAAGTACATTTTTGTCCCCGCCGAACGAGTTCGAGCAGGGGACTATGAAACGGGCTCCGTACATGTGTGTGTCCGTGTACGTCCGTCTGTCCGTGTGTGATCAAAATCTTCAATTTGCTACTTCTCTGTCATTTATGAGCCAATTTTTATTCTGTTTGCTTTGTATGATAGCACTACATGGGAGCTTTGAAACTTCTACACAGAATTTCAGTTGTGACCTTTGACCTTGACTTTGATCTACTGTATATTGTACATTTGGCTACAAAATGCTACTCCTTCGCCATTTCTAACCCGATTTCGATTCCGTTTGCTTTATGTGATGGCACTAGTTGAGGGCTTCAAAACTTCTACACAGAATTTTGACCTTTGACCTTGATTTTTTTACCTGTACCGGTATTGTACATTTTGCTACAAAATGCTACTCCTTTGCCATTTCTAACCCGATTTCGATTCCATTTGCTTTATGTGATGGCACTAGTTGAGGGCTTCAAAACTTTTACACAGAATTTTGACCTTTGACTTCTTTGACCTTTGACCTTGATTTTTGACCTATATTGTACATTGGCTACAAAATGCTACACCTTCACCATTTCTAACCCAATTTCGATTCCGTTTGCTTTATGTGATGGCACTAGGTGAGGGCTTCAAAACTGTTACACAGAATTTTGACCTTTGACTTCTTTGACCTTTGACCTTGATTTTTGACCTATACTGTACATTGTACAAAATGCTACACCTTCACCATTTCTAACCCGATTTCTATTCCGTTTGCTTTATGTGATCGCAGGCTTTCAAGTGTTCCTACTTTTCCTACTTTTTCCTACTTTTTTACTGCTTGTCCTACTTGTCCTACTTTTTTGCTCAAAATCCTACTTTTTCCTACTTTTTCCTACTTTTTTGGTGAAAAAACCCGCAAAAAAAAAATGTGCAAGGCTACTTGAATAATTGATATTCAGAAATGATGAGTAGACTCTAGTTGCAGATTCTTACCGATGGGGAGAGCCTCTATCTTCAACATGAAAGAGGGACAACACAATCCAATCAACCACAAGACTGCTGCCGGCCTCAGCTTTTGCTCCTGTGAAGACCTTTATGTGATTGATACCACTGATATTGCAGCCTAGGACTTGGAGCAGTGCTGAACCAGCTCTCATCATCGCTCAAAATTACCAGGTAAGCTTGCCATACACTTAAAAGTAGAATTTGACGTCAAATCAGATAAACAGGGAGAAATGTGTATTTAACAGATCCCACAAATTGTGAACCAGGAATGAGAACAACAGTAATTACTTAGCCATCTTGAAAGATAAAGACTAATAGGAGAGCTGAAACCTCTTTATGGACAATCTTAAAAGTTGATGGCTTTTTACATCTTAGAAGTATTGTTTAAAAGGTTGAATTGTATCACAGGTAAGACATACATTACCTCGAAGAACTTAGAAGTAAGCAGGGGATGGAGGAACTTCAAGGAAAACAAACACAAAAACAATATTTCACTATCGTTTAAAGATTGATTGAAGTTGAAACCATGAGACGTTGAAGTCCACTTCCTGAAGACACAGAACTATCAGGAATATATAGAGAGAAAAGCCATCTGAAGCATACCTGAAAAAACCCAAACAAGCAGGAAAGCTAATGAATGTTAATTCCACAAAGAAGAGCAAGTGTGTGAATGTTTTAAATTGAACCGCCAAGAACAGTTTGTTAAGTTTGGAGGAAGCAACTTGCAGAAAAATTAGAAGCCATGACGACTTTTTATTCCACAGATCTTGCAAATTTTAGTTAAGGCTGAACATCTTTTTATTATCCAGCTAGTTTGAACAAGATGCAAGAAAATGGTAGAACAGAAATCCCTTAATGAAAGTGATTAAAGTGTGATGTATCGTTTGAAGTGACACACCCAAAATATTGAACCATGTGAAAGAGTCTTGGTAAAATGTGAGACAAGGAAACTTCTTACAAAAAGTGAATGGATGGATGTGTAACATGTCAGTTGTGTCAACATACAAAGCTGTAAGTTGAAGGTGAAAACCAAAAGAACAGTGGAGAATATCAAAATTGAAAGGACACAAATACACTCTATTTAAGGGGGGATGAGAACTGCATGGTAAATATACAGATCATCTATTGTGTATTTGCTTAAATGACCAAAACAGTTTGTTAATTTTGGAATTTTCTGAGAAATCAGAGAAGCTGGCAAGGACTTAAATGATAATGACAGTCACTGTTTATTCCCCAGATCTTGTAAAGAGTAGTTTATAAAATTGACAAGCTGAAATACTGAGCCAGCAAAATATCTGGAGAATGAAAAGCAGAACCTCAACCTTGTAAAATTTCAAAGGCTGAAGGATATGATATTCTCAAAATTATATGAAGAAATTTGATTTCAAGAATATTGAATGAGCTTAAAAGTGCCTGGAATGATGTTGCAAAATGGAGAAACTTCCTAAAAAGATCAAACAGCTGTATGAATATTCAACAAAAAGGGTCATGATGAGCTGAAAAGAAGTTGAATGTAAAAAATTATTAACTATCCGCGGTGAATTTGGCAGAAATTGCAAACAGTAAGAAATCATTGGAAAGTACAGAATGATAAGTTTCTACCATTCTTTCTAGATTAACAAATGTAAGTTCATTCAAGAATACATGGAATCTATCATCTACAGAACACCAAAGAAATGAAAACTGATTTATATTCGTTATCTACAGAAAATTATCAAAAATAGTCGTGTTTGCTACCTATAAAGTCAGTAAGACTACAGACAATAAGAAACAAAAAGCAGATATGCATATATGCTCCTCACTTTTATAAAGTGGAGTAATTTGGTTATATTTAGTCTTCTGTTACTCTACATGTGACAGTACTACATTTCCCTGATTGATACTGAAATGTAAAGTATTTGATTTTTTTTTCTGTCTCTCTCTTTGGATGTTTTGTGTCCTATTGGTTAAAGTGTTTCAAATTGAGCTTGCCTTTAATATGCTTCCATCTATATCATATGATAATACCAAGATGATATCTCTGGAAATTCAGTGGTGGACACTGTGCCATGAACTCACAGTATTTGAGTGTGTAGATTTGTAGTGGGCCAGGATTTGCAAAATAGGGATGTTAATGCATTGGTAGGTATTAATTTCACTTTGTAAGGCCTCACTGTCATGAGACAATCCATTCTTCATGCATGTCTTGCCAGAAATTATGATAACACATGCTCTCAGAGACTAATACTGACTGCTACATATAAGTAGTTTAAATTCTCCTGTTATTCTAAAATGTTTGAACACATGTTACATGCTTACATGGATTTGAAATTGAAGGTCTCTTGGAAAGTTAATCTATTGCTTATCTCATGGTCATTCAGCTGGAACTTGAAAGCATAGTAGTCTTGAGCATTACTTGAATAGCTTTGTCAAACATCCTTATTTCCAGTCTTCTTCACACTTTGAAGTGAAACATATCTTTACAACTTTAAATGAATGGAGATAAAAGTGTCATCTTTTTTTTAATTGATTTTGTCAAATATCCTTATCTCCACTCTTTTTCACATTTTGAAATGAAGCACATGTCTTCACAACTTCAAAACATTCAAATAACTGTAGATAAAAGATGCCATCTTTTAATTATGGAAGTATACAACATACCTTTGGCATTAGTGTATAACTTACACATCATGGAATGTTTATGACATATTTTGTGGGATGATAAGATTATGTGACCGTGCATCACAAAACCAACAATAAGTCTTACACACTGATTTTGTGTTAGGACTGAAAATAGGTGATATGGGCCAACCCAGCCAATCTCGAGTTTTTCATATTTTCTGAAAGAGCAAGTCTTCTTCTATATTATACTAAAGTTTAGGATCATAAAACAAAAAGGAAATTGTGTTTTTAGCAATCTTTTTCTGGAACACTTTTTTGGTAGAATACTGTGATTAGGTGTTTCTCATAGAGGCCTCTTTTCATTTCTTTAAAAAAAAAACTGTCCATACTCTTAACTTTCAACTGCAATAACTTTAGGAAGGATGATGCTACTGCTCTGAAAGTTGGCATTGATCATCTACAGAATGTGTTAATAAAGCATGCAAAGCTTAATCTGTTAATCTCTTCATTGTTGCTGCTCCATCGGTTAACATCCTGTTACGAAGTATTTGTTCCATTCATTGCAGAGCTAGCACTGCTTAATGAAGATTAAGCGCTTGAATAGACGCTATACTTCAGAGCCCCTTTACTCAGTTCATATTTTCCAGAGTGTGTGCTTCATTCCAATATTAGGATAGGTTAGGAGAGTCCATTTATATCGAGTTATACATCATTTTTAAGCTTAAAGTTTGCTCTTTTAGAATCTTCCCTTAACTAAAAATCCATGTCGAGCGACTTTTGTTGGTGTTGCTATGCAGGGTCACAATGGTAGGTGTTCATGTCAATCACAGAATGATGTCTTTTCTATGCAGATTCATATTGCCTGTACGATTGAACATGCATTTCTGTTTGTTTCCTGACATTGTTCTAAGGAATGTCTGCCTTTGTTGTATTTTTCAGGCTCTCCCAGGAGCAAAAGTGAGGCTGAGGCAGCAGGGTTGTGAGTACAAATTCAGATTTACATGTAACATCAAGGGTTCTGGTGAGTCTCGACGAAAACTACTCCAAATTGCCTGCACATGTCCTGATTTATTCCTACTTTTTTTCTCAAATGTCCTACTTTTTCCCTCTCATGTCCTACTTTTTCCTACTTTCTTAGAGATTCTGTTCCTACTTTATTCCTACTTTTTTACATTATCCCGCTTGAAAGCCTGTACAGTGATGGCACTAGGTGAGGGCTTCAAAACTTCTACACAGAATTTTGACATTTGACTCCATTGACCTTTGACCTTGATTTTTGTCCTGTATTGTACATTTTGCTACAATATGCTACTCCTTCGCCATTTCTAACCCAATTTCGATTCCGTTATGCGATGGCACTCGGTGAGGGTTTCAAAACTTGTACACATAATTTTGACCTTTTACTTCTTTGACCTTTGACCTTGATTTTTGACCTACATTTTATCGTACATTGGCTACAAAATGCTACTCCTTCGCCATCTCCAACCCAATTTCGATTCCATTTGCTTTATGTGATGGCACTAGGTGAGGGCTTCAAAACTTCTACACAGAATTTTGACCTTTGACTTCTTTGACCTTTGACCTTGATATTTTACCTATATTGTACATTTTGCTACAAATATATTACGCACTGCATAATTTATACTTTTCCTTGTTTTTCTAGCCATATGAAAATGTCTCAAGGGTCAGTTGCCATAAGCTCAAAATTGTGACTTATCTAATATCCCATCTTGTTTCAGTGCATTGTTTGTTCATGTTTCACTTGCATGCAGTGGAGATAATTGAATTCACCGGCATTGATTTGATCAGAGAATTGTAGAAAAATCTGTACAGAGCTTTTCACAATTAAAACAAGGAAAAGTAGAAATTACGCAGTGCGTAATATGTCCCCGCCGGAAGTAGCATTTAGTAGCAAAATGTACAATATAGGTAAAAACTCAAGGTCAAAGGTCAAAGAAGTCATAGGTCAAAATTCTGTGTAGAAGTTTTGAAGCCCTCACCTAGTGCCATCACATAAAGCAAACGGTATCGAAATCGGGTTAGAAATGGCGGAGTAGCATTTTGTAGCCAATGTACAAAATAGGTTAAAAAATCAAAGTCAAAGGTCAAACTTCTGTGTAGAAGTTTTGAAGCCCTCACCTAGTGCCATCACATATAAAGCAAACGGAATCGAAATCAGGTTAGAAATGGCGAAGGAGTAGCATTTTGTAGCAAAATGTACAATACAGGTCAAAAATCAAGGTCAAAGGTCAAAGAAGTCCAGGTCAAAATTCTGCATAGAAGTTTTGAAGCCCTCACTTAGTGCAATCACATAAAGCAAACGGAATCGAAATCAGGTAAGAAATGGTGAAGGAGTAGCATTTTGTAGCCAATGTACAATATAGGTCAAAAATCAAGGTCAAAGGTCAAAGAAGTCAAAGGTCAAAATTCTTTGTAGAAGTTGTGAAGCCCTCACCTAGTGCCATCACATAAAGCAAACGGAATCAAATTCGGGTTAGAAATGGCAAAGGAGTAACATTTTGTAGCAAATGTACAATACAGGTCAAAAATCAAGGTCAAAGGTCAAAATTCTGTGTAGAAGTTTTGAAGCCCTCACCTAGTGCCATCACATAAAGCAAACGGAATTGAAATCGGGTTAGAAATGGCGAAGGAGTAGCATTTTGTAGCCAACAATACAGGTCAAAATCAAGTTTAAAGGTCAAAGAAGTCAAAGGTAAAAATTCTGTGTAGAAGTTTGAAGCCCTCACCTAGTGCCATCACATAAAGCAAACGGAATCGAATTCGGGTTACAAATGGCGAAGGAGTAGCATTTTTTAGCAAAATGTCCAATACAGGTCAAAAATCAAGGTCAAAGAAGTCGAAGGTCAAAATTCTGTGAAGGAGTTTTGAAGCCCTCACCTAGTGCCATCTCATAAAGCAAACAGAACCGAAATCGGGTTAGAAATGGCAAAGGAGTAGCATTTTGTAGCAAAATGTACAATATGGGTCAAAAATCAAGGTCAAAGGTCAAAATTCTGTGTAGAAGTTTTGAAGCCCTCACCTATTGCCATCACATAAAGCAAACGGAATTGAAATTGGGTTAGAAATGGCGAAGGAGTAGCATTTTGTAGCAAAATGTAAAATATAGGTAAAAGGTGAATGTCAAAGGTCACAACTGAAATTCTGTGTAGAAGTTTCAAAGCTCCCATGTAGTGCTATCATATAAAGCAAACAGAATCAAAATTGGCTTATAAATGACAGAGAAGTAGCAAATTTAACATTTTGATCACACACGGACGCACGTTACAGACAGACAGACGGACGGACACACACACGTACGGAGCCTGTTTCATAGTCCCCTGCTCGAACTCGTTCGGCGGGGACACAAAGATAATGGGGAAAAACAAGTGAACATACATACAGAGGTGCAGATCAATGTTGACAAATTGATTGTTAGGAATGAATTTACATTGTGACATTTTTATTGTTTTACTCTTTGCTGTATTGCATATTAGAGAAATGATTTACTAGAAATTATGTTCCTGAATAAGTGTACCACACCTCTCAGTGGAATTCAGACAGAGCTATTATTATTAGATATTTCTGTCAAATGGTATTTGAAATTATTTTCCACTCTTCAAAACGGGTCATCTGATACCCACTCTCTGCCCTTCTCGATAGCTGGCAAGTAAGTTTCATCACAGAATAACTTCAAGTCATGTTTGTAGCATAATTTATAAAGTGTACATCTGTACATATGTGTACTTAAGAAAATTTAAATTAATATACTTGGTACTGAATGATAGTTATTGCCTCTAGTTTAAAAGGTGTTTTTTTTTATAATTTGGTGGTGTGGATTTGTATTTATGATCCTTTAGTGCAACTTATGAATATTTCGACTGTACAAAAAACAACAGGTAGATCCAAGTTTTATATTTCTCTTGTGAGGGCTATTAATGCATGATGTAAGATGAAATTACCTAACGTAACATTGCATACATGTTAGCATCTTTTTTTAAATTTTTTCTGACTTTGCCATTTCTCTTTTTAAAATAGTTTCCAAGAAGATGGCCGTGAAATCTCAGGTGGTAAGGCATCCCTACCTGCATCAATACCGTCTCCATCGGCCGGCTCTGAGCATCCTGCTGAACCTGACTCTGGAGTAGAGATAGAGTAAGTTAATACAATGTACTGTAGAAGTGGAAATTTTCAGTTTTGAAATTTTGGGGCTTTTTTCGCGCAACCAAAAACAAGAGCAAAAATGAAAGCATGCAAATATTTTTGCTTGCCTTATGTTCCAAAAGTTGATGTCTTGATTGGGATTGTCAATGGAGATAGTTGTTTTGACCAATTGAGCTGGCAGTCACTTTTATGCAGAAGTATAACATCTTTTGTGCTTTTGAACAAGTATCTATAGGTCCTATAGATTTTCCTCTTCATGTTGGCAGTGCTAGAAATAGTAATACACTGTAGTCATGTTGGAATAGAAGAATGCTTATCACTTTCATCCCAGTGAAGTACTTTCATCCCTGACAAAGGGGGAGCCCACCAAAGTCTGGATTTTTAATAAGAACCAAAGCAACTGGCATTTAGTGCATTCCTTTATTTTACAATTACTATGTTACCTATTTCAAATAATTATCCGGAGGTATTTGTCTCTTTGTCAGGTCCTTGATATATGATTATTCTCAGATTTCAGTACTTTGACAGATACATATTCTCTTCCTCCACCCAATCCCTAACCAGCATCAGTGTAAGTTACATTGAAAGGAAGAATTTTGTCTACCCAAACGAGAACCCAGACGACGACACTGAAGACAATGACGGCGAAGACAATGACAGCGATTTTGCTTTTGGTGGACCCGTTATTGGACGTATCCAGGATGGGTATGTGACCTATTTTTTATTTCTTTGTCTGTAGTACTTTTGGCTTGTGATTTTTTTTTTTTTTTTGTATGGTGAAACATAGGGAAATAGAACAACTTGAAGGAAATTTCTACATTTGAAAAAAAAGTACAGTCACTGCAGTAAATGATTCTTGTGCAAATATTGCAGAAATAAAGTCATTGGTTTTTGTCGACCCCACCGGAGGTGTGGGGAGACTAAAGGATCGCCTGCAGCGTCTGTCCGTAACAGTATAAAAACTTCAATAACTCTTTACTCTGGGCTTCAATGACATTCAAACTTTCGAGGGAAGAAGGGTCATACAAAGTTTCACATTTTACCATATATGAAGGTCACCTCAAGGTCAAAGCTCACAGGCAGGGGTCAACGAACTTGTAGAGCCCAATGTTAAGTTTTTATGGCGCGTTTCTATTATGGGTCATAACTTTTGATCCATAACTCCATTTGTGACTGAACTTGGATGGTAGATGTCCATTGGAGAGTGGATGATCACCACAAGGTCAAAGGTCACAAGCAGAGGTCAATGAACTTTTAGAGCCCAATGTTAAGTTTTTATGGCGCATTTCTATTATGGGTCATAACTTTTGATCCATAACTCCATTTGTGACTTAATGTGGATGGTAGATGTCCCGTGCAGAGTGGATGATCACCACAAGGTCAATGGTCACAAGCATGGGTCAACGAACTTTTAGAGCCCAATGTTAAGTTTTTATGGCGCATTTCTATTATGGGTCATAACTTTTGATCCATAACTCCATTTGTGACTTAACGTGGATGGTAGATGTCCCGTGCAGAGTGGATGATCACCACAAGGTCAAAGGTCACAAGCATGGGTCAACGAACTTTTAGAGCCCAATGTTAAGTTTTTGTGGCGTGTTTCTATTATAGGTCTTAACTTTTGATCCATAGGTCCGTTTGTGACCAAACTTGGATGGTAGATGTCCCTTGGGGAGTGGATGGTCACCACAAGGTCAAAGGTCACTACAAGATCAAAGGTCACAGGCAGGGGTCAACAAACGTAAGAGCCCAATGTTAAGTTTTTATGGCACATTTTTTTTTGCCATAAATTTTTACCCTTTTATAATCTTTTTATCTGTTATATCTCGGGTTTTTTTATCTGTTACATCCCATTCGCGCACAAGAAATTTTACGCGAATAGGCGAGACACATTATGGCACTTGCCTTGTTATTGGAGTATGTTCTCAGAGCTCTATGATAGAAAGAATACTCTAACATGTACAGACACCATGATATGAAATTTAAAGTATACAGTTTATGTGTTCCTACAGATGCTTTGTAATAAGAAAAAAAGAAAAAAATACCTGGTGCAATGCCTACACAAAAATAAGGGCATGAAGTGTTTTCTTACATATTTGTATCTTGCTGCATGAGGAGACAGATTGATTTGTTACTATAGGGTGAAATCTGCACTAGGTATTTCTTGGACGTTCAGTAAATGTTGATTTATTCTGACGTTCAAGTGAGCATCTTATATTTTGACTGCAAAAAAAAAAAGAATCCTGAAGAAAAGTGTTTTCATTTATATTTTTGTGAAGTCAAAATATCTGGAATAAAAAACAAATGAATAAAAGAATGAAAAAAGAATAATACTAACAGTAAACTACTTTTGACCGTTACTTGGAAGCTACACCTGTGTATAATTTGAAAAGTATTGTATTGTACCGCATGCAGATGACCTTAAAATTTGGATTTTTTGTGTGTGTTTGTGTGTGTTTTTCTGTATTTGCATATTAACTTTTCTTTTTTATTCTTACAATTTCATAGAGCAAAGTGTGAAGACCTGGAACAGAAAGGACAAGAGGAGGGAGTGTTGAGAATCAAGCAGGAACCGGAAGAGGAAGAGGGGACAGAGAAGGAAGAGAGCAGAGAGATGCCAACCATCAGCAAGTCTGGTCTAGATGTGGAGGCGCAACAAGCTGTGGATTCAGAATTGTTCCTTATCTCCTCTTCCCGACTTGCGGACTTGGCAAGGATGGTTGCCAGCCAATGCAGCACATGTGGGGCACCATTAACCACTTCTGTAACTCCTGAGAATATTGCATGGGTGAGAAAGCACCCTCATTTCTGTTTCAAGCTCGCCCGAGCGAAAGGCTCAAGCGAGCTGTTGCGATAGAAAAACGTTTTGTGGTACACTTATTTTCATGAATATAATGCATGTATTCCCTTTGTTCAACAGACAATAAGTTTTTCAATGCCCGCTGAAGAATTTTGGTTGGTATGACCAGGGAGGTGAGAAGAAACGTCTCCCTGGTATGACCATTGCTTCTACAATGATTGTAAATACATGTAGAAATAATCGTACTGTAATGATAAAACTTTTTAGGTGAGGTAGAAGCCTTCAAAAATGATTCCTTTCATCTTGATATATCTCTTTTGTACAGAAATGCCCGTCTGGACACAAAAAGGTGTGGAGCACACAGGAAACCTTGAAGGGACCAAATATTGGCGACATTAAGCGAGCCTCTTCCAGCTGGAAACGTCATGAGCCTAAATATCATCACAATGTCATTATCAAACTAAGACCCGAACTTGAAGTCATACATAAGTCAACTGACAGTGGTTTGGGGGTGGGGAAGGAAGGTCCATAATTGCACAGTGTTATTGAAAAGTAAAGCTGTTAAGTGGTAACTTCTCTTGCAAGTTAGCATGACGAAATTGTCCGTCCCATCATTTCTTTGTTCATCCCCCTTTTATGACATTATTGCAGATCCTGCAGGTAACCCACAGATAAAAGTACAATGTATTTATGTTGTTGGTAGATGTATGTACAGCTGGCGCTGATCATCCTGTCGCGCTCATGGACATATTTGCCTATTTAAAGGGACTGTACAGTACTGGTTGAGATGGGGATTCATGTTTTGAACATTCCTAAGTGAGATAATGAGAAACCCCTTATGAAAGAGCATGTAATTTTGAGAAGGATTCAAAGTTTATTTGATAAAAATTGGTTTTCACATGGCTGAGATATTGAAAAAAGTGATAATAATAAAAGGCGACAGGCCATGCCTTAAAGGATTTATTTGTTTCACCTTGTTTTTGGATGTCTTAGCCATTTCAAAACCAATTTTGATCAAATAAACTTTTGAAACCCTTTAGAATTGCATGCTCTTTGACATCTCATAGAGTGGTTTCTGATTATCTTGCAAAATGTTAAAAGCTAAATCCTCACCTCAACTAGAACTGTAGACACCCTCTGAAGTGTTGAGCTTGTGAGCCTGTATTAATAAGAACAAGTTCATAGGCCTTTTTCAGTTGATGTCTAGCTCGTGGGCTGTATGTATATTGGGGTCATCCCACGAGATGGACACCCACAAGTTCCACATTGAAAACAGGTCCATGACCATGAGTCATACAGCTCACGAGTCACACAGCCCAGGAGTTTGACACTGGGCAAATAAAGCCCATGACTTTGACACTAGGTGAAAACATCCCACGGGGCTAAATGTGTCGGTCTCATGGGCCATGTTTGCTTAGTGTGGAACTCGTGGGCTGTATGGCTTGTGAGCGGTACATGTTTAACTTTTGGGCTGTAGGACTAATGGGCTGTATGACTTGTGGGTGTTGGTCTCGTGATGTGACTCATGTATATGACTCATGGACCTTTTATCAATGTCTTGGGCTGTATGACTCATGGCTGTGACTCCAGTCTCATGGGATATAGCCCCCTGGTATGATATTTGTTATCTTTGGTACAGTGTATTTCTTCAGCATTAGCACCCTTGCCTCAAGTGCATATTACAAACCCCTTCAAAATGCAACTGCACCTGATAAACAATGGGCCCTTTTAAAAATGATGAGTCAATTTTGGTGTCAAGTGGTAACTTTTGTATAAAAACAAATTTCAGAATTTTTGTTTTTGAAAGTATATACACTGTACTCACAACCCCACAAACCAAATTCACTCACGATTGTTCAGAGTACATAGCAAACTTATAAATCAATGTCAATTGTAGAATGAGATTTTTGAAAAAAATTGTGTATGACAGAGTTGATGATTTTATCACACACAATAACTTGCTTTTAATCCCAATCAGTATGGTTTCCATAAAGCACATTCAATTGATGCTGCACTCTTGAAACTATACGACAGAGTATCGAGTGCCTAGGCAGACCATAAGCAAGTGATCAGGATGTTTATGCACCTCAGCAAGGCGTTCAATACTCTAGATTATGGTATCTTTCAAAATTACAACATTATGGTGTCTTTATTGGTTTGTTAGCTACTTCTCAAATACAGTGTACATCAAAATACTGCTCACGATTCTCATTCAATCAACTTTGCTTACATAAAAATGTGGTGTAACCCATGGATCCCTTTTAGGCCCACTTTTATTACTTAATACAGGTAATAATAATGATGATAATATGTAACATTTATAGAATGCTTAATATCATACATGTATTTCTAAGTGCTGGGGAGGCGAAAGCAATATGGTTAATTTGTCAGATTCATTGCAATATGTTCTCTTTGCCGATGATATGAATGTATTTTTTCCCATGCTGATTGAAATACAGCTGTAGTCCTAATTCGAAACTGAATACCGGTACTGAACTCCTGAAATTGTCACTTTGGTTCCAGAGCAATGTGCTATCTCTCAACTTGCCAAAAACAAGTCTTATTCATTTTAAAGGTTATAGAAGAACAAATCATGATCCAGAAAATAATGTTTTAATCATTGGTGATATTGCAATTGAACAAATATGTATAAAATTTTGGTTGTTATAAGTGAATACATGTATTTAAATTGGTCTGATCATGTCACACATATCTACTGCCATTGCATGCAACATTGGTGTTCTACGTAAATTATGGTACAGCTCTATTATCTTCTGGTGGAAACTCATTTTATATTGTTGTATAACTACAATAACTTTTTGCGACATTGTCTGGGCTATTTCATACAGTAGTACAAATTCAACACTTTTGCTCCAAAAGAAAGCCATGCTTATCTGTGCTACATAGGACTGATTATTGAACTCACACAGACCCAATACAGTAGACCTCGCCTAAGTCGACATCGCATAAGTCGACAACTCGCTTAAGTCGACACAATAAAAAAGTCCCGATTTTTGCCTTTGTTATTCCTTGAAAATTTCCTCGTCTTAGTCGACATTTATAAGTCGACAACTCGCGTAAGTCGACCTGATTTTTCAGTGCCAACTGAGCTGAAATACGTGTTAATTCCCTCATCTAAGTCGACATAATTTTTCGCTCAAAGTCTTATCGCCATTCTCTGAAAAAGAATTGTTTTCCCGCTCCGATTCGCCGCATTTCTACTCGGTAATTCGCTAGTGTACGGCGCGGTAGCGTTCGCGCCATGCGTCCATTTTCTTGTATGCCAGAATAGAAAGGGCATACACTCATTTACACTGGAGTATTTAGTACCCAAGGCAGTTCACTTTACCCCTTTTCTCCCTCTCGTTTTTCTCAAAACGCAAAAATTTTGTACACTTAACTATGTCCCAGTAGGTATTCATTATCCGAACATGAAATATTTTTGTAAATCCGAATATTCTGACGTTAATTATTCCGAAGCGGTATTAAAACCTGGGCCCTTTCTAGAAAATTAATAATGCAACTAAAAAAAAGATCAAATGCAGGTGTATCAAATCACACGCAACTTTTGCATTTAAGCGCAAGTGCGTTGCTGAAAAGACTTGCGTCTGATAATCATATGAAACTAGAAAATAATACACGAACCTGAAACTCAATTGCGTTTAAACGCAACTCTAAAAATCAAATGAAGTCAATCAAATCACACGCAACGATGTATTTAAACGCAAGAGCGTTGCAGAGAAGACTTGCGGTTTTGTACGAAACTAGAAACTGCGTTTATAAACCTCTCTATACATCTACGGAAGTGCGTTATTGTTGAAAAGACTTGCATTACCTTTTTATTTCGTAAACAAAATTAGAAATTAAACGCAACTCTAAAAATCCAATGCAAGTCCATCAAATCACACGGAAAGCTGAAAGACGTGCGTTTGATAATCAAACGAAACTAGAAAATTGTAGGGAACTTTTTTTTAACTCAATTGCGTTTAAACGCAACTCTAAAAAACAAATGCAAGTCCATCAAATCACACGGAACGCTGTATTTAAACGCAAGAGCAGTGCAGAGAAGACTTGCGGTTTTTGTACGGAACTATAAGAAACTGCGTTTAAACGCATCTGTAAACATCTACGGAGATGTATTATTGTTTAAAAGACTTGCATTTTTTTTATTTCGTAAGCAATGTAAGAAATCAAATGCAAGTCCATCAAATCACACGGAAAGCTGAAAAGACTTGCGTTTGATAATCATACAAAACTAGAAAATTGTAGGAAAATTAAACTCAACTGCGTTTAAACGCAACTCTAAAAACCAAATGCAAGTCCATCAAATCACACGGAACGCTGAAAAGACTTGCGTTTGATAATCATACGAAACTAGAAAATTGTAGGGAACTTTTTAAAACTCAATTGCGTTTAAACGCAACTCTAAAAATCAAATGCAAGTCCATCAAGTCACACGTAACCCTGTATTCAAACGCAAGAGCGTTGCAGAAAAGACTTGCGGTTTTTGTACGAAACTATAAGAAACTGCGTTTAAACGCATCTCTAAACATCTGCGGACGTGTGTTATTGTTTAAAAGACTTGCATTATTTTTCATTTCGTAAGCAAAATTAAAAATCAAACGCAATTCTGAAAATCAAATGCAAGTCCGTCAAATCACAAGCAACGCTGTATTTAAAAAGCAAGAGCGTTGCAGAAAAGACTTGCAGGTTTTGTCCGAAACCAGAAACTGCGTTTAAGCGCATAAACATTTACGGAAGTGCGTTATCGTAGAAAAGGCTCGCATTATTTTTTATTTCGTAACGGAACTTTCGCCGTGACCGAACTTAGTCTGCACTTGCAGGGAAAAGACATCGCAACATTCACACGTTTCAAACTGCCGAAACGCATGCTGCTTCACAAAATGTCAATGAAAAAATGACAACGAATTATTGTTAAAGTTCGCTATGCCAAAGGTTTAAATCTCAGTCCAAAGTTAAATTAGTCCGACATAGGAAAGAGGTTTGTTTTTACGAAGGTTATAGTAGTCCGATAGATGTCGTTTTCAAACAAACTTTTCTTCTTTTTATTTCAGACGGGCCCGCGCCGTACAGAGCGGTAATGTTGCGAATCGGAGCGCGAGAACAATTCATTTTCAGAGTATGGCAATACAAATTTAAACAGAACAAATATGGCGACACATATTTCAACTCAGTCGGCACTGAAAAATTATCTCGACAGAATCATGCGAAATCACACGCACATCTTCGGAGCAACGCACTTGAACTTAATTCGCAAAGTTTAATGCAATTTGGGGGGATTTGCGTTTGATATTTCAAATCAAGTTTAAAACGTAAAGTGCCTAGGTTTCCGATCCCGTTCTCTCAAAATCTCTCTAGAGATTTGGGAATTGTGCGTTGTCGTTACTAACCCGCGCGAGATTTATGCATGAACTAAAACATTATTGTTGCTGATGTCAGTAGGCATGTTTTGGCGGCAAAAGGAGTAAGATTTGGGTAGCGATCCGCATCGTGATCAAAATCTTACTCTGTACAGGGGAAATTAGTTTTCATTTATAAGTCGACAAAATGTCGACTTACGCGTAAGTCGACATTCGCGTAAGTCGACGTGTTTTGCTCAGTCCCGATTATGTCGACTTACGCGAGGTTGACTGTATTTCAAAAGCATAAAATTTTGGAATGTGATGACATTAATTTTTTAAAGGACAAGTTCACCTTCATAAACATAAGGATTGAGAGAATGCAACAATATTAGTAGAACACATCAGTGAAAGTTTGAGGAAAATTGGACAATCGATGCAAAAGTTATGAATTTTTAAAATTTTTGTGTTGGAACCGCTGGATGAGGAGACTACTACAGCTTGTGAGTTATATGCGTACAACAGTATAAAGAAAATGTAAAGAAAATTCAACATATTTTCACTTTTTTCGCATAATAAAAGAGCACTTGACTTGACTCTTTCTAAAGGCAGGGGGAATAATATTACCCATAACATTTGTCGGTAACGAGTCGGGGGAATGAGTACTTTTTGCAAAAGATGAAATTTTGTGAAATTCTCTTTATATTTTCCTTATATTGTTGTACGCATGTGACATCTAAGTTATTCACACACTGCAGTAGTCTTCTCATCCAGCGGTTACTGCACAAAAACTTCAAAAATTTATAACTTTTGAACGGATTGTCCAGTTTTCCTCAAACTTTCAATGATGTGTTCTACTAATATTGCTACATTCTCTCAATCCTTATGTTTATGAAGGTGAACTTGTCCTTTAAAGACAGCTGTACCTACATGTTTTTATCGAGCCCACTGGAGGAGTGCAGAGACTAAGGGATCGCCTGCGGCGTCTGTCCGTCCGTCCTCCGTCAAGGTGTGGGGAGACTAAGGGATCGCCTGCGGCGTCTGTCCGTCCGTCGTCTGTCCATAACGCTACAAAAACTTGAATAACTCTCAACTGAGGATTTCAATTTCAATCAAACTTGGAGGGAAGAGTGGTTATACAAAGTTACACATTTTACAAAACATGAAGGGCACCTCAAGGTCAAAGGTCAAAGGCAGAGGTCAATGAACTTAAGGGCCTAATGTTAAGTTTTTAGGGCGTGTTTCATTTGTGGCTCGTAACTTGATGTTATCTGTCTGTTTGTGACCAAACTTAGATGGTACTTGGGAAGTTGAAGGTAACCACAAGGTCAAAGTCACAGACTGGGATCAACGAACTTTTAGGGCCCAATGTTAAGTTTTTATGGCGCATTTTGATTATGGCTCATAACTTTTGATCCCTTTGTTTGTGACAAAACTTGGATGGTAGATGTCCCTTGGGGAGATGAAGGTCATCACAAGGTCAAAGGTCACATACAGGAGTCAACAAACCTTTAGGGCCCAATGTTAAGTTTTTAGGGCACGTTTTGATTATGGCTCATAGCGTTTGATCCCTTTGTCCGCTTGTGACCAAACTTGGATGGTAGATGTCCCTTGGGGAGGTGATGGTCATCACAAGGTCAAAGGTCACATACAGGGGTCAACGAATTTTTAGGGCCCAATGTTAAGTTTTTATGGCGCGTTTTGATTATGGCTCATAACTTGATCCCTTTGTCCATTTGTGACCAAACTTGGATGGTAGATGTCCCTTGGGGAGGTGAAGGTTATGACAAGGTCAAAGGTCATAGGCGGGTCAATGAACTTCTGGGAGTTAGAAAAATATTAATTTCTTGTACGCAAATGGGCAAGACACAATTTGGCAATTGCCTTGTTCTACAAGACTCAGTGTTTACTGTCTTACTTCCTATGTATATTTTCGAACTCAATGAACAAATCCACTCCTGCCCTATGAGAAATGCCTCCAAAGAATATTCATCTAATTAATGTCAAAACTTGTTTAGCTAAAAAAAAAATCAGTTTGACCCACCAGCCCAGACATATGGAATTCTTTACCATCTCAGTCTTGTGCAATTCGCTCAATTGGTTCTTTTAAAAGATTTGTTAAACGTATATTATGCTTGTTGCCAAATATCAATGACCTAATTTATCTATCCAGAACATGAATTCTTCATTTTATGTTATACTCTGCCTTCTGTAAGTCATAGGCATGCCATGGAATGTTTTCTTTATTTTCATGTACAGATGTAAGTAACTGGTCTGTATGTTGCTTAGCTAGCCATTACCTGGCAACAGGGTGAATGCTCCTGCAATAGTGTTGTAATTGTACAGTATATTATTGTACAATGAACGAGTCTTTGTACTTCTTTATTTCCTGTTCTTTCTCACCATCTTTCATCATCGCTATCCCCTTCTTCTTTGTATTTCTTTCTTAGCATCACCTGTGTGCATGACTGTGTGTGTTTTGTTGTTTGAAATAGTTTGTTTTTGTTGTAGTTAAGTAAATATTTCTTTAAAATTGTTTATTTATTTATTTATGCATGCATGAGGCCCAAATATTAATCTTGGAGGTCCTCCTGTACGGTAGCTTGACTTTTTTTCTTTTATTACAGCTGTATGTCTCCGTTCTCTGTCACAATGACTTGCTTACCTTTCATGTGCAAAGTCAGCCATGAATTATGATGAACCATTTGCTGTATATTTCTGAAAGTGATCAAAGTTGCTAATATCTACCATACAGAAACAATGAAATGGGGAAAAATGGAAAAATATATGTGAAAATGCACCCCAATAACACCAAAAAATGAGTGAAATAATTCTTTGATATTAATAATATAATCTTTAAAAATGTGTATTTTTTCCTTATTACAATGGGTCAATAGCACAATCAGGGTATGCAATTGTGTAACAGGGCAAAAATGAAAAAACTTGGTGAAAATGCTTTTTTTGTTGTTTGTTGTAGCTGAGTGTTCAAATTTTGCATTAAACTGCGCATAAATTAGCATTTAAATTAGGGGTGTCAAATTACATTGAAATGACTAATATATTGGAAAAATTCATTAAAAAAAAGGAGAATGTTTTTTTTTCATCTGATATTGCTGTTAGATATTCCTGATAAATATCCCTTTCATTCATCACCAGCACATAGCCATGACATATCACAAAATATGAATAAATTTCATATTTTCACTTCTCGAAATGGATGATCAATTTTGTAGGCATTATTTTGAATTCAAATAAAACCACTTTTACATATTTTCTCATATTTCACTTTTGCCAAAGAGTGAAGAGGCGAAACTTTCAGGAATAGGTAACAGACATATAGTGGCCATTATTACAATTTTTTATGAAATTAGGGCTGATACTTTGGAAGATATGATATTTTTCGTCAAAAACTTATCTGTACAGTTTGACCTTGAATGTGCGCACAGTGTTTGGATCAATTCTCATATTTGTAAACACAAATAGAAGAATGAATGTGAGATTTATGATGACTTGAGTTGATATCCAAGCTGTGACACTCAAACAATGACATATTAAGCCAAAATACTATGTTTTTGCTTATGATATCTTTAGAAATTGAACAAGCGTTGAAATATGAACACTGAACACTTATCATATGACCTTCATGCAGTATAACATGGGCGTGTATCGCACTTTTTTATGCTCAGCAATTTGTAAAAATATAAAAAAATAAGTTCCTATTGCTCAAATTTGCTAAAATTTTCACACAATAGATTTCTACATATGTACAATTCATGGTTAAAAAAACAAGGATATTCAATAAGGGGAAAAGATTCTTTAAAGTAGTCAAATTAGGATATACCTCACTGAAAATACTGAAAAACGGCTGCACTTATTATCCTCAGCATTTGAAAATGGCTCAAAACTCAAAACTGGCTGAACATTTATTGGCAAACAGCGGACCATATTGTAGTGTGTCTTCAGTACTTTCAGGAAAAGCAGAAAGATAAGCTGTTTCTCCATGTATAGCTGTACAGCATGGGTTAAAAGGTCACAATGTCACAAAAATAAGCCAGCATTACACTCCTACCAGGATGGGACTTCAGACCTTATAACTTTCTCCAGCTGAAAGAACCACTGTTTTTTATTGCATGCAAGCAATGCCAGGAAAAAATCCATTAATTTGATACCAAACACGTAGGGGTAGACTTAATATGGACCTCAAATCTTGATTTTACGTAAGTTGTAAAACGCTTTTTTGGACGCATTACGTGGGTTTTGGGGGACTTTTTGGTAATTAATCTTTAATAATTAACAGTAAATGAGAAGAAATCAGCTATTGTCTTACCACATGTGATTACTGATGTCTTAGCATGCTGCATGTGAATTTTTAAGTCAGTTGGTGCATTCTTTTAGAAGTTACAATTTTTTAAAGTGAGAAAGTCACGATTGCATACCCTGATTGTGCTTATCACCAATGTATTATGATAAGGAAAATGATGTAAGAAACTGTAAAGTGTGAAGGCAGTAACAATGCCTCCTTGAATGCTAGAGAAAAAAATAATAATATAAGAATAAATAAAAGGTGCCACGCCCATGTGATACAATGTACCGGTACTACATATGTATCACTATTGTGGCCACTATTCACTGCAGAATTTGTTTTTGGATATTGTATGTTCATCATTACAGATCTGTAGAACCCTGAAGTATTGCTTGTTACCTTTATACTTAAAGCAAGGATTGTTACTTCTGTTAATGATACCTGAAATATAGGCCGAGGCGTTGCCAAGAGATTAATCCTCCACATGCCAAATTTAATTTCTTGCCCATATATGTAAGTTTGTGAAATTTATGCACATTTGACTTGTTGAAACAGAAAGGGTCAATAAACTTCCAAGATTAAAGAATGCTAGCTATGCCTTTCATGTCACCATTATAAACAAGGAAAACTAGCAAAACTAAAATGTCTTGGAAAAAACAAACACAATCAGACACATGCATGGAAGACATGGCATGCGTTTGACAAAAGATACAATTTTGATGCTTGTATCCTGTTACACGTATATGTTTTTGTATGGATGACATATGGTGATTTTGAGGAAAGTGTCATTAGTAACGACAGTTTTCTTCCTATATATTGCTTTGTTTTTATTTTTGCTATACTGTATAACTTTGCCAAATAACATGCTGCTGGGTGCAAATTCAGAGTGCATAATCGAGTTCAATACAATCGAACAAATCAGGGTACATACAACTCATTTTAGATGCTTGTCATTTTTTACAACCAGGGGCATATCCAGGAATTCTGAAAGGGGGCTGGGGGGGGGGGGGGGCGCAACTGATACTTCTAGTGCTTTTTCCAGGTTTCATTATATTTTTATTCTATTTATTTCTTTGTTTTTAATGAAAAATAAAGGGGGCGTGTGCCTGCTCCGCCCCCTCTGGATCTGCCACTCTGGATCCGCCACTGACAACATTACTGTTTTTTACTTCAAATTACGTACTGCTTTTAAGCTTTAGCATTACTGATATTTGAGGTCTGAGAAATTGGCATCTCTGGATGAGTTGTTACATGTTGCGCACAAATAAAAACAAACATGAATAGACATGAATGCATTGTATGTACCTCTAAGGAAGAGAAAAGTGCCTCAGTATCGGTGAGGTGGACAGAGTTGAAACATACAGTTAACCTGATGCTACAGTATACTGCATTGAATGTCAGTGCACATACCCCATCATTTTAGCAATCGTTGCTTCATTCGAAACACACGGACATGAATTTTAAAAAAATCCTACAAATACCTTTGTATGTAAATATTATATATAGATGCGTCTGGTTGGGCTATCCCTAACTACGATCAGCAGCCCCATACGCATATACGCCATGCGTATGGGGCTGCTGGTCGCAGTTAGGCTATCCCTAACCTATCATGCTAACACAACAGTTTGAGTAACACTAAACGAATAAACTAACGGTAGGCCCTATGTTTACAATTACAACCCTCAGTAGTCCAGATAGACATAGAAAAAAAAAAAACTGGTAACTTGTTGGTAACTTGTTGGAAATGCGGGTCGCATTTACGGATCCAGGACAACTCGCACTCGAGACAGGTCGCCCCAGAGATAGCTCACCCTCGATTTTCGAGGGCTAGTTGTTTTGGGTCCAAGGGCGAGTTGTCTCAAATGGCGAAGAAATATACCCCGATTTTGATTTAATTTCAGACAAAATAAAAGCTGCTTAAAAATGGGCCGGGAATATGCGATAACAAAATGCCATAATTTTCACTGTAAAAATGATTTTAATCGGAGAAAATCAAAACTGTGTGCATTCTGATATTTAACTTAGGCAGATAAATGCAAAATTATTTTGAAGCAGCTTTTGTTTTGTCTGCAATCATTCGGATTAATCAGAGTACTGTATATTCCTTCGCCACTTAAAGGACAAGTTCACCTTCATAGACATGTGGGTTGAGTGAATGCAGCAATATTAGCAGAACACGTCAATGAGAGTTTGAGCAAAATCGGACAATCCGTTAAAAAGTTATGAATTTTTGAAGTTTCTGCTCAGTCACGGCTGGATGAGAAGACTACTATAGCTTGTGATGTCACATGAGTACAACAATAGAAAGAATAAAGAAAATTCAACATATTTCCATTTTTCTCGCATAACAAAAGAACACTTGACTTCTCTCTTTCAGAAGGCAGGGGAATAATATTACCCTTACCATACGTCAGTAGCAAGTCGAAGAAGTTTTGTGAAATTCTCTTTTTATTTTCCTTATATAGTAGTACGCATGTGACATCATACACTGTAGTAGTCTTCTCTTCCAGCAGTGACTACGCAGATATTTAAGATATTTGTAACTTCTGAACGGATAGTCCAATTTTCCTCAAACTTTCACTGATGTGTTCTACTAATATTGCTGCATTCTCTCAATCCTTATGTATATGAAGGTGGACTTGTCCTTTAAGACAACTCGCCCTCGAAAAACGAGGGCGAGCTGTCTTTGGAGCGATTTGTCTCGAGGGCGAGTTGTCTGGCACCCGCATTTACTTACACAGTCAGCAGCAGCCTTGCGAAGTCCCCGTCATTCGACACGGCTCTTGCCTGGCGAACCTCCCTCCATAGGTTGAACTGTGCTGTTGGGAGACGGATTCGCCTGAAGTTCTTTTCTTTTTCCTTCCTGAGCTCCCTGTATTTTGTGTCCCGCTCTATCTTCCGTCTCTTCTTTTCACGAGGGGAAAATGACGGTCTTCCTGGGCCTTTCTTTTTTTCTTGGGGAGACTCCATCATCATCACCTTCTCGATGTCGAGAGACAAACTCCACGACACGCTTTATTATTCGTCCCAGCAGTCAGCAGTTACAGTACGTGTACGTACAAAACAGTCAGTCGGGGATTAAAAAAAAAAAAAAAAAAAAAAAAACTAGAAATGTCGCTATGGCGACTGATGCCTCCGCCATAATGCATTATTCTCACAGTAGGTGTATAGTACGATGTCTTCACAATGTGTAATGACAGTTTCACATAACTGGCAGAAATATCTGGAATGTTCACTTTCCACGAACTGGTTTTGCTATAATTGTCTATTAAAGAGTGCAGGTACGCATATTTGGGGAAATGAAAATTTTTACTTGACTTCTGACCGATCTTATAAGTTTATGCATTGAGTATAATTTTCAAGGTATGAAGAAAGAGTATAATTACAGTACAAAATATATCTTCTTCTTTTTTTTTTTTTGCATTTAAACCTGACCTTTGACCCTTAACATTTTACCTTTGACTTTCTGGCTGGAAATTTCCAAGAGAATCTCCATTAAGTAATACATGTACATTTATATTAAATTCTAAAACTAATAATGCAATCATTGCATATACTACAGTGTAGTATATGAGGAAAATAGTAACATTTTGAGGAGTTGAACTTGACCTTTGACCCCCTGACTATTGACCCATGACCCCTAAATTCCCTAGATAATCCCTGCCAGTCAGTACATGCATATGTAGGACCCTACCAAGTTCCATGAAGATACACACTGTACATTGAACTATTTGCGAGAAAAGTGATATTGCTACATTTTCACCTAACCTTTGACCTTTTGACCTTTGACCTTATGACATGAAACTCTCTCTGGATAATCTTTACGCAGTAGTACATGTCTACACAAAGTTTCAAGAAAATAACTGGGCATTGCACAGATATGGGGGAAATAGCAACATTTTTAGCATTTGACCTTGACCTTTTGACCTTTGACCTCTTGCCAATGTCACTAAAATCTACTCAACTAATTGTCCCATCATACATCATCCTTGGACCAAGTTTGGTGAAAGCTGCTTCATCCAGTTTTGAGTTATCAAGTAAACAGATAAATTTTAGGATTTGACCTTGATCTTTGACCTTTGACCTCTGTCCGATTTCACTGAAAAACTAATCAAGTAATTGTCCCATCATACATCATCCTCCAAGAAAGTTTGGTGAAATTTGCTCCATCCAGTCTTGAGTTATCGCGTAAACGGATACAATTTCATGATTTGACCTTGACTTTTGACCTTTGACCTTTAGCCGATTTCACCCAAAATCTAGCCAAATCATTGCCCCATCATACTTCATACTTGGACCAAGTTTGGTAAAATTCCATTAAATATTATTCAAGTTATCGCGTAAACGAAAGCGGACGGACGTACGGACGGACGGACGGACGGACGGACGGACGGACGGACGGACGGACAACCCGAAAACATAATGCCTCCGGCACCACTACACTTCGTGGCGGAGGCATAAAAATACCTAATGAATCTCGTGCGATCGCGAGGTGAACAACGTTCACGTTCACGTAACGTCGTTCACCCTGAATGTACGGTACTTGTGAGCGTACACACTTTACAGAAGTTCGCCGGTGGTGTTCATGTTGTGTCTGACTAAATGTATATGGGATTTTAATAGACGGATTAGAGTAACAGAGTGCTGTACAAAGAAAATAGAAGCGCTAGCTTCTATTCTCAATTACTCTATGTACATGTACAGTACTTCGCTTCTGCGATGGGGCACGATCGCAACCACACAGCTAGAGAACTCTGTGTGTAGAGTTCTGTGATCACAACCTAACCTTCACCACCATCACCGTTGAGGGAGCTAGATAACTTTTTTTTTTTTTCAAGCCAAACTCGAATAAATTCGGATAAAGTTGGGGCATGTCGTCTTTTTTCCATTCGTTCGTTTATTCAAATTTTGGCCATTTCTGACCCAATTTTCTTCAAGCAAACGGCCCCTGTGCTTTAGATTCATAATTTCACATCAATATGCATAGCTATTTTGGTTCCAGCTGACAAAGTAGGCCTATAATGTAGTTGAAATCTCAAACGCCACTTCCCCCACTTCTGAAGCTTATTTGTTCTGAAGGGTTGATGGCAATTTTATCAAATTAATCCATTGACTAAGTATATGAGAACTCCAGAGTTAAAGGCTACGCGGGATTCGGGAATTTTGACGTACGAGGTAACAAAAGCGTATATCTACTTGAATGCTTGAGCTATAATGAATGTCTGACAAACTTCAGATCGTGATCCTTTCTTACATCACTATCATTGATGTCATTCGCGAAAAATTGTAAAGAAAAAAGAATACTGGATGAATTCGACCATTATCGTTGATATAAAGAACAAATAAGTATGTAGGATCAAAGCAATCTTCCTTGAGGCTTGATGTGTTTCAAGAACGCTAGGGCTTACAACACTGACGTTTTGCACAACTGACGTTTTTGCAATTTAGGCTACTTCTCGTCAAAATGTACATCCAAATGTTAACTGAGAGGAGACTCCAGTACTTTTTGTTTGTTAACCCCTCACCTCCACCCCCAGCTCTATATAGCCAAACTTCATGGTTCATATACGTGTATGTGTGTGTGTGTTTTTTTTTTTTGTCGAGTTGTTGTTATTGCTAATGTTGTTATGTGTTGTTTGAAGGTTTACATGGTGAAGTAAATGAGGAAGAAAGATTTGCGATGACACCATGTGTATGTAGTCCTTAACCGGATCGTTGTTTCCCCTTCTCTCTCCCTTCTCTCAACATTATATTCTCATATCTCCTCTACCTACCTTTCCTTCGAGGGATTATTCATCCTTTCTCCATTGATTCCGCATTCCATAGCCACACTACTCGCCGACTTCGTTCTTCTCTTGGTTTCATGAATCTTCACTTCTCTCCCCTATCTCCATGATTCTCCAACATTCAACTCCTTCCTCTTCCTCTTCCCTTCTATTTCATCTTTCCCCTTCTAACGATGTCCGAACATCTTACTTGATTCTCACACTACTCTTCCTTATCACTCTCTGTGTTCCTTTCTCTACCATCTCCACTAGTGCAACTTCAACCTCTAGCCCATTACTGTCCCCCACTCTTCACTTTTTCCCTCCTCACAACCACCAGATGTTGTTGTTGTTGTTCTTAGACTTCCCCAGCCTCAGAAAATTCGATTAAGTTAGCCAGCATAGGTCTGCATGATTGATTGGCTTTCTATATTGCACATGAAAATATTTATAATCTGACTTAAGATATAATGGAGTACGTTTGAATCTGTTTGTTTTTCTTTTTAACCTGCCTTTGAGACATGATCAAGTAGTGCAAAATCAAAAAGTCTATCAAAGCTCTAATGGGAGATACCCAACATATTAAAAGTCTCATCGAATTAACGTGATCCATTGTAACATTGTGAATATGCACTCTAAAAACACAAATGTTGAATTAGCATTTAAAAGGGCCGAGGAGTGACAACATTTTCAAAGTGTTGGTTTTCCTGCTAGATTCAACATTTAAAATGTTATTTTAAAAGTTGGATGCAACACTTCATAAATGCTGTCACTCCTCGGCCCTTTTAAATGTTGATTCAACATTTGCGTTTTTAGAGTGTGAAGTCAGCGAGATTATTATTTTGTTTTGTTTCTCCTTGAAATCCCCTGCCACTGAGGAGAGTTTGCAGTGAACGAGAGGAGTAGATGAGAAGAAGAAGGATGTGTCCAATAAGCTAGGGTGATATATCACATGGTCTACTCCTCGTCTAACAGGCATTTAGTATAAACCCAAATAGTATAATCCCGTTTCGTATAATATACACCCAGTTCGTCTACAAAATAACCATTTTAGTCCCATTTCCACTTAGCCTCATTATCAGTTGGTCTACTTCCAGATGGGCTGTGCCCACTTCGTCTTTAATAGGCCCTACCCCCAGCACAGACAAAAATGGAAAAAGTCCAAGGAGACATACTAGACCATCTGTATGGTCATTAGACGAACGATAAGTGTATAGCCAAACTGGGCATTAGAAGTGAGAAGTAGACCAAACGGGCTAATATTATACGAAATTGTTGATAGTGTAGCCGAAGTGGTGTTACACAAAAAGGGAAGTAGATCATCGATCATTCTGATAGTAGGCCAAGTGGCAATAAACCTCCAATTTAAAGTTAATTATAAAGGAGGGATTACAGGAGTGGGCTCCGACATGCCTTGGAATACGTGACACACCGGCCTTGGAGTATAGGTTATCATTTGCAGGTTTCGGGAAGGGATGTTCACGTGATAATGACATAGTATACTTGTAGTGTAATGAACGTTCAGCTTCTATTATACGCTCTAGGAGTCATGAGGGTTACCGTGTAACATGGCACATGCGATGTGCTGAGAAAGCAAGATCCGAATGCATGTTATGATACATGCCTTCATACCAAAATGACACATGTAGTAACTGAGGCCCTTCAACAGAGTATGACGAGACAGAATAATACATTACTATCATATATGCACCCGAGATGTTTCCAGGACAAAATTATAGTAGAAAAAAAAATAGAGAGAGGGAGAGAGAGAAAAAAAACCCGCGAGTCTTTCAATGTAGGAAAGCAGGTGCCTTTCGATTGCTTCTTTAACTGTTGGATGCGTTTTCTAAGTACAGGGATGAGATTAATGTTCATGTTCATGGTGTGAGTTTAAATGTGACTTACAATGTATGTAATTTTTTTTCACTACTTTTCTAAAACAATTCTTAATTGTGGTCACAGTACATTTGGAAAGACGAAGCAACATTTCAATATATAGTATACATTTTTTTTTCTTAAGCAGGCAAGCATGTAGATTTTAATAAAGAGGTTTGTTATTCTAGGCCTTGCTGACTTCTCCTTTTTCTGAAAGTAAACTGTATGATTTAAGGGGATGGCTAGTAGGTGATCAGTGGGAATCAATGGGAATGCTTTGTGGGATCAATTTAATATTGTGTGAAAATTATTTGCAGGGACCGCGGAACGTTTTTCAGTGTGTGTGTGTGTGTGTGTGGGAGGTCAAGGTCAAGGCCCACCTCGCTTTCTCACCGTGGGAGGGGTGCCCCCCACGGTGAGAACTTTTTGCATATTGATGTTGTAAATGGTTCAATTTGATGCATGTTTTTGCGTGTTTTATCGACTTGAAACGGCCCCATGGGTTTAAGGTGGCGGGATATTTTGATGTGAATTATAATTGAACAATTTGACTATAAAGTGGTACCATTTGAGTAAACTTCTTGTATTAATAATTCTTACAATGAAATTCATGAACACTGTCTGTTAAGCAATCGAACAGTAAAAGGCATGCACACGAGGCTGTATAAGGGATTATTTTCTCCTCCCACACGAAGGTGATTTTACATTTTTAGACGTGAAATTCAGCCATCTGTATGGTGCAAACTTGTTTCTAGCTCAACCCCCCCCCCAAAAAAAAAAAAATAATAATAGTGGAAATAATTAGGGCTTTTTCCGGGATCCCAGTGTTCATAAATCACGGCATTTAGCTCTTATTCCCCGTATGCATCGTGACTGTGTGTGTATGTGTATACAAAGTCTAATGAGGTAGAGGGGGAGGGGGTGCCTCCTCCCGCTCGACGGAGCTTTTGCGTTTTTAGAATTGAAATAAAGCGATCTGAAGCACACTTTTTGTGGAAAATTCGGAAATTGTCATTCCTCAAAGTGTACTAGGTCCATAGAGGAGGGGACCAATCAATGGGAGGGTGGCAAGATACCCCTCCTACATACTTCGAGGGAGTTTTTTTTTTTATTTTTAGAACTGAAATTTAGCAATCTGGAGCACATTTCTGTTCGAATATAATTATTTGGAAATTTGTCAAGCAGAGAAGTGCAAGTCTGTGGAAAGAGACGACATAGCATGATGATATGGAGGGGAATAAGCCCTATTCTCCCTCCTACATGAGGAATATTCTGTATTTTCTGATAGCAGTTAAACGTTTTCGTGCACACATTTTGTGGTATATGTTTGGAAAACTCAAAGTGTAGCCATAGCCTACTTGTATGCACAACAGGGCGGGGGATGGGGGGGGGGGGGGGGGGGGGGGGGGCGAATAGGGAGAAAGCGTTTGAGAGTGCTGTCCCCACCCTTCCCCTACGAGGGAGCTTTTGCCTTTTTGAAATTGAAATTCAGATATCTCGTAAACGCATGATGGAATATTTGCGAAATTATCAAAGAAAATTGATCGCGGGAACCGAGAGAGGAAAGCGTTGATTAAAAGGGGGTATTCCCCTTGTACATGAGGGAACTATTGATTTTTCGGAATGTAAGTGCTAAGTCTTGTACGTTGCACTCAGAATTATTCAGAATCTTAAAGGGGGCGACAGCCCCCATCGCGACCCCCCCTCCCTTTTTTTTTTTTTTTTTTAATACGCCGGTGCTTAGACGGGAACTTTATGCAAGGTCGGATTCTTTGGAAATTAAAATTCATGGGAGTTGTGATTTTTTTCTCCGATGTTTTCCCTTTTTCTTTTCTTTTTTTTTTCACGAACCAAACGTGTGTGTGTGTGGGGGGGGGGGGGGGGGGTGGAGCCCCCCCCCCCCCCCGGTTCCGCGGCCCCTGATTTGCTTCAGAGATGGTCTCATATTCAAATAATGTGCAATTAATGTTTCCAGGTTAGAATGCCCGTGTACAGTGTCGGGCGATCGTTAACGGGTATGTGCAGTTTAATGTTCCCAGGCCGGTTAGCATGCCTGTACAGTGTCAGGCGATCGTTAACGAGCTTTTCTGAATTTTTTATATCATGTAAATATCATTACTTGTAATCACAATGTACTACAAGTGATATGGATATAGAGAGATATAGAGAATGCATATTATGGCG
Organism: Diadema antillarum; assembly: GCF_040938485.1. Classification (NCBI taxonomy): domain Eukaryota; kingdom Metazoa; phylum Echinodermata; class Echinoidea; order Diadematoida; family Diadematidae; genus Diadema; species Diadema antillarum. The sequence goes on from NW_027272673.1 coordinate 483,467, forward strand.
TGTTGTGATGATTTTTAGCCATATATTTTTTCGATGGTTCATCAGACACATACATAATGTATAGTGTGTTATGATTTTGTGTTGTTGGTTTATTTTTTTTTTCTTCAGCAACTGCTAGCGAAGGTTTTGCATGATTTGTCATTTACTTTTGTGACACAACGCTTTCGCCCAGAATTACAAGTTATTATAGTTGTCGTGCAATTTTGTATTTAATGGTAAGGGGAAACCGCTGGGGAGAAAAAGAAAGCACAACAAACATGCAGACAATTAGGAATCTTGATTTTTCAATCTATCTAGACAGGTTTGTTCAGCAAGTCATTAGGTTAATTACAAGGACCCAGGATCAATACTTGGCTGACATAGTGCACTACTCCTTGCAGCAGGTGTGATATTGATAACGTACGACACGGTACGTAAATGACCTATATAGCAGCCGTCCTTCCAATGCAATTAAGTTAATTCCAAATAATTGCAAAGTGCATCAGGCAAATTAGAAGCACAAGATTATAATTTCTATAAGTAATGAACACACCAGTAGTTTGACTCTCACGTTGTTATGTCTGATCGAATCACCAACATTTCTAAATCAGGCCACTATCAATGGCGCAACATTGGCTTTATTTGCAAATACTTGACTTGTTCACACACTTTCTTCACGTCTTGATTTCGATAAGGGTCTACTTTACAATTTACCAAACTCAATAGTTGCCACATTTCAAAAACTACAAAACTAATAGCTATACTGCACAGGTTCCAAGGAATGTAGTGGCCATGCAAAATAATAATCAGAAACACCTTACGAAAGAGAATCTTATCACCTTGCAAAATATCTTACAGATAATCTACTGGCTCTAATTGGTATACAAAACAATC